>NC_056737.1:1312480952-1312850952 GCF_019279795.1 Protopterus annectens | reverse complement strand
GTTCATAGGTGGGTACTAGGCTATCTGTCCGAAGGCATTTATAAGCCTAGCCAGAATGTGTTGGCTTTTGCTGCACCCTTAGATTAGTTGTCTGTGCCTCTGTCCAGCAGAGCTGCTGAAGTGATCCCCGAGGTAAACTTTCTGTTTCCCATCCACTTGTCAAGGTTTCTTTGGAAGAGTGTTAGCGAGGAGCTCTTCCTAATGTAGATTGGGATCTTGTTCCAAAGCATAAGAAGTCTCTGGGACAGGAATCTATCCCTCCAGCACGTCCTATGTATTGTTGTGGTAAGGTTTAGATCCCTAGAGCATGTGGCTCGAGGGGATAAGGTTTCCTTTAGGTGGAACATGTCCATCAATTCTGGGTTGGACATGGCCTTGTATGTCAGGCAGAGATCACCTCTGAGTAGGCGGTATGCAACTGAGTACAACTGGAGTTTCTTCAGTCGAGCTGCATAGGGCATCTGTTTGAGGCCATTGATCCTCTTGGTGAGGTACTTCTGTGGTCTTTCCAGCTGTTGCAGGTGTCTTGTAAGGTACATCCCAAATGGGGCATTGTACTCTAAGATGGGTCTGATGAGTAATGAGTAGAGGGACACAATGACCTCTTTTGATCTAGATGCAAATCCATTTCTGATTAGGTGGGCCACGTAGAAGGATTTTCTAACCACTTTGGCAATGTGAATATCAAAGGTGAGATCACTATCTACTTGAGTCCCCAGATCCCTTATTATGTCTTCTGTATTTAGGGGATTGCGCCTATGTGGTAGTTTGTGGGTATTTTGTTTTTTCCTAAGGGGATGACTATGCACTTTTTGGCATTTAGCTTGAGGCCATGATTTTGACACCAGGAATCCGTCTCAGTGAGATCCTTTTTGAGGATGTCTGTGTCAGCCAGAGAGTCAATTATAGCCCCTAGTTTACAGTCGTCTGTGAACTTGGTCAGCCATAGTCCTCCTGTGTTTGCCTGTATCTCTGAGAAGTATATGCCGAACAAGAGGGGTCCCAGGACCAAGCCCTGGGGAACACCACTTGTAACTAGTTTAGAGACGGACCTAGCTCCCGCAACTATCACCATGTGGGTACTGTCTGTGAGCCAGTTGGCAACCCATCTTCTGACGTAGGGGTTTATGTTCAAGCTAGTGAGCTTGTCTATAATACCAGAATGGGGAATGGTGTTGAAGGCCTTAGCGAGGTCATTTAGGCTGTGTGTACCACCTTTCCCTCATCTATAGCCTTGGTAACTGTCTCAAAGAAGTCCACCAGGTCTAGGAGGCATGATCTGCCCTTAACAAAGCTGAACTGGGTAGGGTCCAGTGTTTGAAGGTTCCCAATGTCTCTGTTAATGAGTTCCATGATGATGCACTCCATAGCCTTGCAGACCAAGTTAGTCAGGTTTCTGGGCGATAGTTCCCAGGATCTGTTGTGGCTCCACCTTTGTGGAGAAGGATAACTGTTGCCGTGCACCACTCTATGGGTATGTAGCCTGTGGAGAGGCTGAGGTTGAACAGTGTGTTTAGGTGAATGGTTAGTTCATCTTTGAGCTCATGTAGGATGCAGCCTGGAGCACTGTCCGGTCCCATTGATGCTGAGTTTTTGGCTTTGGAGAGGGCTGTTTTAACCTGAGTGTCTGTGATTTCAGGGATTCTACATTCTTCTGGTATGGTTATGGGTCCTTTTGGGGGTGAGATGGTGGTGAAGTTTGAGCTGAACCTGTCTGCCAGGATGTTGGCGATATTGGTCGATTCAGTGTATTTTGTGCCATTCTGCACTAACTCCGAGCAGATCTGAGCATTGCCACTTAGATTCTTGACATAGCTAAATAATGCCTTGTGGTTATCTTTGGAGTCCTTGGCAATTTTTCTTTCAAAGCTCACCTTGGATGATTTTATGAGGGATCGTAGTTTCTTGCTGATACTGATCAGGGATGTCTTCCCTTCTTGGGATTTTACTATTTTCTGTACTGGTTTCCTCCTTCTATTGTATAGCTTGTTTATGGCAGGAGTGAACCAGACTGGTTTCCTTTTCTTGGAGGAGTGAGTCTTGGTTTTGTTTGGGATGGCACGATCCCTGCTTTCTTGTAGCTGCCCGTAAAATGCATTAGAAAAGGATTTTGCAGCTTGGACAGTGTTATCCTTCAGCATGGGGGCTTTGAAAATTTCCACCTCGGTCTTAAGTAACGTGAAGTTTGCTTTTGAAAAGTTTTTCATGGTGGCTTTCTTGTCTGGGGGAGGGGGCAGAATATGGATATCCAAAGTGATTTGTTTATGGTCAGATCTAACCAGCAAGGGGTTGACCTCTGGTGTGGAACATCGGTCGCCCATGTTGGTGGTGACCAGGTCCAATATGTTGTCACCTCTGGTGAGAGTGTTGACCAGTTGAACCAAGGTGTTTGAGTTTATAAATTCTAGGAAAAGTTGGGCAAGGGAGTTAGTACTTGAGTAGTTCTCCCAGTTAATGTTTGGGTAATTGAAATCATCCAATATTAGGGTGTTTGGGAGGACCTTTATGTTTCCCAGTGTATCCAGAAATGCGGAATGGGGGTCCTGGGACATGGTGGGTGATCTATAGCAAGCTACAATTTGAATTGCAGTTTTGCCCATTGTTAGTTGCACGTGGATGATCTCTGACACATCGTGCTGTGCCACTAACCTGGAGGTGTGGGTATCCTTGATGAATATGGATACGCCCCCGCCTTTTGTATTTCGGTTTGGGTTTTGTGGTGGAAATATATGGTATAAGTTGTAACCTGGTAGTGCTGGTGTGCTCTCTGGAGCCTTAAACCAGGTTTCTGTTACTGCACATATATCAATTTTCTCCATACTGAGGAGTGCCTCGAGTACATGCATTTTGAGGTTTAAACGTCTTGCATTGAGTAGCATTACCCTCAGTTTTTTTTTACTTGTGCTATTTACGGTGGTGGGTTTGTCTTTTGAGCCTTGCCTAAAAAAGGCACTGTGGGGGTGGCAGGAGCCTTGGCAAGTATTTGAAAGCCTAAGGGTGACAGGTGCAAGCCATCTCTAGCAAAGCAGTGTGGCTTGTCGAGCATGTCATCTCTGGCAGACAGACACTGGATCCTCTTTGAATGACACCAGAAACTTAGCCAATTGTTGAAATTGAGAATTTTTTCTTTATACCATGGTATCATTCTTGGTGAGGCCAGGATGCTTCTCACGGTCAGGGTCATACCGGCCTGGGCCACATGATCAGAGAGCTCTTCCATGTCTCTTTTCATGTAGTCCAGGGAGGTATGGCTCAGGTCATTCACACCAACATGGACAATGACAGAGTCATATTTGTACTTGTCTGGAGTGACCTGAGTGTGGATTCTGGCACCCGACAGGCAGCTAACAGTAACCTTCCCCTTATTCAGCCTAGTGAGTGGGACGTCAGTGTGCCTGACTATAGAGTCACCTATTACTAGTATGTTGGGTATGTTATTTTGCCTTAAGGGCTGTGATTGCATGGCACACTGGTTTTGTGAAGTATGTGTTTCATTGTTTGTGTTGTGGGGTGAAGGTTGCTTGGATGCTTGCTTTGGAGGTCTCTGTTGGTTTTGCAGATTTTTATTTGGAGCCTCCGAGTATGTTTTCATGTATTTATGTGTGTTTTATGCCGGTGCTGGTTTAGTGGGTTTATGTATGACTGGTGGTGTGATGCAAGTATTTTCCTTCTCCTCTTGACTGTCTGATCCAGTCTTTGGTTGAGAGAGCTTAGCCTCTAGTTTGGCTGTATAACTGCATCTCTTGCATGTATTAGTGTTTGGTGGTAGGAGGAGGGATTGTCTGTGTATATGAGGCAGTTGTAACATAGCCTCAAAATGCCCAGATTCACCAGTTGGACTGGACAGTACATCTGAAACTGCCCTTTGGATATGCCTGGATAGGTACAGTGAACTGTTTTACTGGATGGTTGGTAAGGTCGAATAGAGAGCTTTGTCCTTCTGTACAATACAAAAGGGTCTAGTGCTAGGGTTTATAAGTGCTTGCTATAAGTTTTGAGCAAGTGCCGGGCTGAGAAATGAAAGGCTTGAATGCTTAAGTTGAAAGTTTGTCTAGTTCCTAGGGAAAAATTGAAGAGGAGACTTTGTGGAGCCAGGGATAGTTTTACCCTAGCTAACCGGTGCTGCCCGGCGTGCAAAACTGGGCAAATATGGTATTTATAGCAGGGAAATGAAAGAGAGAAATTAGCCCAAAATGGCCAATAAACTACTAATTTCTGAGCTGAAACCACTCCTCCAGGGACAGATAGGCTGCTCAAAGCTCCCCTCTCTCACAAGTGAACAGAGAAACTTCCCTCTATCCAAGTAAGGTATGGGAAAACACACAGATTTGTAACACAGCCCTGAATTCAGCACTAACCTGAAAACTGGACTATACTAGCTTAGAAAGGTGGGAAACAAATATATATATATATATATACATATATATACATATATATATATATATATATATATATATATATATATATATATATATATATATCATCATCATCATCATCTTCTTTCGGCTGTTCCCGTTAGGGGTCACCACAGCGGATCACCTGTTTCCATTTCTTCCTGTCCACTGCATCTTGCTCTGTCACACCAACCACCTGTATGTCCTCTCTCACTACATCCATAAACCTTATCTTAGGCCTTCCTCTTTTTCTGTTACCTAGTAGCTCCATCCTTAGCATCTTTTTCCCAATATACTCCACATCCCTTCTCAGCACATGTCCAAACCAACGTAATCTTGCCTCTCTGGCTTTGTCTCCAAACCTTCCAACCTGGGCTGACCCTCTAATATACTTATTCCTAATCCTGTCCACCCTTGTCACACCCAGTGCAAATCTTAACATCTTTAACTCTGCCATATCCAGCTCAAACTCCTGCCTTTTTGTCAATGCCACTGTCTCCAACCCATATAACATAGCTGGTCTCACTACCCTCTTGTAGACCTTCCCTTTCACTCTTACAGGTACGCGTCTGTCACAAATCACTCCTAACACTCTTCTCCACCCAATCCATCCTGCCCGTACTCTCTTCTTCACCTCTCTTCCACACTCACCGTTACTCTGAACTATTGACCCCAAGTATTTAAACTCATTCACCTTCGCCACCGCTACTCCTTGTATCCTCACCATTCCTCTATCCTCCCTCTCATTCAGACTCATATATTCTGTCTTAGTCCGGCTGACCTTCATTCCTCTTCCCTCTAGAGCATATCTCCATCTCTCCAGGGTCTCCTCCACCTGTTCCCTACTCTCATTACAGATCACAATGTCATCTGCAAACATCATAGTCAATGGGGACTCCTGTCTGATCTCGTCTGTCAACCTGTCCATCACTATTGCAAATAAGAAAGGGCTCAGAACTGATCCTTGATGTAACCCCACCTCCACCTTAAATGCATCTGTCACTCCCACCACAGACCTCACCGCTGTCATACTACCCTCATACATATCCTGTACCACTCTTACATACTTCTCTGACACTCCTGACTTCCTCATACAATACCACAACTCCTCTCTAGGCACCCTGTCATATGCTTTCTCCAAGTCTACAAAAACACAATGCAACTCCTTCTGACATTCTCTGTACTTCTCCATCAACACTCTCAGAGCAAACATCGCATCTGTAGTGCTCTTTACCGGCATGGAACCATACTGCTGTTCACTAATCATCACATCCCTTCTTAACCTAGCTTCCACTACTCTTTCCCATAATTTCATGCTGTGACTGATCAATTTAATCCCTCTGTAGTTACTACAGCTCTGCACATCACCCTTAATCTTAACAATCGGTACCAAAACACTTTTTATCCATTCCTCAGGCATCCTCTCACTTTCCAAGATTTCATTAAACAATCTGGTTAAAAACTCCACTGCCATTTCACCTAAACACCTCCATGCTTCCACAGGTATGTCATCTGGGCCAACAGCCTTTCCATTCTTCATTCTCTTCATAGCTATCCTTACTTCCTCCTTGCTAATCCATTGTACTTCATGATTCACTATCCCTACATCATCCAACCTTCTCTCCCTCTCATTCTCTTCATTCATTAACCCTTCAAAGTACTCTTTCCATCTCCTCAACACACTCTCCTCACTTGTGAGTATGTTTCCCTCATTATCTTTTATCACCTTCACCTGCTACACATCTTTCCTAGCTCGGTCCCTCGGTCTAGCCAATCGGTACAGGTCCTTTTCTCCCTCCTTAGTGTCCAACCTTTCATACAACTCTTCATATGCCTTATCCTTAGCCTTTGCCACCTCTCTCTTTGCCATGCACCTCATCTCCTTATACTCCTGTCTACTTTCTTCATCTCTCTGACAATCCGACATCTTCTTTGCCAACCTCTTTGCCTGTATACTCTTCTGTACTTCCTCATTCCACCACCATGTCTCCTTGTCATCCTTCCTCTGTCCCTATGTGATACCAAGCACCTTTCTAGCAGTCTCCCTTACTAGCTCTGCTGTAGTTACCCAGCTATTTGGTAACTCTTCACTGCCACCCAGTGCCTGTCTTAACTCATCCCTGAACTCCACCTCACAATTACCCTTTTTCAATTTCCACCATTTGATCCTTGGTGCTGCCCTCACACTCCTCCTCCTCTTCTTGATCACCAACGTCATCCTACAAACCACCATCCTATGCTGCCTAACTACACTTTCTCCGGCCACCACTTTACAGTCTCCAATCTCCTTCAAACTGGTCCTCCTACATAAGATATAATCTACCTGTGTGCATCTTCCTCCACTCTTGTATGTCACCCTATGCTCCTCCCTCTTGTTAAAATACGTATTCACCACAGCCATATCCATCCTTTTCACAAAATCCACTACCATATGACCTTCTGCATTCCTTTGTTTAACACCATACTTACCCATCACTTCCTCATCCCCACTGTTCCCTTCACCAACATGCCCATTTAAATCTGCTCCAATCACTACTCTCTCACCCTTGGGTATAGTCATCACCACTTCATCCAATTCACTCCAAAATTTTTCTTTCTCATCCATTCCACACCCAACTTGTGGAGCATATGCACTAACAACATTAATCATTACACCATCAATTTCCAGCTTCATAAACATCACTCTATCCGACACCCTTTTCACCTCCAAAACACTATTCGCATACTGTTCCTTCAGAATAACTCCTGTGCCATTTCTCCTCCCATCCACACCATGATAAAACAATTTGAACCCACCTCCGATACACCTAGCCTTACTCCCCTTCCATCTGGTCTCTTGCACACACAATATACCAACCTTCCTTCTGTCCATCATATCAGCTAGCTTTCTCCCTATACCAGTCATACTGCCAACATTCAAAGTTCCGACCCTCACTACCACAGTACTAGCCTTTCTCCTCTCTTCCTGCCTTTGGCCATGCCTTCCGCCTCTTCTCCTCCTTCGGCCAACAGTAGCACAGTTTCCGCCAGCACCCTGTTGGCTAACAGTACTGGTGGCAGCCGTTGTTAACCCGGGCCTCGACCGATCCAGTATGGAAATATTAACTGGTGAATGCATGAAAAGATTTGGCGAAGTTTTACACCGGATGCCCTTCCTGACGCAACCCTCCCCATTTATCATAAATATTTTTTTTTTCAGAAAATAAAGCAGATACACTCAAAAAAAACAGTTTAAAAGCACAGAAAAAGGATCATTATTGTTATATATCACAGATCAAGCTAGCAAACAACTTTATTTTTATTGTTTTATCTGCAAATTCAGTGCCTGTTTCCCTTGAAGAATAAATTGCTTATGTTACATTAAAATAATTGGTAAGCTGGTAATATTGCAATAGGGAATTGAGGGCAAACTGCTAACAGGTTCATAGTTATTAGGTGTCTCATCCAAAGAAGAACATGTTCAGGACAGCAGCACCCCTCCCCCAAAGTACAACACAGTAGCAACAGTCCATCTACATGGTGTAGGAGTAGAAACCATGGCTTTCTGCATTAAAGGAAGTATGCTACTTGTTGTGTTACTAATTCCTTTCAATTGCTATAGCACAGTGGCAACAATTTGCTAAACAAAACAGTTGCACATTGGAAACAGACAGCATGAGCAGAAATAAACTTACTTTCCCTTAAAGCTCAGAATTCCTTGAAAATGTACTGAAAAACTCGCAGTGCCTTGAAAATTCACTGAAACTCATAATTTCTTTCCTGATGAAATCGGTGTAGAGCACTCAGACTCTTATCTCCTGTAGCCAAGGTATAGGGTTTGAGCATGAGTCAATGAACTAACCTGCCATTCTTAACTGGAGCATTACACGCACATGCCATTTGTTGGGAAGAAACACCTTACTGATATATTTGTTGTGTCAAAAGGCAGCATTCATTTTTTCCTCCTAGAGAAAAGACATATTCAGCAGTGTGAATCTCTGTATCTCTCTCTACAGTGTTAATCCAGATTTGTTGCCATTTCTTGGAGACAACACATGGTTAATTAGCATTATCTGATCCATTGGACTGCAGCACTAATGTGTAACTTGTACAAGGAGACATTGTGTGTACAGCCACTGGAAGGAGGAAAACCATAGTAGAAGGTGGTCCCAGAATTGGAAAGGCTTACCAATATCTGAAAACCTCTGAATTATGACTTCTGCATCACAGGAAGCATTTTTATACCTTAAGGTCTGTGATGTGCAATACTGGTTGTGTTACACTATTTGATATGATATTAAGATGATTTAAATGTAGTATCACAGTTCACTGTGACTTTTAGAAAAAAGTTGCAAAATATTTTTTCTTGTAAAATATCGAGAAATTTACCATTTTCACTTTATTTTTCTTTTGTTTTTCTTTTTCACTTTTTAGGACAGTACTGTCCAACTATCCTGCAGAAAGAAGCGTAGTTGCTAATCCTATTGACAGCTATATATTGATATTGTTCTTCTACCTTTCAGCAACAAAATCAGTGTGAAACAGTTTCACGACACTTTATACATTTATTTACTTATTTATTTTAAACTGATGACTGCCTCTGTAATATTGTTGTCAGTATCTGACAGGGAACACTGCAGATTCCCCTGTATCTGTATAATGTCATGTAGATGGAACAATATTCCTTTGCCAAATCACATGGGAAGTTAAGCTTAAAAGGTTGATGTGCCTCCCTTTCCTTTCGTTTGATTCCAAAGATAGGAAGTAAAGCTTGTATAAAGTACAGACACGTTTTTGGTAAATTAACCACAACTGCACCATACTGTAGGGAGAAATGAAATCCGAGGGTTGAGTAAAATGGTAGAGGTCGGTGGACTTTTTTATAATATGGCGCTGCTCAACAGGAGGTGTCTGAAGCAGAAATATGCTTGATCATGAAGTCTTCCAGATACTTAAACACATACATATATGTGCAGTCCTTCAAATATGATTTCAATGTATGGATACCATACCCTCCATGCTAGGGTACTGCACCTATTATTCATTCACATCTGAGGAGAGGGAAGGGCATCCATATTTATCTACCTCCTAATTCCCCTTGCTCCAAATCCTTCATAACACGGATATGGAATTCCCGCACATTTTGATCACACTAAATAAAGCCAGTTACTACATTTTCACCAACTATGACTCTCTTTAGTGTCTCCTGATGGCCATGATATTGTGGGTATTACTATACCACAGAAGTAAAAACTATACTGCACTTGATTTTGTCTTGCTATTTCTGTATTTTTAAACATTTAAACTGCAGTTGCATTATATTTTCATTTGTTTAGCCTAGTGCTGGGGGCCATCTTAGAAACTGCAGAAGTTATTTTTGTGAGAGAATTTTAATTGCTGCCATTTTCTAGGTGTCTGAATAGCACTGACTACTCCAGAGTTTTTCCTGGTTGGTTCTCTTGTTTTGTTTGTTTTATTTAATTGCTACATCAGTGCTCTTATCTGAAGAATTTTTTTAAACTGAACTGATGATTTGTTTCTGATGATTTCTATACCAGGGAATTAAATCTATATTGCACTTGGTTTTGTCTTCCTATTTCTGTTTCTGGGACTGTTTTTGAAGCATTTAAATTGTAGCTGCATTACTTTTCTCTCTAACTAAAAGAGTTTGATTAGAGAGCTGTCGGGGTTCATACTGGAAACTCTAGTAATCATGTAGTTATTCTTGTGAAAAGAGAAGGTTAATTGCTGCCTTTTTCTAAGTGTCTGAGCACCACTGGCTTTTTCAAAGTTGTTGCTGGTTGGTTGCCCTGTGTCTTTTGTTTAATTTAATTAAGTATAGCATGGTCAGGTGTGCCATTGCTGACCTCTGTGGCCAGATTTCCCACTATCTGTACCTCAGGGCACTGGTTTGGAGGCATTTTAAAAATATATTGATTATCATATGTACACCGAAGAAGTAAAAGCAATTTAGTATTTAATTAAGTTTGTTGATGGAAGTGTTTTTGAAGTAGTTGAACTGTAACTGCATTATTTTTTTTTCTTTAACTCATTTTATCATCTCATACTAAAAGATCGAACTAAGACGCTCCTTGCATTATCTATTTTCATATCTTCCTCCCTGCTTAGTGCACAAAGTGATACCTAGAAATATTAACATTGTTTTTCCAATCCTACCTTTAAAATCTGCAACATGTAGAGTAAGACTAACATTTGCTGAAATGCCTTCTGTTTAATTTAAGGATTCTGCCATAATTACATACGCTGTCTGTTGCATTTACTTTACTCATCTAAACACCTAAGCTCTAGACAAGACGAGTCTGCTAGTTTCATGTCTACTGCCAGACTTGTAGAACTAGGTCTCCTAAGACAGTATATATCAACTGTCTTGTGCTCACAGATAATTAACTTATTCTATGGAATCTGTGAGAGGAGTAAATGTCTAATTAATCTGGAGGCTTCTCTCTCACCTAAACACTTGCCTTGTGAGCTGTATACAACTCAACCTCAATAATTCACTAGTCACACAAAATGTTTTATACTGAGGTTGTGAAAGAACCACTTCCAGAGCCTCTTAGAAATAAGAAAATTAAGCCTCAACAAAAATCAGGCCTTTCATCTACTTCACGCATATCCACCAACCACTCCAAATTTACCACTCAAAATCACAGTGGCAACACAAACATTTTAGTGATAGGTGACTCTATTGTCAGGCAACACTGACTCATCATTCACAAGGCTGGAATAGGGTAGGATTACAATGAGTTGTCTTAAAGGTGTTAGGACTTCTGACACTACAACAGCTGTAAGCATCCTAACCCATGCCAAATATGGGTCTATATTATCTTATCGTCAGCAAATACCAATCCATCAACACCTACAAATATGGCTGCTTCTTGCACTACTTCTCTGGCATCTACTTCCCCGGTAAGTCTGACTACAAACTTGAGACCTTCTCTTTTAAACTCCAAAAAGCCCCAGTAGCAAACCCTTCTGAATGGAAATGACTACAAACATGTCAACATCAATCTACACTGTGGAAAAATGTCATTCATGACTACACCCCCCTCCCCATCTTGACACAGCTGTAAGATTCACCAAGGAATTGTAAATCCATTTAGAAACATGAACAAAGCTTGCAATCCTTACTAGAAACAAGAATCATGGGAAATTCAAAAATAAGCTGCCCTAGTGATTTACCATGATAAACTTACTCTACAATAAGATAAAATAAAATACACTTCCTTAAATTATATAGCAGATCCAAAACTCGTCTTCTCAAGGAAAATATCAAAAGCATTCCAAAAAAAGTCAATTATAAATCCTTCTTTAGCTATGTAAGAAGACAAAAAAACAATACCCTACATTGCTTTGAAGTTATTCCTAATGGAACCTCCTACTCTGATCTAACTGACATTGCAAATATCCTTGCAAGCAAATTTAATGCCAAATTCACTACCAAGACTTCTGTCTAAAGCCCAGAAATGCTCAAATCTCTGAATCCCCCAAATATCTCTACAGATCATTTACTGAAAGTGCTAACCAAAACCAAAAGTGCTTCCTCCACTGGACCTGACAGTATAGATTTTCGGTTAATTAACAGCATCAGACATGCCCTTGTAGATCCAAAGTCTCATCACAGGTGACAACATACCTGACCTCTTCCTTGCAAATGTTGTTTTTCCCTGCACCCTTACTAATATCATTCCCACCATATTCAGATCTGATCTCCAAACTGTCATCTTCTCCCTAAAAATTAGTGCCTTCTTCTATCATATTCAGAAATGAATCAAAGGGCAGTCTAATGTTTCTGTCTGACAGCTTGAAGAAAGTCAAAAGCATGCCAGTGGTGATACAGTTTCTAAGGTCACTGCATGTAGCTCTGACTTCTACACCCATCTGTAGTAATATGTAGAGAATTGCATCCCCAATCAACACACATATAATAGACAATTAGAAAAATGAACCCTTATGGGGGGTACTCCTGAATAAACAAAAGATACAGTATGAGAAAACAGTTAATTCCCTCATATGAAAGATTTCCACCACCTCTTACATTAAGAAGGTACTTAGGCTAGCAAATAACGAAGCATGCCATTTGAAGACTAAGGAAGGATATAAACTGGAAGTGACCACCTACTCTAAGGATAGTCATAAGGCCATTTAAACTATAATGAGGAGTATTAAAAGTAGCAGCCAACACTGCACCAAGCTCCAATAAAATAACATTACCTGTTCTGATTCTGAATCTATAGCCAGAGTCCAAGCTGACAAATTTATTTTCAGTATCACCCTTCCGCTCACATACGTGTTCCCTTCCTTGAACTACTAAACTCCCCTTCCTGAAAACCCCTTATGTACAGATCCAAGAAGCTCTAGCCAAAAGCTCCATGGGCCCAGACTGTCTCCTGCTTCTGAGTAAGTATAAAGTCCAACATTGCTAAACTATTCTTAAGTCGTTTCAAGATTAGTCTCTTCATGGACAATAGTCACTGATCACTGGATTTAGTACAGCAGATGGATCACTGGAGAATGTCCATCATGGTGACACCCTTCAAAGGTGGCTTCACTAACAGACCCTGGCAGCTATTATAAGCTGATAGGTTCGCTTCCCTATTATATAACCGAATATTCAGAATTTCGAACATGCCTTTATCGACAAATTAATGTAAAAAAGGCCAAATTCCAAACACATGGAAGAGCGATTTTTTCTAGGGGAAAAAAGACACTGGTCCGCAAAAAAACAAAACAAAAAAAAAACAAACACAAAATAAAGCACACCCATGTGGGGGGTTGTGTGCCCCATACCCCCCTACTTAAATATGCCAACTCCGAGATCGCACCACAGTGGATGAAACGGCAAAGTCCTGAAAATGTCCCAGTGATTTTTTTTTCCCTAGGAAGAAAAACGTTGTTCTGTGTCTTCAGGATTTGGCCTTTTCAACATTAGGCTGTCGATAACGCAATGTCTGAAATTCTGAACATTTACATAAATAATAGGGACCTGATAGGTTCATAGATAAATACAAGGCTATCAGTCTGCAGACTATTACATACCTAGAAAATGATAAGAGGTCAGAATCAAATGCTGTGCCTTTGATCTGTGAAGCAAAGACCTCAACCATTATCATACAGTAAGGTGCAAGTGTACTGAAAAGGAAGCCAGTAATCAAATTACATCAGGTAAGGATGGGAGCCACTGGGAAGCCAAACTGCAAATATGTTCATAAAGCAGTTCACAAAGCAGTTTAAAAAGCACTTTAATGAAATCCATACAGAACGTTAAAGCATAAAATGAAATACATACAGCTTTCCATCCAACACAACAGCCAAGTAGGACTTCATCAGAAGAAGTGGTGTTGAAAACTTGAACCTTACAAAACCTATCATCCTCACCACATGACAATTTTAATTAAACAATTAAATTTAAAGCAAACTTTTAAATGCACATTTGCAATTTTAAACCATATAGTACTTTGAAACACATTAAGAAATGTTAAGAAAGTACAATAACTTTAAACAAATGTGTACAATATCTATTACTAAGTAATAAATATATAAAATGAAATGAGTATTTATATGGCAGATAAATGTTCATAAAAATACACCATAACAATTAGGGACTAATGAACTGAAAGCCAAGTGTAGCAGGATATGTCACAGTTTAGCTGCCCTTTGTTTATGAACTGGTAGTAGCGACACATGTTCATTCAGACCATGTAAATGCATGGCATCCAGTTTTAATTACCATAATAATTCCTTATAATCTATCTTGTCCTCCAGGAACTCCCTCTAGGGTTAAGTTGAATTTTTTCTAAAATATCAAAGTGGAATTGTTTAAAATCTTTACATTTTTCAGCATGTTTAAATAGAGTATTTCTAGTGTTTTCCTTAATAATATCATAATTAAGCTGATAATTACATTTCTTGAATACTCTTTCAGTTTTGCCAACATAAAATGTTGGACATACTGAGTAGAAAGCCAAGTAAACAATGCTGTTAGTATTACAATTCCCTTTTGCTGGAAATACAGTACTATTTAGTGTATTCTTAAGGGTGAGGGAACTAGCCTCACAAATTAATTTACACTGATTACAGGTACCGCACTTCCTAGTACCAGTGTCAACAACCCTAGAGGTAGAAACTTTTGCAGCTCCTTCAACAATATGTTTTTATGTTCTTCACCCTTTTATATATAAATATTGGTTCTTGCCCTAAAATTGATTTTAACCTTTCAACACTCATAAGAATATTCCAGTTTTTCTTTATAATGTCCTTAGTAACAGTAGAACCAGAATTTATTTATTTTACATTTGATTACCGGGAAAGTCCAACTAGACACATGTCCTTTTTCAGCAGGCCGGGGGAGAAAAGCTCCACATAACACATCAGTTTAACAACATTTAATTAAATTTTATTAAATTTGTATAGACACTGTGTTCCAGGTGCAACAATATAAAGTTTATACAAGCAAGATACTTGTACAGTTTTACTAAAGAATCAATTATAGTATATGATCATAGGCTAGTGAGACAGACATTAACCTCCAACACTAGGGCTCGATTAAAAAATGGATTATGAGACTTATTGTTATCCAGTACAGTAGAACATTTATCTCCATTCATATCTGTAGGAGATCTAGATACTTAATGCCCATGGTTGGTTTTGTCAACCAAACCTAAACCTAGAAGGGGAATATATCTGGTACCCCATCCTGCTATGACCTCATTACTAATATATTTTACAACCTCAATGGGGTATTCCTTTTCAAAGACCATAAGCTCAATCTTTTTTCTTTCTATATCAAATGTGTCTCTGTTGAAAATTATCTTAGAGACTCTAACAAATTGACCCTTCACAATGCTTTTTTCTAAAAGAAAGGGTGGTGGCTATGGAAATGCAAGTATCCATTTGAGAATGTTGGCTTTCTGTAAATATTTGATGAAAAACATCCTCTTCTTTAATAATCATAGTATCCAAATAATGGATCTGTTTATCATGTAGCTGGTACGAAAATTTCAGAAAAAATGTGGTGGAATTGATATAGATAATAAAAATGTCAACAACTTCTTGGCTTCCTTTCCACAGAATAAAAATGTCATCAAAGAATCTAATGTACAACTTGATATTATTAAACAGTAAAGAATTAAAATGGAATTTATTTTCACATTCAAACATGAACATGTTAGCAAATATAGGGGCACAAACCACCCCTGTAGCTACACCTCTAACCTGCTTAAAGATCTTACCTTCAGAATAAATGTAGTTATTTGATAAAATCATTTCCATACAATCCATTATTATTCTAATTTCAGTGGGTGATAAGAAATTAAGCTACATGAGTGTATCATGAAATAATTCTAAACCTAAATCTTGATATATGGAGGAAAATAAATCCACTACAACAACTGACAAAAACAAAAGATCCTCCTTCCACAATTCAGGCTTAAATTTACCTAAAATGTCGCATGAATCCTTGACCATATGTGTGTCCATCACTTGTACAGGCTTACATTAATCATTATGCTACCCCAAATTGCCATATTGCATTGGCTAGAAATCAAAACTGGGCCACTCATGTGGCAGGTGAGAATTCTACCACTGAATCACCAATGGACACCATGCTCCTGTTACTTCAACTGTCCACTCTTAATTGGCTTTATATAGAGGTCTTCCTTCTGCAAAGTGTATAATGTAGATCCATAATTATGACTTTAAACCCAGCAAAAATTATGTTAGCGAGCACATGGCCAAATGTGTAGAACTGACTTTTGTCCGAAGTTGGCAGAATTTTGTAAATGTACATCATCAATGATCCATTGGAGTTACAAATTGTCCTTTTAGTCTTGTCAATATCATCTGTAAAATTATAGAACAACACCCCAAACAAGAAAACTGATGACCTACATATCATTGAACATAATCAATTTAGCTTTGTAAGAGATGGAGCCTGTCTCCTTAGCCTGACTGTTTTTTTTTTTTAATGCAACAAATACCAATGACCAAAGACCAATTTGCCCATGCTACCTGTGTGCACCTTGGTAGTAAATTAAATGCAGTGCCTAATACTTGCAATATCAACAATTTCAGTAGTTTAAACATAAACTTGTAAATCACCCACTGGGTTGTAAAATGAATCAATGACCACATGTACAAAGTATGAGTAAGTGGTAAATTCTCATTTAAAAGACTCATCAGGGATCTGTCCTGGGTACCCTTGTCTTTAGCATCTACTTCTCCAATGCAAAAGTAGAGGACAAAGGTCTATAGCTAACAAAGTTTGACAGTGACTGTGAAATGGCTGCTATTACGGAATTCTACATAGATACTCATATCCATCCCAGAGGCCCTTGCCAGAACCAGCACTTGGCGGATTGGCAAAACACAGAATATACTGGTATAGTTGGTTTAGGAAAACTAATCTATCCTATGGAACACCACATAAATGGGATTCCATTTCATAGTCACACAGGAATTAGAGGTCTAGATACCGTCATGAACAACAAACCAAACTTTCTTCCAATTAGTACATACCAGTTGAATTTAGGAAATCCTTACCTCTTGCCTAATTAAATACCAAAAGCATATCCTCTAGATCCATGAATGCCTTAATTCCCCTTTATTCTTCCATTGTTGGGCCAGTCATATAATACAATGCACAATTTGTAATGCATTTCATCCAACACCTTGCAGACCGCTAAAAATTCAAAATGATTAGTTGACCTTAGCTACATGGATAGAATTAAAATCTTATTATTTTTTTCTATTTTGTTCAAGCTGCTACTTGGAGATCTCTGCCTTGCCCTTTTGCTATGAAAGATCCTCTCTTACTATACCTCCTGAATCTTAGAAATACTGGTAATATTAAAAACATTTCCTCCAAAGACATCAAGTTTATTGCAACCTAAACAAAACCTCCTGGAGAGAGGAGATTCTCACCCAAAGAATCTCATACCTATGAAACAAGTTTCTCTTGTATGTCAAACTATGTAGCACATTGGTTTCCTTCATGTTCTGCCTTGTCAAATGGATCATACCCACACATTTTCTTCTTGTTGACCCATATGGCCTTCACCAAGTAGGGTGGAATTTTCACCCACTAAACTGGGGTTGCATGACAACACTACACTATAAGGTCACCTACACTGTCTACCTAATAAGAACTATGAAATTAAGAATAAATGAAGGTGTGGTACTAAAAGTGATTCCATCTTTAGACAGAGTTTTGTCTAGAGATGAGAATGTGTTATTACCCATGTTCAAGTGTATGGTACTTTTTGCTATAAAAGACAATGATATTTTTTTACAAACGCCCAGTAAAATCCACTGCTTATCTTGAAAGAGAATAGAATTTTTACACCAAACATATTGCATTTCTCAAACAGCACAAACTTTACTGAGTTTAATAATTAAACATATTAGTCAGGAAAAATTGATTTACCTTTGAAAAATATTAAAATCAGAGGATGTACCAAGATTGGGAATTCATCATGACAAAGATACATGTAATACTAAAACTTCTGATTTATTATAATCTGATGATGTACCAAAGCTGTAAATCCTCCAGAAATTCAAAGATAGTTACAAGGCATGCAGTCCTGAAGACCATTAAGAAGACTAGCCCAAACACCTAATTGCCCCACAGCAATCTCTGGTGAAGAGACTTGCTCAAAGTCACACAGTAAGCAAATTAAGAATAAGGGAATCAAACCCTAAACAACAGGAATGGAAGCATGTCAATATCTTGACACCTTCTTCCACGATATTAAAAGCCAAAAATGTTTCACCAAAAGCACTTTCAGTAAAAACTCTTGAGTCAATTTTTTTTTCATGTGTCAAGTCTCCTTGCACCTCTGTGCCCCATGACATAAATATTCCCACTCTAAGGCTGCACAACAGTGCAGTAAAGAGAATTCTCCTTTGTTCGTGAAAGTGCTTTTGGAGAAACATTTTCCCTGAAATGGCACTTGTTGAAACTGCTTTCAATCTACATACAGGGTCCCACAAAATTACCCTATTAAAAATTGGTAGTTTTAATTCTGCAAGAGCCAGATGCAATCCCCCACATTAACTGCCACTATTATATTGATAATGTCTGGAATGCCATACCTAGAAAGTTGAGACAAGTAACATCATTGTTAGCGTTTACATCTGTTACTGATTTGTTAGTGACTAATTTCAAGTTTCAAGCAAGAGTCTGTTTTAGTCATTGATTCTATTTCATCCCTATACTGTAACATTAACATTGCAAGCGTGTTACAGCAGCATATCCAATATTCCACCAGCCCTATACTGAAATACGTGTAATGTTGATGTTTCTTGAACCTGAGTAGTTCTATTTTAATTATTTTAGAGAATGTTAATGTTGTTCAAGAGGCTTACTGTGAGTAATAAGGAATTTATTTAATGGAGTTTCACCCATCATTGATGCCTGGGGAGTCTCAGTAAGCCTGCAGGTGAGTGTACCATTTATACTGAATAGAACTATCGCATGATCTTTCAAAAAGCTCTAACTAAAACCAGTCAGAGAATGCATACATTTATATGAATAACAGCAAAAGTTACTACAAGACAATTATTCATTTATAATGCTAAAAGCATCACTTAACCTAGTAACCAAACTTTAGTACTTCTCTTATGGGCAACACAATTTATTATTATTTATTTTCATTTTACATTTCTTTACCAAGAAAGTCCGAGTGGGCAGAGCCTATTTTGAGTGGAGGCCTGGGGAGGAAAGCTCTACAAAAAGTGACAGTACTTACAACATTAGTAACACTAAATACAGCATGACAAACAATACATACAACATTAGTAACACTAAATACAGCATGACAAACAATATATACAACATAAGTTACAGTAGATACAGCAAGTCTAACAATAGATACAACATCAGATATGGAACTACATTAGTAACACTAAATACAGCATGACAAACAATATATACAACATAAGTTACAATAGATACAGCAAGTCTAACAGTAGATACAACACCAGATATGGAACTACATTAGTAACACTAAATACAGCATGACAAACAATATATACAACATAAGTTACAATAGATACAGCAAGTCTAACAGTAGATACAACACCAGATATGGAACTACATAATAACACTAAATACAGCATGACAAACAATATATACAACATAAGTTACAATAGATACAGCAAGTCTAACAGTAGATACAACACCAGATATGGAACTACATAATAACACTAAATACAACATGACAAACAGTATATACAACATAAGTTACAGTAGATAGCAAGTCTAACAGTAGATACAACATCAGATAAGGAACTTAACATAGTGATATTATTAACATAGAACCTATGAGTATTCATTTATATCATTTGTAAAGGGAAAATAATTCTAGATTTATCACACATTTAAGAATAAGAAGAATAAAAGAAAAATCATAATACAAATAAAATCACTGTCTAAGAGACAGGTTGAATAATTAATGGAGAGTGTATTTATGATAACAGAAAATCGGCCAGGGGTGCTGCATGAGCAGAACCAAGTGTCAGATCATTTTTGGGTAGTTTTTTAAATTGATGTGTACTGTCAGTGGTTTTAATATTATGGGGGGAGGGAATTCCAGATTGTTGAGATATAGGAAGAGTATAAGGAGTCTCCTGCAGGGTTGTTAGTTTTAAAGACTTGTAGTAAATATTTATTTGATAATCGTAGTGTTTGAGTGTTAGAGTAAGGTTGTAGTATGCTTTGGAGTGGGAGTTTTTTTTGGGGGGGGTTATAGAGTAATTTATGAGCCATGATTAACTGGCTTTATGCAAGAAGCTGAGGTAGTTTATCAGGAGAGTTTTTTGAGAGGTAGACAGTGCTATGACCTTTGTAATGATCCAGTAGCAAATTTAGCTATTTTGTTATATCATGTATTTAATTTATCTAAATTTGTTTTTTTAGGTTGATCAGGATGGGTGAAGCGTATAATAGAGTTGCCAGTAGGTGGGTTCTGGCTATGGTAGCTCTTGAGGAGTCTGTTAAAAAATTGTGGTTTCTGTAAAGGATGCCCATTTTGTGGACTGTTTTAATAGTTTGTGATATATGCAAGTCATACCTTAGCTTATCATCTACAATGACTCCTAGTAGTTTGGTGGATGGTTGAGGTGTAATTATTGTGTTGTTATTGGCTGTGATGTAGAACTGAGGGGAGGGGATCTAGTGGTCTGGTAGGTTGAAAGATCATAAGTTTTTTGTTTTTTTCTCGAGTTAAGAATAAGTTGGGAGTTAGCCAGCCATGTTTCAATTTCTGTAAAGGCCTGTTGTGTTTTGTCCTGTCAGCAATGTCTTGTTGGCTAAGATTTCTGCCTCACAGCTCAGGGTTCAAGTCTGATGTCTGGTTATAGTGTATGTAGTACATTTTCCCGGAGTCTGCAAGGATATTCTGTGTACACAACATTTTAATCCCATAACATAGTGCATGACAATTTTATATATATATATATATATATATATATATATATATATATATATATATATATATATATATATACACATAATACAATCACTACTGTAGTGTAAAGAGTCTGAGGGGAAAAAGCAGTCTCCTATATTTTGAATGAGTCAATAAATACTATTTGCAATAGGTTACCTATGAAATCTGAATCTCATAAGATAAGCATTGCTGCTCATACCTTGAAGTTATTCGTTTTGTCTTTTCACTGTGCAGTGCTGTTTTCCTGTTGCTTCTAAATCTGTGAGTCTTACCGTCACCAGTGATGGACCTAAAGGGCTGTCATTATGTTTATTTGTGGAAATGCTGCATGCACATTGATCACCGGGTAGTTTTAACCACAGTTAGCATATCCCTCATACTGCTTCCTCGTAGTGATTCACATTTTGTACTGACATCACCATAAAGACAGCAGTGGCACCCAAAAGTATTTTAATTTACTCCTATTGTTTCTTTTACTCTGTCTGATTTAGTCACCTTGTTATTGGGGAACACATTCCTTGCACCCCACACTACCACTCCTATAGCTCTTGATTTATTACTTTGGTTCTAAACATTGTGATGTTACAGTTGCTATATTAATACCCTTATGTTAGGTAAAAATAAGCACCTTGCCACTATCTTTTCTTTACTTTGTGTTTTACTTACAGGGTATTACTCTTCTGTGTTGTATCTGTCTTAGATAGTAATTTTATTACTTCTAATTCTCCTTTTTTCTGTTCATATTATCCTCTTACTCTATCCTGACTTCTTTTATCCAGTCTTTCTTCCTGTTATAAAGAATATGAGTCCCTTGGTCTTTATCATACCTTTCCTGGTTGTATTTCACTCTGTAATAGTCTTCATCAGGAAATTTCCCCATGTTACTGACATTAGGAAGTAGAATGTTAACCTGGACCTAAGTCTTCACTTCTATGGACTCTGATATACACTTGTCTGAAATCATGTGGAAAAGGTTTCTCCTGTGGGCCACGACTGTTACCATTATTATCAAACAACTAACCAAAGCACCTGTGAAAGTGGTGTCTTCATGTGTAGTGGACTGTATCCATTCCCACATCTTATAAAACCCATATTTATATTTACACAGATCCTTTCACTAACCTCCTAGCCTACTGCCTTGGCTTACTGCTTCATCAATGCTCTTTTCTGAGGTCTGCTACATAGTTTGATCACTTGCTGTCCACCCCTTTCTTCTTAACCCCCATCTCTGACCTTTAGATTACCTTCCCTTTACTCAGCTCGACTTCCCATCTTACAGATTTCTACAGTGTCATCTTTCCTGGTCTCTTATCTGACCATATTTTTTCTACTTGTCTTCTGTCCTTCCTACATCTCGTCTGCTGAAGTTGCAATTCTTACCTTACTATTACTTTACCTATTAACTCCTGCCCTCAGAAAATGTTCCTTCTGGAACCTTCTGCTTCCATTGGAATTATTTATTTATGTATTTTATTTATTGGCATTTACTTACTGGGAAAGTCCACTGACCAATGTCTTTTTTACAGCAGAGGCCCAGGGAGGAAAGCTCTATTACCCAGGCATTATGGGAATTATTTCCATTATCTCTTCCTTTACAGTCAGCTTCATTCATGAGCAACAATTCCATTATTCAGATGTTCTTAACATCAGTTACATCATTTAAAACAGTTTTGATTAAAAATAACAGTTACATGGGTTGTACGTGAATATTTTTTAATACAGGAAGGTGAAATAGCATCAGTATGCATAGATTGTTAGGGTTTTATGTAAAATAATTGTTACTATAAAGAATTGTTCAAAATGTAGGACATAGGAAGATAAGATAAAGAGTTAGAAAGAAAGGAAGGGAGGGAGGAGGCACCAGGAAGATAAAGAAGATGAGACAATGGAGGAGTGTATAGATGTGATAATAGTGCATTATGTTTTGTGCAGCAGATAGTTATGGCACCAATTCTTATATCTATATAAGTACTGGTTTAAACAGGGATGACGCAGGTGTAGAGCCATGTATCTATCGGGTACTGCTTCAGCTGGCATTTAAAGTCTTTCAGGTTCCAGATTGTTCTTAAGTGGAGTGGGATGGTATTCCAGCTAATAGCAATGCAGTGTGACTACAGGGAGTATCCTGCACTGTTGTTAGCTTTAGTTATGGAGAGTAATGGTTGTCAGTTTTGCTCAGAGGTCTTTAAGGGTGCAAGGTTGAATGATGGAGTGAAGGGATGGGAATTTTTCAGAGATGTGCAGTAGTTTGAAAGCTGAAATTAACTGTTAGTACAGTAGAGAATTATTTAATTTGTGCCAGTTTAGTTACTTTGGAGAGAGGCAGCGATGTGATCTAGATTGTTTGTTGGTTACGAATTTGACTACTTTACTGTAGCTTCATTCTAGTTTGGCAGATAGATAGTAGCTGAGATTGGTAAGGATAATTAATAAAACATTCTGAAATTAATCATTTTGAATCACAGGATTTTAAACCATGAACTTCAAAACTGATGAAGTGAAAAGCTTGCAATTCCAAAATTGTACTAAAGCTGCCCCACACAAAAATAAACACAATGATATTACAATCTTTCTATGCATTTATAAACACATACATATCTATCTATATACATGACTGATATTAACATGTCCATCTTTACCCATGTCTAAGAGGACAAGTCCCTTTTAAATCTTCACTTAGGTAGACACATACCACAATTCTACCTCATAAGAACAGATGACAAAAACTAAAGAGAATAATTATATTTCAAGCTATGGAAGGTTTCTAATATCGGCAGATGTATGTATGTATGCATGTCTGTATAGACACACACGTGCGTGCAAGCAGACATACACACACACACACACACACACACACACACACA
Source organism: Protopterus annectens (assembly GCF_019279795.1). Taxonomy (NCBI): domain Eukaryota; kingdom Metazoa; phylum Chordata; order Ceratodontiformes; family Protopteridae; genus Protopterus; species Protopterus annectens. The sequence continues at coordinate 1,312,827,249 of NC_056737.1, read as the reverse complement.
CACACACACACACACACACACACACACACACACACACACACACACACACACACACACACACATTTATGTTTTGCTGACTGGTTCACTTAGTATGAGGACAGACTCACAAGTGTTGCACATATCTTTGTGTTAACATATTTAACTGGCTTACTTCTGCCCAGCTGAAGAAATGCCCTTTCTGTTACCATGGTGCAATGCTATGTCTCTATATAAAGTTAGCAGGCAACTTTATCAGTGTTGAGTCACAAAGGTCTGTCCATGTACACTTATGTGATTCAAAACCTGTAGTGTTTGATATGTGCAGCTGAAACACTACAATTTTACATTGTCAGTCCACAAGCTTTCAAAAGTGATCTATCATCATCACCTCTTTATAAAATTGTTATTTATTTCCATTCTCATCACTGTAAAAGCCAAGCATGTTGCTGTCATTTTGTGGTTCTACTGCTTCAATCCTCCTAAAAGATGTGACACGCAACTCAAGTAACAAATACTCCTGTTTCGTCCCCTAAATACTTGCCTTCATTCACTTTTTTGTTTTTATCAAAATAGTGCATGATTAATATCCAGCCGAACTCTAGCCTCTGTTCTGTTGTCTTCTCTGTTTCACATTTTTTCTCTTGCGACCCCCCACCATTGATAAATACAGATGGCTAATGATTATTCATGCAAATATGATGAGCGTGGATAACCAAGTAGGCAATGCCCATGCCTGGATGAGCCAATATAAGCCAGACATTTTTGTTACCTCAGAATCCTTACTTAAGACATGTACAGATAGAAATTTCATATCTATAACTAGTTACAACCTGTACAGAATAGTCATGCAAGCAAAACTGGTAGCAAAGCTTCATGACATAAACAATATCCTGCCTCAGGAAGGTAAATATTTGAAATGTCAGTTCTCCTGGGAGGTGACTAAGAATGTACCCTGGACTGTAGTTACCATATATAATGACCATGCTCATCATACCCTGGACTGAAGTTACCATGTAGAATGAATGACTGCATTCATACCCTGAACTGAAGGGATCATGTAGAATGACTGTGCTCAGGGTTATCCTTTTACAGCATTCTCTTGATTAGGCAATTATTCCAAAGGAATGACATTATTGATGGGACATATCAGTCTGTGACCATCAGGGTTTTTCTTTTCTTTTATCCTAGAGTTTGAAAAATATTCATCGGGTAGCGCTTTTTCTACCAGAGTTAATTGTACGATTCTACAATGCAAACTAAGCTTCACATCTGCAGATGAAACTAGGGCTCATGTTTTCAGTGACCAGTCTCAAACTTAGGGATCATAGAGAGGTTTGTCATTTCACTACCACTCCATGTACATCTGGCTGAGAACCCATTTGATTCTTATCTTTTCTCAAAGTGATTTCACCCCTCTTAGCTTCTTTCCAGTTCCTAATTATAATAAGGAGTGATTTATCTCCCTTATCTCCATGTTCAGACAATATATGAGCAAGGTAGCTCCTATCAGATACCCCAGACTTAAACAGCATGATGTCCATTGGGCTACCAAGGAATGGTTGGAGATCTTCCTCCAGAAAGACCATGTGAAAGCATGCACAATTCATTTATAGCTTTTACACTTTATTACTGGGTATAATCTTACCCCAGCAATTTAACTTAGTGCATGATACTATACTAAGCTCTAAAATAACTTTATTTATCTAAAAATGGCATCTTTAATAATAAAAGCCATAAATGGAACTGTATATAATTAGCTTCAGACTACTGAAAGGAAGACGACTTACATACCATTAGTACTTTTCGGGACAAATGAGAACATTTCAATTTTCTGAGAAACCTTGGCTGCATTATATCTCACATTATGTCAGCCTTATAATTTAGCCAACATAGTATTCCACAGAAAGTCATCTGAGTGAGCTGGATGGACTGATGTTTACAATCAGGAAAGTAGAGGAATTATTGCTTGATTGCTATTTTAATTAAATTTCCATAACAGATCTGTATGAGTTTATGTGAAGCTGTCTGCATTGCTGAACTGCCTACCCTTGAAAAAGAAGAAATAAAACCATGTTCTGCTGTTGTTTGAGGCTACCTGTTATGGCATCTGGCCAAAGTGTTTTCTGAGGTAACTCATTGCTCCCTCTAAGGCCTGTTATTCTGAGTTTGTTTGCTTCTCTAGCATATATGAACAAGAGAAAACATATGAAACAACTGTTACTCTATTTATTCACCCTGTGCTTATGATTCACATCTGACTCATTCACTAACCCCCATGAATAGCTGCCATCATCCACAAAGTTTACTAGGCCAGTACGGAATAGAAATAGATTGATAGGCCTTTCTTCTGCATCACACATGTACTGCTCATACACTTATGGACAATTTAGAGTTCTTAATATGCATACCTCATGGCATATGGATACTGGAGGAAAACACAGTAGCTACAGAAAACCCACATGAACATAGGAAGGACACGTAGACTCTGCGCAGAAAGCACCACACCTGAGAGTGAAACAGGAGACCCTCTTGTTGTGAGGTGACAATGTTACTCACTGCACCACTGTGCTGTCTACCTTTCTTACTTACCTTCTCTTTAATCATGAGACATTTGCTAACGAGTTTAAAATAACTACAATTTAAAATGCCACTCTCATCAAAAATCTCATCTCTCACCAGCTACGGTTATATCTTCTTACACTTTACATTCCTATCACGATTTAGCTCCTAGTCAAACAACACAGCAATTTATGATTTTCTATCTACCTTATTTATTCCAGCCACCTCATCTTGTGGCAGATCAGTTTATTTTGGAAACAAATACTCAGAGGAACTTTCCTTTTCTTCTATATTCCCTTTATCTGTTTTGCTCCCCAGCTTTCAATGTAGTATCTCCTGAAATGCTAAAGTGAACAAATGCATACAGTCTCCTCTGTTGCCCCTAAAAGATAGACGTGACTTGACATATAGAATTCATGCAGTACTTTTACTGTATTTTAATGAATTGTGAATCACATCTTATTTATATTCCGTGTTTTAAAAGCTACTACATATGGTTGTGGCAGGTTAACATTATATCACAAGTGTGACACTGGTTAATCTTTTGTGTGGATTTTTTTGTGATGCAATTAAAATTCGATTTGTTTTCCTGGAATAGTGCTTGCATTACTCTGCTATGCTGTGTTAAGTATTCAAGCTTCCCAACTCAGTTAGCAAGTGCAAATGCAAACATATGCATAAATAAATACATAAATAAATAAATAAATAAATAAATAAATAAAGGCAAAGCAAATGTTATTCTAAAGTAATTAAAATATGTGACCTACATATATATCATGGTATTTTTCACTGACTCTGCTGACAGCCTCTTTTTATTTATGCTCCTTTATGAAATCTTAATAATTATAAACCTTTAACACTAATGATACTGCAATACTGCATATTACTCTATAGTATTCAGTTTATGAAACTTGTGATGTTTATATTAATGTAAAGGTTGTAGTAACTGTAATATCTGTATTAGTCTGTAACTATCTCTTGATTCATGTTTTAACCGAAACATTCATTGGACAACCTCACTGACCCAATTAACAGGTATAAATAATTATAATAATTACTAATTTGATTTCAAAGCTGCTTATATGATTTCTGGTGGCACTTGACTGCTTTGCAGGAGTTCATTTCTTTGACAGTTGTGGACTGGTAGTTAACAAACTAGTGTTGTTTTAATTAAAATCTCATAAAAAATCTGCATTAAATCATTTGGTAGCTGGATACTCTGCTGTCTGCACTAGTAAAGTAAGAAAAAAACTTGCTGTGCTTCCTCTGGGCTGCTTATAGTGGTGTCTGTTCCTAAAAGTGCCACAAATAATCATAATTGTTAGCAAGAGGGTGTCAGAACCTGCAAGGCCTGGCATTGCCACATTGTTTGTGACAATGACATGTTGAGTGACGTATGAGTGCTCTAAATTGCCTGCAACTTAATGTGCTTTGCCAGGCTTTCTAATGACCTATTTATGAGATCTTGCCCCCTTTATGAAACCTACTTTGTTGTGTGACTTTGACCAGCAGTGTTTTGATAGCTAAATATAGCCTACATAATTATTGTTAAAGCAGATCTTACATATCCCAGAGCCTACTAATTTTTTATAGCAGATATAACTTTGTTAACCACTGCTATAAATCTCTTTTATGGGTGATAGTTTAGAGAACTGCAATAGTAATAGGGCACAAAAAGTTAGTCTCTGTGATACATATTTATGTTTTGTAGGCATATACATTCCATTCATCAGATTTCATCTTACAGTGCCGGAAAACACAATACAGTTAGTATCATAACATTTTCTTGGATATCCATATCAAGTAACATATTCACTATTCATTTTTAATTTGGCTTAGTTAAAAACATTTTTTAGATAATACATATGTGGCACTGAAATCTATGTTTACAGTTTTCAAAGATATTTTAAAATAAGGACGATAGGTGTGTCTGTATATATCATGATTGCATAACAGTAGATGTTAAATTAATAAGAAACACAATGGATAAAGTTTGTTTGGAAAAGCTGTGCTTGCCAGAAAAACATTTTCCTGAAGTATAACTTCCCTGAATGCTCAGCTAGGTGACGTTATATTGGTCAAAAGAGTACATTCCCTGAGTGTAAATTCCCCAAATGCTAGCCTGTTACCTAAGGAGACATCCTATCTCTTCTTCTTTCGGAATAGAAGTCTACAAGTCGGATCAATACTCTCCGCAATCCAGCAGACTACAAAATGTGTCCTACATGGGTTTCCATAGTTTAAACTCCATGAATTCTGAAGGAGTAGATTTTGAAATGTATAATGACATAGATACTATTAATAGCGTTCCAGAACAGATGGGGGCAATTTACCCCACTATTATGAGCCAGAAAAAGAAGTTTATTGTAATGAGTGAAGGGTAAATTAATCATCAGGAATGGGAAATTAGTGAATGGCAAAGTGATGGACATACTTACTGGAGATGTCCCATTAAAAGATCATCCATTTGCAGGGGTAGAACTATATTCTGGAGACAGCAGCAAGAAAAAGGCTTGTTAGGAGTACTGCACATCAAAATCACCCACAGCCAGAGGAGGTGTCCCCTGTAAGGATCACACATACAATGAGGAAGGAAAGAAGGTGCTCCAGTGATATTCTAGCAATATTAGAGAGGTGTGTGCAACTGGAAAGAAGGTCCTCCAGTGATATTCTAGCAATAGTGGAGAGGTGTGTGCAACCAGAAAGAAGGTCCTCCAGTGATATTCTAGCAATAGTGGAGAGGTGTGTGCAACCGGAAAGAAGGCCCTCCAGTGATATTCTAGCAATCGTGGAGAGGTGTATGCAACCAGAAAGAAGGTCCTCCAGTGATATTCTAGCAATAGTGGAGAGGTGTGTGCAACCAGAAAGAAGGTCCTCCAGTGATATTCTAGAAATAGTGGAGAGGTGTGTGCAATCGGAAAGAAAGTCCTCCAGTGATATTTTAGCAATAGTGGAGAGGTGTGTGCAACCAGTTAGGGATTTTGACAGCCAGCAAATGTCAAGAAAAAAGGACATTGCAGAAGATGGTTAGATGCACATGAAGAAAAAGGTAGGCAACAGAGGGATACACATTCACCAGCACCACAGACATTACTGAGGATGGTATGCCTATAAAGGATAGAAAATACAAACTGAGGCATGTTGCATTTAATAGTGATGCAGCGCCAAATGTGTACTGAAGCATGGCGCATTTGATAGTGATGCAGCACCAAATGTGTACTGAAGCATGGTGCATTTAATAGTGATGCAGCGCCAAATGTGTACTGAAGCATGGTGCATTTGATAATGATGCAGCGCCAAATGTGTACTGAACCATGGTGCATTTGATAGTGATGCAGCGCCAGATGTGTACTGAAGCATGGTGCATTTGATAGTGATGCAGTGCCAAATGTGTACTGAAGCATAGTGCATTTGATAGTGATGCAGCGCCAAATGTGTACTGAAGCATGGTGCATTTAATAGTGATTGCCATTACCTGTGTGTGGTAATTACTGAATGTAATATTGCAAACCTGCCCACAAGTACTATATGGTTAATGCATGGCACATTCCCCAAACATACCATAGTATGCAAGCAACTATGCACAACTGATGGGAATGTCAGTGTGGGGAGAATGTGAGATGACTGCCATGACCCAGGATAGGCATGATAACATGTTTTCCCAGCTTGGGTAGGGTAGCAATGTAGGTCCACAGTTGTTGGTCTCCATTATTTTCTTACAGTCCTGATAGATGGGATGAACCATTTTGAAACCTTCAGGGAGACAGCTGTACAGGTTTTGTCACCATTCCACAAAAGGAGATGCTGGGTATAATAGAGAAATATCTTATGCAAACTACTGGCAAACAAGAGACCCTATCATGTTGCAGACTTCACCATCTGTGGCTGCAGTCGCACAGACATTGCTGACTACCATCACAGCATTTGTACTTTGGTGTGCTGTATACTTTGTCCCTGTGATGTTCATCCTTAAATCATATCTACACTAAAATTCCATGATGTGCTGTGATCGCCACGCTGCTACTGTGAGATGCCACCTCATTGGAGACATGTTGGAGGGTTTATGTTAGAACAAGTAGCTCCAAACAGGAAAGTAGGATCATAAATATCACCATACTTTCACACTGACTTCAATGTGAATTGTGGCCTTGCTTTACTTGCCTGTGTCATATAAATATCACAATACTTTGACTGTGACTTCAGTGTGCAGTGTGCCTTTCCATTACTTGTCTGTGTCATATAAATATTGGTTCCCTATTAGATGAACAAACGCTTAAAATGTCGAGTATGACATGCTCGACATCTTTTAAGCGAATGTTCATCTAAGCGAAACCTCAGGATGTTGAAACAAGGAGTTTCAAAAAGTTATATTTGGCCAGCCATCAGGAAGCCAATGGCTGACGTCAGAACTTTCACCCTGTCTAGCCATTCTTACAGTCCTCAGCTATGGTGTGGTCTTGTCGTTCACCCTGTGTAATGCTATGACAGTCCTCCACTGTGGTGCGATCTCGGAGTTGGTATACTTAAGTAGGGAGGGTGGGGGGGGCACCCCCACATTAGGGGGTGTGGTGGGCAAAGCCCCCCACTTTATTGTGTTTGTCAGTTTGTATTTGTTTTGTTTTTTTGGGAGGTTGTAATGGTGTAAAGTACATTTTAGCTGTTGACCATTGGCTTACTGATGGCTGGCCAACTATAACTTTTCGAAACTCCTTGTTTCGATATTCTGGGTATTTTGCTTAGATGAACATTCGCTTAAAAGCTGTTGAGCATGTCGTACTCAACATTTTAAGTGTTCATTCATTTATCTAATATAGAACCCTAAATATCACCATACTTTGAGTGTGACATCAGTGTGCAGTGTTCCCTTCCATTACTTGTCTGTGTCATATAAATATCACCATACTTTGACTGTGATGCCAGTGTGCAGTGTGTCCTTCCATTACGTGTCTGTGTCATATAAATTTCTGTAGTGTCATCCCTGTCATCATGGTACTGCCATAACTTGCATTGGCAGGTGGAACTTTCACATGAAGACTGCTTGTTGTGAAACAAGGACACACATTTGCAATATCTACAACCCCCACACCTACAATGAAATCTAGATGTACATTTAACAATTGACTTAGTTTCTGGTGTCATTCCAAGTGGATCCAGTACCGACAGCTTGGGAAGACATGATTGACAGACCATGATGCTTTGCCAGAGATGGCCTGCATCTATCTCCATTGAGCTTCAGGCTTTTGGCAAAGGCTCTTGCAACCCATAGTGCCTTTTTTAGGCAATGCCATGAGATGAAAACTGCCAACATGAAAATTTCATCAAAACATAAGTTAAAGGTCTTGCTGCTAAACACTACGAGTCAAAACATGAAACTGCACTCATTGCAAGCATTCTTAACCCTGGAAGATGCAGATATTTGTGCAGTCACAGAAACCTGGTTCACAGCTTGCAGAGAGTATCCTAGCCATACTGGGTTACTCATCCTATCATACATTCAGACTCCAAACCATGGAGGTAGAGTTTCAATATATATTAAAGACAGACACACCCTCAGGCTGGTCAAACAGTATGATGCACAAGAGACACTCCAGGTGCATTTAACTGTTGACAAGACCCCTATTCAAATCATAGCTACCTACAGACCCCAACTTTGACTCAAGATGCATACTCCACCTATCTGGACCTCTTTGAATCTATCAAGATTCAACCCTTTACCCTGATCCTGGGTGACTTTAACTATCCAGCCATAGATTGGAAGAACTACTCATTCCAAAATACAAATGCACAGAAATTCCTTGATTTTTGTCAATGCAAATGCCATGGACCAGACACAAGAGGCAATAATATATTGTACTTGGTAATAATCAACATGAGTAACCACTGCAGTATCCCTACAGTATCATCCTCCCTGGTAAGATCCCACCACAAAGTGGTCACTTTGAAAGTCACCATCTCCCCTGCCCCCACCCCCAGCTAGGGTCAAACAAAACACTTCTCAAAAGCTGATTACAACCTCTTGAGGGAAGGTATAAACAGCTTTACAACGCCCTCCCCCTCCATAGGAACTGACACAAATGTCCAAACCTACACTAAAGTACTATACAAGCATTTATATCTCTGCATGGAAACAGGAATACCCGACAGGACAAAATCCTCCTCCTCAAGGAAGAGTAAGCCTGTCTGGTACACATCTGAAATAAATAAACTCTATAATAAAAGGAAAAAATAGCTGTCCTGGACCAAGAAAGGAGCAAGTGCCTGATTGGAAGCAATCTCTCCATAGCCTAAATAAGAAAACTTTGAGTCCAAACTGGCCACATCTACTAAACATAATAATAAGGCCTTCTTCACATATGTCCACTGTCTCAAAGAAAACACTCAGATCTGTTCAGAACTGGTGGTCAAGGACACCCCATACACAAACACTATTGACATAGCCAACATGCTGGTAGACAGGTTCAGTAAAAAACTTCACCCCTCTGTCCCTCCTATCAGTAAATCAGGATGTCTTCAGTACCTGCCCCCTCCCCTTATCTCTAGGGAGAAAGTCATCATTGCCCTCTCAAAGGCAACAAATACAGCCTTCGTGGGATCCAATAATATCCCAGACTGCATCCTACATTAACTCAGGCAAGAACATGCAGCACTATTAGACACCATATTCAACCAAAGCCTGAGTACCGGCTTTGTCCCAGCTGAGTGGAGGAAAGCCACTGTCATCCCTTTGTACAAAGGTGGAGCATCCACCTACCCAGGAAATTATAGACCCATAAACCTAATTAGCCTGATCTGCAAGGCCATGGAATGGATTATCATGGACCTCACTGACAAGGACATTGGCAACCTCCAAAGACTTGATCCCACACTGTTTGGTTTTGTCAAGTGGGCGTCATGCCTGTTAAATTTGGTCAAATTTTTTGAGACAGTCACCAAAGCAATGGACGAGGGAAAAATGGTGTATACTACCTAACCTGACCTGGCCAAAGCCTTCAATACTATTCCTTACTCGGGTATAATAGATAAACTCTCTCAACTAGGCATCAATCCATATGTTACAACATGCGTAGTAAACTGACTCACTGATAAAACCCACCTAGTCAAAATAGGGGAAGCAACTTCAAGCAGTATACCTGCAATGAGTGGCATACCCCAGGGATGAGTCTTGGGGCCTCTGTTGTTTGAGTTATATTTTTCTAAGGTGCAGATCAAAACCAGTGGGCTATGACTGACTAAGTATGCAGATGACTGCAAGCTGGGCACTGTCATCAGTTCTCCTAGTGATGTGGACATCCCCCAAGAGGGTCTCACCCAAACAAATGACTGGTACCAGAAACATGGCCTTAAACTGAATGTCAAATATGCATCATCATCCCCTTTTGGAAGATTGATGTCCCCACAAATTACCACATTAATAACAAAGTCATAAGCATGCAATCAGTCATGAGGGACTTGGGCATTCAGTGTGATAGCAACCTAACTTTTGACCACAATATTGCCTGCTTTGTATAAAAAACTTTCTACATAGACCACCTCATTAGGAAAGGTATCTCATCCAGGGACAAGGAGGTCATAACATCCCTGTACTCTTCCCTTATAAGACCCATTATTGACTACAATGCCCCAGTCTGCATGTACCTCACAAAGCACATGCAGCAGCTGGAAAGACTGCAGAGGTTCCTCACCAGGAGAATCCAGGGCCTCAAACATCTACCCTACACAGATAGGCTAAAAGCCCCTGTCCCTTTACTCAGTCTCATACAGACTCCTCAGAGGTGACCTCTGTCTGGCATACAAAGCAATCTCAGACTCCACCTTGGTGGGACTGCTGCATATCCACAAGTCAAGCTCCACTTGAGTAACCCACACGCATGACCTTAGCTTGGTCTGTGACATCAATAGGACTTGTTGGTGGGACAGATTTGTGTCCCAGAGATTGCCCCATCTGTGGAATAGACTCCCTCTCCATGTCAAGTAGAGTATCTCATTATCCCTTTTTAAGTGCAACCTGGATAACTGGATGGGGAACAGAAGATACACCCCTGGGATTCAACATGTGTCCCTGCTAGACAGGAGCATTCGGGTGCTGACTTGTTGGAATATGGGATAAATTCTTGGCTAGGCTTGTAAGGGCCTCAAGGCCAATAGCCTAGTAACATCATATGATCTCTAATTTTAACAGATGTTTCCTATTAGACGTTCTCCTGCAAAGAGACAGACAGTGCCCAATCTGCTGTGTGTCATGCCACATTGCTTACATTGTCATATCACAGAGTTGTCTCTCTCTCTGCAGATATGTGATGCTATTGGCACAGTACAATATTTGTGTAGACCCTCATTCTCCCAGTACAGATGTCAAATTCTTGTGTCTTTTTACTACTAATGTGTTTGATCAAGATGCCATGTATTGACTTTAACGTATATCGGTCATGTTCTGAAGCATCTGTGTTTTACAATTATTTTCATTCCCAGTTAAACTCCTCATGTTAAAGCTGAAAGTGTTTTTTAAAATTTAATTATAGTGTGTTGTTCAATATTTTTTGTTTGTTTACTCAGTTTTCTCTATAACCACACCCACAAAATTATGTCATGGTAGGAAGTGGACAATTATTTGAATGCAATCACAAAGCTTTATGGGTAAACAAAAATAACTTTCCTCTTAGGAAAAGCAGTTTCTGACTTACATTGCAGTATGATTACTAGACTATCACATGTGATAATTTTCAGTGTAAGGTCTTACACTTGCAAGACCAAGTTGATAAATTATTGTAGGAAGTAAAAACTCCTTCTGATGCATTTAGCTTTAAATATGCAATAGCCTAGATATGAGTTAAAGTACTGAAGCATTGTGGGTTCAGTCTTTCATGATGTCATGTTAGGGAGTTCAGTTCCAATAAAAATTATACTGGGCTATCATTATCAACAAAAATAAAAGATGAAAACAACTCCCTTTATCATCAAAAACTGTATATTTTTATTGTATATTGTAAGGAGGCTATATTGATACACACAAAAAAAAAAAACACCACAAATGTTTTATGCAGAGGACAAACTTCCCTGCACCCCATGTGGAGGCAGCCCCCCAATCCCCTGTTTATTATATATACAAACTCCAAATATCACAAAACAGTAGGAAAGGGTGACAGTCTCAGTCTAGACTGCACTGATACCCAGAGCAAATTCTGGCATCTTGCAATGATAAGACTCAAGGCCTACAAAAACTAGAATCACTATTTGACAACTTGCTGGTGATTTGAAATAAAGAAGCAAGTAAAATAATCCCATTCCTTTTTGTGTATGATGTGTAGTTGCTTAAACTGATAGAGTTGTTTTCTGTATTACCTGTTCCATTTTACTTTCTGTTTTCAGAAATCTGTGTGAATTGATGTTCTAGGTGGCATTTAGTGAGATTACCTGAGGGTTCACATTGCATGTGTTTTTTTTCCATTGGTTAGAGTGTTTGTTGAGTGATACTTAAATACAAAGAGTATACCTCTGACCTTGTCTTCTCATAAGATTCAAGGCCTACCAAACCATAAGCACTCTTTGACTTCCTGATGGTGATTTGAAACAAAGAAGCAAGGAAAGTAATCCTATTTGTTTTTGGATATGATGTGTAGTCACATAAAAACTAATTGAACTGCTTTTGCGTTACCTATTTCATTTTGTTTTCTGCTTTGAGAAGTCTGTTTAGCCTGGTGTTTTCATTTTAGGTGGCAGACAGAAAAATTACCTATGAATTACATTTTAAGTGTTTTTTCATTGGTTAGCTTGTTTCTTTTCTTTTTGTTTTTTTTTTTTTAGTTTTTGTTGGATTTTCAATTTGTAAAATAATCACAACAATATTTACAGTCAAAGAGTTGTGAACATAATAAAATGAAAAAATTTCATCGAAACCTCAAACATGAAAGTTTCTTGAGTGATGCTTAAATGCACAGAGTATATCTGTGACCTAGTCTTCTCTGATAAGATTCAAGGCCTACAAAAACTACAAGCACTGTCTGACTCCCCTGCAGGTGTTTTTTTTCCCTCCCACCCTTCCATTCTCTTCTCTGTTTTTTAATCTTGGTGATTTTTAACCTGCCCACCCTTACTGTAAATTGAGTTTTGAAAGCCCCCCCATTTTACACTACTGTTGATATCTTGAATTATTTTTGCCTTTCCTTGTGCTTATTTTGAAAAAGTACATTTGCCTCTTGTCCATTCTGCTGATTTGCTTGCTCTGATTTTATATCTACCTAGTTGTTGGATAAAGTTGTGCATTGTTATCCTCCAGCAAGCTCTTCCATTTTTTAACATCAAGAGGACTGAGGCTTTTCCATCTATTGGCAGTAGGTGATAGCCTGGTTAATACAAGTTGAGAAACACGCTAGAGAGCCCTGAGTATTGTTGTTTTATTGGCCAGAGAGAGAATTAGTCAGTTTACCTTGTTTTTAGTGTATAAATTCAGCACAGTAGAGTGACTTTTGGCTCATTTCCACAAAGCAAAGGACTTATATTGAATAATCACAGTTTTAAAAGCTGTTTAAAGGACACTGCTGTTGTTGTTGTTGTTTGTCTTTCTGCTTTTCCCAGTTAGGGGTTGCCACAGCAGCACTCCAGTCCGCTAATGATTGGCAGTTGTTTTTTAAAGGACACTGCTGTTAATATCTTTAATTAATTATTGTCTCTCCTTGTGCCTTTCTTTATGTTTAAGTTTGTTTGTGGTAGCATTGTAAATGACACACTGTTTTGCTGTGTTTTCACATTAAGAGGATTGGGATTATTCATCTCATGTCAGTAAATGTTTACCTGGTTTATCTGAGTTGGGGAACATGCAAAAGAGCTCCAACTCTAGACATTTTATTGGCTAGAGGGATAAGAAGTCAGTTTTCTGTTCCATCAGTACTAGTATAAATTTGGCACATTTGTGAGTAACTGCTTATCATGCCAGTGCCCTGTATGGATGTAACATCTAGAAGCAAATTTTCCCTACAGAAGTGCCCATAAAGCAGTACTTTGTAAAACACCTTAGGCACCGACAAGTTTAGAGCAGCTAGGTTGTGAGTTGAATATCAATGCTGTTATATTTAGAAGAATTAGTATTTAATAGCATAGTCTGCCTCCAACCCCCCACAAAAAATCACCCTTAATAGCCTTCTGTTAATTTCCATATGCCACACCCTTGTAGATCACGAATTAGAGGACCAGACAACATGGATATGCAATTTCCTAACTTCTCTGCAGCCAATCAGGTGGAAATGGGTGTCTTGAAACAATGTTACAATTGTCTCATGTTTACTGACAACCACAGATACAGTAGGCAAGAGGTGCACATACACAATGCCAGTGGAGGTTACACTGTCCCACACAAACAAACCACGCACACAATACCCAACACACATAGCATACAACACATACAAGTAGAGTAATGTATGCTGAGGCACTTTTTTTTTTTTGCAATTTTACTAAAATAACAAAGTCCTCCTAGACTGCCCATCAGCAAAGGTTATCCTCAACAAATCCAAAAGCACTTAACAAAAGCAACACCTAACACTACACGTACAGCTATACTCAGTGGATCCCCAAATACAAAGCCCATAAGGCAATCAAACACACTTCCCAGGACTCTAGTCACAGGGGACTCCACTTTAAGGCATACTTATGTGCCTCTAACCAGGATGAACAAGGAGAACATAACAGTTATTTGCCTATCTGGAGCCAGGATCATCCAAGTTAAGCAAGCACACAAGTCATTGCATCACAGGTTAACTGTTTGATTCATCATAGTCCATGTAGGTGTAAATGACCTGAGATATACTTTCCTAGGGTATATGCAGAGAGACATTATAGATTTCTCTCACAACATGTCTCAGGTTGGTATGAGCCGAGCATTAAGCAGCATATTACCTTCATATTATATTTATGTATATATTACATTTATTTTACATTTGTTGACTGGGATTGTCCGACTGAGCTGAAGAGCCTTTTTTCAGCGGAGGCACGGGGAGAAAAGCTCCAACATATTACACAGTTTTCATTATAAATTAGCATTAAACAGCAATGTTAGAAGATTATTACAAGGCATTAAGTAGCAATGAAATGTTATACAGTGTCAATAATCAGGAGTATAGCATAACTATTTCAAGATGTATAAAAATAAATATGTCATTAAGCTGTGTATGGTATTTGGGGAAAGTGGTTAAAAAAACCCAGTTTTATCATGCTGTAGTTGCCTGAAGGCAAGACAATTACAATAGAATGTTTCTCAGAGGCGATTTGCATAATACATTTTAGAAGACAGTAGAAAGAGTAGTCAAGGAAGATTAGAGAGAGCTAGTGAGAAGATTGAGTTAAGGGCAGAATGTAGATTAAGGTATGAGAAGTAGGGGATGGTAAGGAGGGACAGTGCAGTGGCAGGACCAGTGACTTTTAAAGTGCTCTTTGGTGGCTGTCTTAAATTGGTTTGAATGTGTAAGGGTCCTGATTTCTAGTGGGAGGCTATTCCAGGCAATAGTGGGGTGATAGCTGTACATGTTGTGTCCAAATTTAGACTTGGGTTTGTAGATTTGTAGTAGGTCTTGGTTAGAGCTTCGGAGAGGTCTGGAGGGAGAATAATGGGAGATGAGAGGGGATAGTGCTGGGCAGTAGAAAGGCTGGTATAGGATAGAATGGATGATCTGGAACTGAGAGAGAAGAAGCTGGTGGGGTAATTATGTATAGATAAATATGGATATATAAATATATGTCTGTACTGTATATATACACACACACACACACACATATATATATATATATATATATATATATATATATATATATATATATATATATATATATATATATATATATATATAAATAAATATATGTCTGTATTGTGTGTATATATATATATATATATATATATATATATATATATATATATATATATCCATACATATCCTTACAAAAAATACTTGTGCAACCAGAAGCATAGTATGAGACAAAAATCCAACCACACACCAAGAAAAGCAGCTCCAACAAGTACATAAATGTACAAAAATATTACATTTCCAAAACAGAACAGCAATGACAAAAAAAAATGCAAACCTGGGTTTCACCATACCATTATGCGTCTTCAATGTGATAACATCCACCTTTTTACAGTCTTTAAGTCTAATTAATTAATATCAGATGTCACTGTTCCAACCAATCAAAATGCTTCCATAATTACTTTATATGAAATACCAGCCAGTATTAATCATTATTTATTTAAACTCATTCACCATCCAACCAGGTTGAAAACATAGCCCCCTAATAAAACAATCCACCTCCTTTCATTTATATTTAACAAATCATGTAATTTTTTCATTGACATTTCTCCTCACAATTTATCTATACCTATAGCAACATAAATTGCCCCTTTGTGAATGATTTAATGTTTATATAAAGCCTTAAGTTCTCATTTACATCTGATGTCACTCAAATGTAATGCAGTCCTTTGCTAAAGGAACATGAGGTCTGACCAACATAAAAGGAGCTGCACTGGCACACAGCCAAATAAATAACCCACTTGGTATTACAATCTATCCTATTTCTAATATACAAAATTTTAGTGGTGTTTACTGAGGAGAAGCTCTTTATATTTAAAACATATGCACAATATGTGCATTTCCCTAATGTTATATTTATCTGACACTATATTACTAAAAAATGAATCATTGGACAGCATATACCAATACATGTCCACTATGAATTTTGTCTTAGAACTATTTGTCTCACATGTTGCAATAAATCTAACTGTTTGGGAATTATTAGCTTGATATTTATATTTCAATAACTGTGTTCTATCCAAATTCTTCACTTCTTGTTGTATCTTATCCAAAACCAAAGGGTCATAAGATCACCTCTTTGAGCGGCTACTCAATTGTACAGACTCTTGAATACACCCAGTCTAGGTATTGCAAATATGCCTCAACCTTATGAACTGTGACTTTGGAATAATTTGTATAATATGGTCTGGATGACAAATATGGGCCATTAATAATAGAGTTTTTAGTGAAAGGTTTACAAAAAAAATCCCTGTTGTTACAATACCATTTGATCTTTCTTAAATTTGACATCCAAAAAATCAATTTCTGTGATACTCATATCTACAGTAAATTTAATACCACATGTATTGCTTTTTCAAAACCCCCAAAAAATCAGACAACAGTTATTTTTCAGCACTCGACACTAGAAAACAGTCTAGATATAACTTCTACATGTTAATATGTTCTAAATACAGGTTACTGGAACTGTTCATAATATATTTTGCTCCAGATAGCCTCTAAAGATATTATTGTATACTGGTGCAAAAGTAGAACCTATTGCTGTTTCCTTCAAATGTAAATACAATTCATCCTTGTAAAACAACACATTCTTTGGAAGCACGTGTTCCAACTTCCAACATCTTAATTATGGAATCATTAAATTCCCCAGTATATATTTGGGATATTGAGTGGGTTATTTATTTGGCTGTGTGGCAGTGCAGCTCTTTTTATGTCGGGCAGACTTCATATTCCTTTAGCAAAGGATTGCATTACATTTGAGTGACATCAGATGTAAATGAGAATTTAGGGCTTTATATAAACATTAACTCATTCATGAAGGGGCAATTCATGTCTTAATAGGTATAGATAAAGTGTGGGGTGGACTGTCAATGAAATAATTGCATGATTTCTTAAATATAAATAAAAGGAGGTGGATTGTTTTATTAGGGGCTATGTTTTCACCTGGGTTGCATGGTGAATGGGTTTAAATAAATAATGACTTATACTGAGTGGTATTTCATATAAAGTAATTATGGAAGTATTTTGAGTGGTTGGAACAGTGACATCTGATGTTAATTAATTATATTTAATGACTGTAGATAGGTGGATGTTATCGCATTGAAAATGCCTAAGGGTGAAACCTAAGTTTGCACTTCTTTCTGTCATTGCTATTCCGTTTGGGCAATTTATTTCTTTATTTTATTATTTATTATTTTATATTTGTTGACCGGGATTGTCTGACTGAGTTGAGTAGCCCTTTTTCAGAGGAGGCCCAGGGAGAAAAGCTCCACAATATTACATTAAGTTTAATTGGAAAAAAAACAAATGACTACACAAAACAGGTTTAGCAGAGAATAGTCAGCACAGAAAAACAATCAGAAAATACAATTTACAGTATTTCACTGCAGAAGATAGTCAATCTAAAGTGTACCAAACAATCAGATATAACAATTTCAGTTTTCCATTGTTATAGTGTTGTACAATAACAGTAAATATCCAGGTTAGAGACATTTATAATATAAAGACATGTCAGTAGAGGTATACATGGGGCAATAGTTGGACTGTCTAGGGTTTAGGGAGGTTGTGTACGGAGGCAGGACCACTAAGATTGTAGATATTCTCTTGCTGCATCTTTGAATTGATTAATATTTTTAAGGGACCTGATTTCTAGTGGGAGTTTGTACAAAGATATAGGTAGCTATAGAGGTTATGACCTATTTTGATCTTTGTGTATTTGTAGCAGGTCTTGGTCAGACATGCGTAGTGGCCTAGTGTGTTGTAACATGAGATAAAGAAAGATTTCTAGTAAAGGACTGCGTGCACTATGAGGAGTTGGGAGAGAAGTAGCTGGTGGAGAAGCTCAAGCCAGTTTAGGTGTTTTAGGGAAAGACAATGGTGAGATTTGTAGGTTTGTTGTGCCGCAAATCTAGCTATCTTGTTGTAAGTTGCCTCTAATTTGGCTAGTAGTGTGGAGTTTAGATTTGTAAGAATTTGAGAGCTGTAGAATAGGCTAGGTAGGAGGTAGGCATGAGAGAGAAATGTTAGCTTTGTTAGTGAGGAACCTTTTGTTTTTATAAAGAAGCCCAAGTTTTTGATGCATTTTTGATACAGTTTTTTATATGCAAGTCAAATTTATGTTGGTCATCAATTACGACTCCTAAAAGTTTTGTGTTATTTTCAACAGTGATGGAGGTGTTATCAAGGGATAGTACGGAAAAATTGGTTTTGAGGTGGGTGAGGTTTTTAGGAAGAAAAAGTAGGAGTTTTGTTTTTTGGGGTTAAGAATAAGCTGATTTTGAGAAATCCAGGTTTCAACAGAGTTAAATGATTCTTGGGTAGCAGAGGTAAGATCTGAGGGAGTATCAGAGATGGTGATAACTGTAGAGTCATCTACATATTGTATGATGGATGACTGGGGGCAGGAGGTATAGAGAAGATTAGTAAAGATGTTAAAGAGTAGTGGGCCAAGGATGGATCCTTGTGGGACCCATCTTTCCTGGGAGAGAAGGGAGAGAGCTGAGAGCCATCTCAGTGATTGCTTATGATCAGAGAGATAGCTGAAAAATCAGGTAACAGTAGCAGTTGAGAAGTTGAGGTTAGACAGTTTGGTTAAAAGAAGAGAGTGGGAGACAGTATCAAAGGCTTTAGAGAGGTCGAGGAAAAGACAAGAGACAGGTTTATTGTTATCTCTTGCCAGAGAAATTGTATTGATGAAGGATACTAGGGCAGTTGCAGTGCTATGTTGTGGGCAAAAGCCATGCTGGGTGGGAGTGATCAAGTTTTCTTGTAATAGGTGTTGCATGACCTGCTTGTGAAAGCATTTTTCTAATATTTTTGAAAGAGGTGAGAGTATAGCAATAGGTCTGAGGTTGGAAGTTTTGGTAGAGTTACATCCTTTAAGTATGGGTAAAGTGTAGAATTCTTTCCAGGTAGAAGGGACTTTAAATTCAGAGATGGAGCAGTTTATTAGGCTAGATACAAGGATAGCAATGGACTCAGACACTATCAGTAGGAAATAGGGTGGAAGAGTGTCAGCAAAAGAGGAACAGGGTTTAAGTTTGGAGAGTAGAGACAATATAGTTGGTAGGAACAGGTTCGAGAGAGAGTTAGTAGAATTTAGAGTAGGGGGTGATGTAGAATAATCATTTGAGCTAGTAGAGGAGGGGACAGGCTTTACCATCTTTGATATGGATTCAGTGAGGTAGGTATTAAAAATGGTGGCTTTCTACAGGTGTGGTATTTGGGTATGGGTTGGGGGCAGAAGGGTGACCTGGGTGCAGAATTTGATTTAGTGAGTTCCAGAACTTTTTAGAGTTGGACTTTTGAGTGATGGGGGGTTGAGGTAGTAGTCCTTCTTGTCTTTAATAATGTGCTTTTTAGTCAGGTTTCTAATTTCTTTATATTTTAGCAAGTGGGCAGGAAGTTTAGTTTTTAGACATAGTTTCCACATTCTGTCTATATTTTTCATTATTGTGCAGTATCATATGTTAACCATGGGGCTGTATTAGTTCTGATTCTAACTGTATGGAGAGGAGCAAGTGAATTAAGGATGTTTAGGAAGGTAGAGTTAAAGTAGTGGACAGCTTCATCTAAGGGGAGTATGGTTAGGTGTGACCAGTTAATTCTAGGGAGGAGGTCATTAAAAGTTGCAGGGCAGAAATTTGCTAGTTTATGACAGGTGATATATTTATGTGGCCTTGAGAAGTGAGATGTGTATCTTAGCACTTTTACAGAGAGTGATCACTTAGGGAGTTTGATAGGGTTTTGGGGTTATGGTACTTTAGGGGATCGGAGACTCAAATCCAGTCTACTAGAGTACTAGGACTATGAGATATGTTAGTGTGGGTAGGTGCTGAGACTAGTTGCGTAAAGCCATGTCCGTTAATGCATGAAGTGGAGTTAGGTGCCTGTAGGTTTAATCAGCTTATGTTAACATCCCCAAGAAGGATAGTTTCATTGTGTATGTGTTCGGAAAAGTAGGAGAAAAGATTTTCTAGAAGGGTGATGTTGTTGCCAGGGGGGATATATATATAGCTAGCACAGTGATGGTTGTGAAGTTAAGTTTCAGATTAGCCATCAGGAGTTTAGCAGGTGAAAAAGAGGGAGTGGGTCTGTTCATCCTGGTGAGACTAAGGTGGTCCAAGTAGACAATGGCCCTCTAACCCATGTTTTCTTAAGACGGTCTAGCCTTAGAATATTGTATCCTGGGGGGAGGATATCACAGTCAGGGTTAGGAGGTTTTAGCCAGATTTCTGTCAGGGTGACAATATCAGGGCTATAGTTAGCAATCCAGGCATGGAATTCACTGATTTTATTAACTACACTCTTGGTATTCATAGAGTAGAAAGATACATGTTTTTGGGAGGAGTTGAACCATTAGAGTATGAAGAGGTGGCATAGTTGGATGAAGGAGAGGAGCTTGGACCTGGACTTGGATGAATATCACCAGATAGTAGTAGAGATTTGGGGAGGTAGTAATGCTTGCAGTGTATCTGTTTATTTTGTGTAAGGATGAGATGGTTTGGGGTGGGGAAATTTTGATTTTTTGGGAGGGGAGCATCCAAAAAAAAGACTAAAGAGCAGATATGGAAGCATTGCTGAGGGTGTATTGGTTGCTTTTCATAAGTGATTGTGGGACTAGAGTGTATTGGTATGGGGAGGAAATTGTAGGAGGAAAGGGAGTAGAGCACTAGCAAGGGAGGTAAGAGGAGGAGTATCTGGTTAGAAATTGGTATGGGGAGGAAGTTGTAGGAGGAAAGGGAGTAGAGCACTAGCAAGGGAGGTAAGAGGAGGAGTATCTGGTTAGAGAATGGCATGTTGGGTGTAGTGTTGGTAGGTAGAAGGGATAAAGTCTAAGGTTATATGTGAGTGGTAGGAGAGAAAATAGTGTCAGCCAGTGGGTGGGGTGTGTATGGAAGAAAGTTGGGGACTAAGTAGAGGTGTGAGAGAGGGGGGACCTAGTGTGGGTTTGTGGGGACTAAGTAAAGGTGTGAGAGAGGACGGGACCTAGTGGGGGTTTGTGGGCTTTGTCAGTGAAGCAGGAAGGGTGAGAGTTAGGGGTGGGGTTAGGCAGGAAGGATAGGTTGTTGTGTCTTTTGGCTTTTTTCCCGGTTAGGGGTCGCCACAGCGGAACTCCAGTCCGCTAATGATTGGTAGTTGATTTTTACGTGCCGAGTTACCAGCCCTGACGCACAACCTTCAATGAAGGCACGTCCATTCACGCATGTCTCCACACAGAAGATGCTCTAGCTGAGAATCGAACCGGACAGCGTCTTACTGTGAGGTGACAACACTACCACAGCACCACCACTGCGGAGGCAGGAAGGATAGGTATAAAGGAAATTATATTGGGGTGGGAGGGAATGGGGGTGGATTTGCATATTTGTTGGAGCTGGTTTTCTTGGTGTGTGTGTGTGTGTGTGTGTGTGTGTGTGTGTGTGTGTGTGTGTGTGTGTGTGTGTGTGTGTGTGTGTGTGGTATGTGTGTATCTATACATCTATACACACACACACACATATATATATATATATATATATATATATATATATATAAAACTGCCCTATGTTGAATGTAAAACACCAACAAAGTTCACTTCAATCATTCATGATACTGAATTTAAAAAAATGAAAACAATACAGCTGACACAAAAAGCCTCCAATACAATAATAATGAGAGAGGCGACTACTTCCTCTCATGATAATACAACTAAACACCCCAATAACACTAGCCTCAAATTTGTCTGAATAGTGGCCATGTTACGGGAAGATTTTAATGGCCTTAAGCTGTAGAGTTAGGGTTGTGGGAAGGGACTACATTAGGGTCAGGGTTAGTACCAATTACTAAGGTGGTGCAGGGGGAATCATCACACTGATTTAAGATTTTTTTTTTAACTTCATCCTTTGCGCAGTAGTTTGTATTGCACCTCAGTGCCCACTGGACACACAATCGTTTTCAGGGGTGGCTTGGGAGCAATTTCTGGTTAAGTGACTTGCTCAAGGTCACACAGTACAAACAGTATGCAAATAATGGCTGAGGGAATGAAACCCTGTACCACAGGAATTACAACTGACAGCCTTAACCTGAATTAATTGCCAGAAAAGAATAGTCTGGGTTGTCAAGTTTAAAACTCGTGTATTCATTGTCTGGAGTGCAGTGCTCAGCCACTGTATTGCAGAGGCACACAAACAGTACTGCAGAAAATACATCAGTCATGTAGTTTTCTCAGTGACTCAACATGTTGATGAAGTATAATCTGAATAAAAGCAAAAGAAGTACAAGGTTTGAATCCACATTAGGGACAGCTGACCTTTATGAGTCAGAATACACTCGTGTTTTGTTTGTGATTTTATGTATTTTAAGCTGAGCTATACATGCAATGTAAAAGGGGATTGTTGCAACACAATTGTGTATAATGGCTGCTAAGCAAGATTTATGCGATCTGTGTCACCTGCAGTACTCATATCAGTCATTATAGTAAAAACACATTTCTATGTGCATGATGTGAAAAATAGTGCATGTGCAAAACTATGAGGCAGTAAAACTGGCCAGATAATGAAGAACGAAATATGACGACTACATCACTAAAAAATATCTATGACCATGGCTTCAGTGGAATATATGTGTCATTATCCCATGTGTACATTGTAATGGCATATGCTGTATAGAACTCCACCTTCTGCAAACACTGTATGGCACTTTCCTCAATATGTGCTTAACAAAATTGTATCATGATGTCAGTGAAAATAACAGGTCATCAACCAAAGTCAACAGTTACACAATTTTTTCTTACTCTTTGCATGATAGTTGGCACCAGACACTGTTAGTATACAGGAATGACTGTAAGGGAACTGGTAGTTCAGATTCTGCTGTAAATAAATCTGAAAATAATTATGCATGTGATAAGAATTTGTAGTTGGCCATGGAAATAAACATGACTTCAGCATGCATCAGCTGAAGATATTTAAAAAAAAATCAGTGCAATTAATACTTTTCCACAGGAGTACATATTTCACTAAAACTATTACTCCAGTAAAGGAATATCTCAAACTACAACAGTTACATGGTTGTCAAGTGTACATTCAGTCATGTTCAAAATTGTACAAATCAACTTACACCCTTGAAATGACACTTCCCTGTAGTATCAATAGTTAGCATACAAATTTCAGAAGTTCATATTTCTTTTTATCATGTGTTTGATTCCACGGTGCTATCACTCACAGTTATTAATTTCATAGGCGTCATTAAGGCATTGCATAATATTTAAACATTTACATGTGAACAACAACATCATGGAGATTTTCAAGTCATATTTGTTTGTGACAGTGTTTGCATTATGAATGCCATAAACCAGATCAGAGCACATGCCCAGAGGAGACAATTTACAATTTAAAATATATCTGAGATATCAACATTAACCAACGCTTATTGAAGTCATGGTAGAGGATTTCTATGTACATTGAACATGGCCAAGTACCACTTTCATTTTTCTCACTTAAAGTGAACATTGAGGAAATGATACATACATTTCATTCTAGCCCATGTCTGTCCTTTCTGTCATGCAAATAAGTTTGTCTGCCTTGTCCTTCGTTGCACACATGCTGGTACACAACAGACCTGAACTTGGAGCCAATTCCCTTCCATTTTCCCAGAGATCATTGAGAAGACATGCCAGATGATGGTGAGGGTAGTGCTCCATTTAGAAGACAGAGGGGGGAGTGAGGAGAAGTCTATGATTTTTGCTGGTTGTTTATTAAACGTTACAGCTGAAGACTTCTGCAGGATGACTACATCAGGTTGCAGTACAACACCGAAGCTTGGAATAGCTTAGTAAAGACTGTAACTGGGCTGTCACCAGTGCAACTGGCATCCCACATATGGGTGAACAGTGCTGTCACCATTTTATTTTTGTATGTTTTGTGCATTAATAACTTAAAAAAATCCCAATCCCTCCGAGCTACACGCTCTAGGGACCTAAACCTTGTCACCACAATAAACAGAACATGCTGGAGGGATAGATTCCTGTCCCAGAGACTTCCCATACTCTGGAACAAACTACCTATCTATATCAAACAAAGCTCCTCATTAGCACTCTTCAAGAAAAATCTTGATGATTGGATGGGAGATAGGAAATTCATCCCGGGGATCACTTCTGTGGCTCTGCTTGACAGGGGCACAGGAAAATAATTTTCTTGGGTGACAAAAGCGGGTCTATATCATAACATCGAAATCTACAAAGATCGAATGTTATAATATCGAACCCTAAACACCGAAATCCGCAAACAACGAACAGTCAGAATAGCGATTTTTTTTCCCAGGGAAAAAAAAATCGCTATTCCAAGAAACATACACACAACACAAACACACACAAAAAACAGCAATCCACACAAATACACTTAAAATCCTACACCTAAACCTAAACTAAACTTTACATACACTACTAGCTATCCATTTACCTTAACCCGACCCTAACCCTAAGGTCTGTCACTATCGCATACTCACCTCACCCGCGCCCTAACCCTAACTCACCTAACCCATCCCTAACCCTAACCTACACACAACCGCACATTTAGCTGACCCGCTCCCTAACCCTAACTCACCTAACCTGCCCCCTAACCCTAACCTACACACAATTGCACACTTACCTGACCCGCGCTCTAACCCTAATGTCCTCACAACCGCCCACTTACCTGACCTTCTCCCTAACCCTAACTCACCTAACCAGCCCCCTAACCCTAACCTACACACAATCGCACACTTACCTGAACCCGTAACATTCCAACATATCGAACGCTGAAAACAGTGAAGCCGCAGCAACGGCCCACCAAATTATTTCCCCTGGGAAAGAATTCTGTGTCCTACACCTTCGCTGTTTTCAGCGTTCGACAAAACTGGTTCGATATTATAACATTCGAACTTTATAAAATTCAATGTTATAATATAGACCCAACAAAAGCCAGGGTACCATTTGGCTAGGCTTATATAGGCCCCAGGGCCAATAGCCTAGCCCTAGTACCTACCTATGAACCTATGAACTATCATTTCTGCTGAAACATGATCATGGGTATTGCAGGGGCATTGACCACCATCCCTACACAGGCGGCTGCTGCAGTGCCACCACAGGCAGCAGAGACACCCAGCACATCTTGGTCATAATCTGCCTGCATTGTTTACTCAACCCCTGTACTGCCTGCACCAAATGCCTCAGAAACATAAATGTCTATATGCCTGTGCTCTTCTACTGTAAGATTCAAGCATCAAGCATTATGGTCACTGCTACACCCTGTTCTACGTAAAAAAAAGCTCATAAACTAATTACTCATGCACTGCTACTTTGCCATCAGTCATGTAAATGAGCTTGCCAGCACTGCACTTGAGTAATTGACTGTGACAGTATGTAAGTAATATCAGTGGCTTGTATTACCTGTGTATGATTTATTGACTTATTGTAGTAAAGATAATAGTGAGTTAACTGTGAAATTGTCTACTTAGTACATAATATAAATGATTTCAACATTGAAACACATTACCCAATTGTGTTCCATTGAAGTGGTGTAATTGGACACATACATGTTGAGTAGTATTATGAGTACAGTGTATGTGTTTTTTGTGTATGACTTGTAGTTGCCTTTTGTACTGTACACACATCATAAGGACTTGTAAGTAATCCACCCCACGAAAAAAAGAATTTCATGCAATGATCTTGAGGTGGACAATCAGGTATGTATGGGATGGCATCCTACTGGTTGCCATCTGTACCAATCATCCATCTCATAACTGCTTAACATAGCTTAATGTGACACAAGAAAGATATCATTCATGGCACAACAGTTTATGTGAATGATGTGGTGTACAAGTTACTGCTACAGTATATTGTGAATTGTGATTAACACATTGCTGCTTTGTATATCACAATACATTGGCTATTCACTTAAACATGTCGTGCAATCTACAACTATGTGATGTCTGACAGTTGCAATAAGAATTCTCCTATGGTGTTGGCAGTTAATGTAATGTTCTATAGATTGTGGACTTACATTGGCAGATGTTTGAGTACAGCAATTACTAATTAATGAGATGTGTCTGACTTTAGTGATAGGTAGGAATGGCTTATCTAACAGGACTGGGGTGTGGACTTACACTCATGTGAAACATTTTTCATTTTAGGCCAAACATTTGCTTCACAACATATTGATGAAGCCATCCCTTCAAATGTGCTCTGCCTCATACATGTAGTATGACTTATTCTGTGGCCTGAGTTACTAATACATAGTTTTCTAGATTGCAAACTTAGGCAGGTGTTTGAAGCCAACAATGACTAATGAGAGTGTGCATGTCTATAGTGATAGGTAAGACTTGGCTTATCCTACAGATCTGGTATGTAAATTTCTACTCAGGTAAAACTTTTACACAGGGAGAGGCCTCCCAGAACTGTTTCATTACCATTTAAGCCAAACATTTGCCTTGCAACATGATGTAGTCATTCTTTCAAATGTGTGCTGTCTCACACTTGCAGTAAAATTTCTGTGGTGTGAGTAGCTAACATAAGTTTTGTGAAGTGGGTACTTAGATAGACAGGGGTTCAAATCTAGTAATGTATGTGTGTGATATGAGTAACACATAGGAGTGGCTTACCCATCAGATGGTGATATGGCTGACACAGAATTGTGTAAACACTAAAATAAAGGATTTTGAGACCTCAAAGTACATTTTATGGGGTATATAAGCATTCAAAAACAAAGATTAAGACATCTGTACCTGTCCTTAGTTATCATTTTCATACACATTTTATAAATTAGTAAGGAGCATATTTCACAACAGACTATATCACCATCTCCAAGAGAGAACTGGCTAAGAAGTCACATGATTAACCACTGGGGCAGTCCCCAGCTTGTTGAGAACAACCTGAGAAATTGGGTGCCATGCCTCTTTTTTTTTCTTTTTGCATTTTGTTGTCCTTTATTTATTTGCCTCCTGCCATGGAAGGCAGGTGTTATGTAAGCCCTGTGTTTTAGAATAGATCACAAAACATCTACCATAATGCAGCACTCAGATCCCTCATGGAAATCTGTATGCTTTGATTTGATAAATACACTCCATCTTTGCTGTATAAATGCAACCATTTTACTTTAAAATGAATAGAACAATATTATGAAACTGCCAGCATATTTTGCCATCATCTTGAATATAAATATGCTTACCTTTCTCCTAACTCTTCCTGGTGCCTGGACAGAAGTGACCTTTCAACATTTCATCTTCTTAATTATCTCTGACCCCAACAGCATCGCCCAGGGTTACTTTGAAATGATTGCCTGGTTACTGGTGCCTTTTTATCAAGATGGCACATAAACAATTTCTTCTTAAATGTGACAATATTATATAAGTCAGGCCCCAGCACTTATTTTGTCAATCTACTTCTATCGTGACTTACTGCCATTTCATCCCTAAAACTCCTATCAGACATTTGACACACTAGGTAACACACATTCTCTCATGCTGGACCCACTGTCTAAATCACTTGATGCATAAATGACCTAACAGACATATGGTCCCTTACTAGCAAGTAACACACTGAAACAAAAGAAAGACAAAGTAACAATAGCTGATTATACTATTATGCTTTGTATCTGAGATGGGCACATTTTAATTGTATCTTTCAATGCCCTTCTTATAGGTTCATAGATGTTTATTAGGGTAAATATCACAAGTTCTGGTACCCTTGATAAGTGTAAACAGGAGCTTGGGAGGTGAAACATTTACAAGTAGGGGCCTGGGAGATGAACTATTTACAGGCTGCCTGTGTCAATTAAAGACATATGCACCAAACCAGGCACAAATTTCCTGTTCCCCATCCAATTGTCCAAGTTACACCTGAATTGGGTTATGAAAGAAGTCTGCTTCACATTGATGGGAAGAAGTGCACACCCAAACATGGACATGAACCCAGGACCCTCACATTAAAAGTCTAATGTTCTACTAGCTGAGCAACCTGGGCTTCAAAGTGAGAATCAAACCCTGTACCTTGTGTCTTTGAGGTAAGCACCTTAACCATTATACCATCATCATTTGCCCATGTCATGTAATACTAAGGCACAACTGTCTGAATATAGTGCACATTTTCTTGCATCTAACAAATGTCTTTTAATCTCCTGCATAATCCTCTTAATTTGATACTTTAGAAATTAAGTTCCTTAAGCATGACAGAAAAAATAACCTTGTCTATCCCTTCATATGCCCTGGCACTGAATACCCTTGTAGTCCCTTTGGGGAGTGCACCTCTGCTCATTACACTTTGTCCTTTCGGTCTGTCTTTCAACTTATTAGCAACATGCATACCTCCATCCACTAATGGCATTGCCTTGGCATATGATAGACCTATGGGCTCCTTTGCCTCCTGACTGGTTTGCATCAGCATTTGTATCCTAAATGCCCACAGAGAACTGTTAGAAAGCACATCCTGAACAATTACAGATTCCCTCAGTAATTCCACCCATAATGCCTGGAAAATTCAGTGGCCTACCTGCCACATTTTGTACACTTTCCTAAGGTGGTGCCTTGCCCAAATGTAACAAATACTTCCCTTGAAAAGCCTTCATGTTGTCCTTCTAACTCATGGTCCTTTGTATCAGAACTGACTTAAACAAAAGCCACTTTACTTCATCACATGCTGTTCTATGGAGGGGTAAAACCAGTCCCACTTCCAAGGTAGGAAAGGGGTTTTATTCAAGAGTATCTTTAGTGCCAAAGAAAGAAAGAAAGAAAATGCTTGGAGATGAGTTATTGATCTTTCCTAAGCCTATTTGTGATGGTGCCTGTATTAAAAATGTCACTTTACAACCTGTTTCCTCTTCTTCCTTATTCAAGTTTCCTGGTAACACTTGATTTAAAAGGTGCTTATCGCATTCCTATTTATCCAGACTTCAGACTTTTCTTAAGGTTTTGTCTATCTGGATCACACTATCAGTTTTTTGCCTTAGATTGTTCACAATGTTCTTGTTCCATTGATAGCTCATTGCAGGTTACAAGGTGTCCACATTTTTCCTTATTTTGACAACTTGATTATCTTTTTAAAGTATCAGGAGTATATCCTCGGTGAGAGATCACTTGCACAATCTGAGATCCCAAGAGGACATTCAAAAGTCTTTCTTGACTCCTCCTCACATGATTGTGTTTCTGGGTTGTCAACTAGACATCACAGTTAAGAGTTTTGATTCCACAGGAAAAAAAAATAGATCTGTATTAAAATCTACGTTTAGGGATTTCGACTCAGACTTTGGTAGCTGTGAGGGAATATCTTAGGATTTTGCGGTCTCATGACTTCTATGATTCTCAAGATACCCTAGCAAGACTGTACATGAGAGAGACTGTGATATTTGAAGTCTCTTTGGTCCCAACACCAACACCCTTGTCTTTCTAGATCTCAATTCTGTTTTTTCAGAAGAGAAATCACTTGGTGGAGACAATAGAGTTCCCTAAACCCAGGTCTCTCCTTCTCCCTCAATGTCCCAGTGAAGTCAGTCAGCTCAGATGCCTCGGACTTTGCCAGAAATGCAGTTTCACGTGGGATAAAAGTGCAAGCTATGTGGGACACCAAGGACAGATACAAGCAGATGCTTGCCCTGATCATGGAACTGAACTCTCCAATCATTTTGGGTCCCCAGGACCTCTCTGAGTTGTTACAGACAATACCACGGTCATGCGGTACATCAACAAGCAATGACCAGTTTGTACCCCCTTTGCAGAGTAGCCATGTTAGCTTGAGATATAGCTTCAGAACACAATCCCACTGTACAAGCAAACTACATTCTGTCAGAATAAAACTGTGTGGCATACACACTGAATAGGACTAGGGCAGACCCACACAAATGGAAACTAGATCGAGGGGGGTCTTCCAAGACTTGATCCATTGTGGGGAGTTCCCATGTAGGCCTCTTTGCCTCCTCTCAGAACATTCAGTTGGTAAAATTCTGCTCCAGGACTCCATGCAAGAAGGTCTGGCAGACAGATGTCTTTTCCCTGGAGCAGGAATGTTCCAGTATGTTTTTCCACTCTTTCCAGCAATATCCAGTTTACTGCCTGGCTCCCTTTAGGCACCTGTTTACTCAGGACATGCAAAGGGTACTAAAAGAGGCAAGAAAAACCTGCTGCCAGAAAACGTTATATGAGCAAATGGAAAATGTTTTCTAGTTGGTGCTAACAACATAACCAGCACCAATTCAGGGTTAGTTATTCAGTATATTTACAATGTCTGTGTGAGTTACTATCTTGTGGCCTTTTTTACTCCTCTATCAAGGTTCATTTATTGGCCATTTCAAGAATTTTGCCCATGAATCCTTCTCTTTCAGTGCATTCTCTAGTCAAAATGTTTTGAAAGGGTTTTTGTATGAGAGGCCTCCGAGAAACCCAGCGGCCACTTCTTGGGATATTAATTTTGTGTTATAGATGCTAGCACATGCCCCATTTGAACCAAATGATCTGAACGACTTGAGGTTCATAATGTGGAAAACAGTTTTACTGATTGCTGTGAACTCTGTAAGAAAGGTATCCGAGTTGAAAGCTGCTAGGTGGGAGGATGGTAGAATGGTTAAGGTGTTTACCTTGCAGACACAAGGTGCAGGGTTTGATTCTCACATGGGGTAATTGGCTAGGCTTAAAATGGCCCACAAGAGTAATTAGCCTAGTACTAACCTATGAACCTATAGGTCCTGAATTATTCCACATGAATGGGCCATTTTACAGGCCAACTCTAAGGCTCCCAGGTTCTCACAAAAGGATTGCATTCCATTCTGATTGATAGTGTTTGTTCATCCTGAAGAATTTGCCATCACTTCATTCATGCATGCTAACAGCCCTCTTAATGATGAGGCACCTGGTCAGACCTGTCTGCTACATCTGGGACCAGCATCCTGAATCAGGCCTACTAGAACAAGAAACATAGTCAGCTATGAACTTATCCAGATCCTTAACATGCTGCACTCTGGTAGTGCATTAATTTCCTAAAGTAATATGGCATAAAATGCCTTATTACATTACCCATTACTCCTTTTCCACCCATTTGACTACTAACTGTATATATCAACCTCATGTTGTCTAATCCAAGTAGAACTACGTGATTTCTCAACTTTTGAATCCAAAATTCCAAACCGACTACTGGGAAGAATGCCATATCACTAATACTGACTAACCTCCTGCTCACCATGCCTTGTAGCCATTTCCCTCAGAATAGGCACTCCTTATGCTACTCTTTGAAACAAAGTCTTCCTAAAACATTTGGAAGTAGCGCCTTTTCCTTGCTTCATGCTTATTTCTGTAACAGACTTATGCTCTTAAACCTGCAAATGATTATTTACTACTTCCAGTTTTCCTAATTCTTTCTATTACCCACATCCTTTGCTGTGACCTGGCAGAGCTCGCCTCCTTTGGTAACAAACTTGTGAAGGAGCTCCCCACTCGTATTACCCTACAGACAGGATTCAGCAACTCAGTTAGTGACTGCAGCTATTTGTAAGTTTTTGGGCTCTCGCTATGTCCAGCAAAGTCCTTTCCAGTTTCCTCACTTTCTCCCCTCAGAAGATGTCAGTGTCATGCTACACTGTCAACTGCTATGCTCAGAAATAAATTCTACGTCAAAGGCCCTTCTGACTGACCTCTGGTAGAAATACTACTTACTTCCTCTACTGAATCCCATAATTCACTTTGCCATTGGTGCTTGTAATTTAGGCCATAATCCAGTGAAAGGATGCGTTGAATCTCCTAAATCTGCACAGGCTACAGAGCACAGTACTGACAAACATCTGTCCATGTATCAGAACCTTCAAATGCAACCCAAAAAGCCCTGATCTTTTATATGCATGTATAAGATCATAAAACTCAACTCTGTGTTGGCCTTAGGCAGTGAGGCTGCTCTTCATTTTGCCTTCACTTTCTCCACTGCATCATCAAAAGATGAATAAGTTACAGATACATCTTTCTCCTTTTTAATATATTTTACTGGCTGTCTTTCAGGATGTGAAAGTTGTGTATTAATTTGGATTTGCCAAGTAAGGCAAATGTATCATGGATTCTTTAATGTTCTGCCAAAGTAGCTTGTTGAAAGGTCCTAACAGTCTTCCTGGACATCTCTTATTTTCCAGCCATGCCCTTACTATTTCAAATATTCCCTTGCATCACTCTCCAATACCACTACCATTCAGCGTCTTAGCTGGAATTGTGAAACTCTATAAAAACTCCTCCAACATAAAGGCAGCTATCTTCTTGTCTGGATATTTATCTAACCACTTGATTATAATTTCATTTCTTATTGGGTAGGCCAGGAAAATTATATTTTGCTTATTTCCTTGAAAAGTCAACTCTCCTTTGCTGTGTTGCAATCAAGCCTAAAATATACCTCGATCATATGAATAACCTTCCCACATACCAAGCAACCATGTCTGTATTTACACCTAATATACAAATAGTGTCCAATATTGCAGGTGAAGCAATTGTCCTTTGATTTCCCTGCCTGTCCACCATGTCCCTTGACTCTGCATATCCATGACTATGCTCAAACAATGAAACCACAAACTGCAATAACCCCTTCATCATTCTTAACTCAACTAGCCTGAGAAATTTCATGTCCAACTACTTCTATAATGAAATATCCCCTTCAAATTAGTCGATAAACATATAACATAAATATTTAATGTATGGAAAATCATCAGATTAACAAAGTGCAGTATAAAGCTATTCAAAAGACTATAATGCAATTATTTTGCTAGTTTAGATGTGTGCTACTGCACAAGCAATGTAAGGGCTTCTCCTGCCCCCTTGTTTTTTTCTGTATTTGCTATATCCAAAGTTGCATGGACTCAGTGAAATGGGAAATGTCTTAAAAAAAAACAGGAAACTGGCCTTTTCTATCTCCTCTGAGTCCAACTGTCCATAATAAAACAAATACTGTCACATTCTCTTTTTAATATCCCTTCACCTCCTTTGCTAATATCTCTGTCTCTCATAGTCACTTCTATCACCTGGACCTTCCTCATTAGCCTTGTACATCTCAATGAATCCTACTTAATATTTGAATTCAGCTTGATTTTGTTGTGAAATAACTGTTGACTGTTATGTGTTTGATATTAATTAATATTTTTTGTATCTCTGTCTACAGAATCATGCTTTGATTAGTTGTGCACTTTATCGCTGCTGTTCTGTGTATGTACATTTATTATGTAACTCGTGTTATGTGTCGGCTACTCATTTTGTAAAATAGAGTACTTCTTCCTGGCTCTCTTCTGAAAATGGGAACTGTGCCCAGCCCGACTTTCCTGGTAATCAAAGCAAGAATTACAGTAAATAAATAAAACTGCATTCACATCACTTTGGAGACTGTTCTTCCAATGCTACTGTGCAGAGAGAAAAAATCTGTACCCCGTTATCTTATGTTTTCCTTCTCAGTGCCTTCCTGCTTTGCTCTCTCCTAGCATTTTGCTTATTGTCCTTTCTGTGGTTATTCATTTATTTATTGTTTGTGAGCTGGGTATGTAGTCTGGTCAATGAGCACTTGTCAGTGGCTACCTGGGCCTGTGACAGAGTCATGTTAATGTGTTTTATCCCATGACAGAGTTACACATAGCATACTATGCAGTTAGTTAGATGAGTTTTAAATTATATGTGGACATAAAATAAGACAACAGGACATATTAGGATTTCAGTTTAAACAGCATTAACATGTTACATAAAGTACGAAAATTGTCATGAAAAGGTTGCATTTATGTATTATTCACAGTCCTTTGAAGCAACTGCATGCATATAAAGAATCATATTTTTAAGTTTTGCTTCAAAGTCTACAGTGATATGCTCATTGTGACTCTGTGCATGTAGCTGATTTCAATATTTAACCCCTGTCTGGAAAATACTTTGTTTTTTCCCCAATAACTAAGGCAATTTTGCCAGAATGAATGAGTAGTCCTTTGTTCTTGGTTTGGAAGGAGTAGATGGGTGATCTGATTTGTAGTCTTGATGATTTCTTACCTAGTGAACACTGAGAAAATATCCATATATTAACCCTTAGATATCTGTCTTGCTGCCCTCTTGGTAAGTTACAACTCAACTGGCCACTGACGCATATCCAGTACTGCCAACATGTTTTTTTTTTCCATATGTTTTCTACAGCCCATGTTTTCTAGTTCAGGCAGTAGTCCCTGCTGACACTGGTCCTAAGTCAATACTTTTTTCTAACTTACTCAGCAATATTGTAATCTGTTCCACAGCTGTTGCTGCATTAGGATTAAAATATATATCTATCTGACACCTGGGCATGTACCTGCATTACCCTCAAAACACATGCATGACCGCCAACTCAACATAGCTATCCTTATTCTTATTCACTAACACCTTCAAATCTGACCAGGTAGTAATGGTCCAACAACAAAAGAAGGCCTCATTTTAATAACACCAAACTACTAATGTACGCTCTCCCACCTCTTCAGCTGACGCTTTCTACTATTTATTTTCCTAATGTCCTACCATGACATTCTCATCTCTCTAATAATAAGCTCTGTTTCCATGTCTGTCATTTTCCCTCCTGCTCCTTACTCCTCCGCATCTCATTCTATTATTCTACCTATTTTGTCAGCGGAACACTCTGTTATTTCTCACCTCCATATATTATTACAAATATAGTCAATATTTTGAAAAGCTATATATCAGTTTATTTGACATATGGTATTCACTTCTGCAAAGTGTCTTGTAGGAATTTTCTCCTCTTGTATATAATTTACTTATCAGCTACTGTAAAATTTATGTTTGTTTTGTGGAGCCTTTCTCCACAGCTCATTGTAAAATATTTAATCTGTTGCAGAGCTTTTCTCCACTTGTTTATAATTACTCATCGACTACTGTTTAAATGTTTTTGAACTTGTAGAGATTTTCTCCCTGGGCCCCCACTGAAAACAGGCCATAGTCTCAGTCGGACTTTCCTGGTTACCAAGGGACAACTAAAGAAATAAATTTCTGCTAAACTGGAAGGCTTTGTATTTACCAGGTATATTTAGGTTCTTCTATGTCCTACATGCATTTATCCACACCCACCACCCCTGGAAGTTAAGGGTGTAGCTAGGGATACTCTTTGTACTTGACAAAGCACATTTTTTCTTTGCATTACTCCAACATTTTATCTTTCATCAGGCTATATTATGTTTACAAATATCTAAAGTAATGTGTCTAACAGTAGGTACATAACTTACTTATAGAGAGTATTGCTAATTAAAAAAAAAATAGTTTTAGAAGGGAAACACAGAAAATGATGTGTACGTGAGGGGTGGCAACATAATGAAAGATATGTACATTATTTTTAATGTCATGTGGGTTGGGTGCAGTAAAAAGAAATTGTGAGCACAAAATTGAATGTTTTGGCTACCCCTGCTGGAAATATATAAAGTAAACAAATGTGTAATGTAAGGAAACATGCTCAACCCCTCAAATAACAAATCTGGGTCTGATTTTACAGTTTTGGCAATACCAGAAACTGCAAAAATCCTAATTTAGATTAGTCTATCATCAATATTGTCTACTGCATTGCAATACTTCAACAAAAAACAAAAAAAAAAAAAAACAAATGGGTGGTGCAGTGGTGTAGCGGTTAACTTTGTCGTTTCACAGCAATAGGTTCTCCGGTTTGATTCTTGGCTGGTGTGCCTTCTGTGAGGAGTTTGCATGTTCTCCCTGCATTTGCGTGGGTTTCCTCCCACATTCTAAAGACATGCGTCTGGAGCATTTCTCCCTGGGCCTCCACTGAAAACAGGCTCTGTGGAGCCTAGTCGGACTTTTCTGGTCAACAAATGTTAACTAAATAAAATGCACAGGCAGGGATTATCACATGTTATTGTTCTGCATTCATAGTTGTGGACAGTGGGTCAGTGTTCATTTACAACTACCTTTTTGTTTAAATGTGCTCTCTCTCAGTACCTTACAGTTACCATGGTGGAAGGTCTCAGGGAATCAGCAAGCTGCTCGAATAAAGTGTGCACCCCTGTGAGTGCACAAGCATGACAAATCCTCCCAATCATTCAAAACCTTTATCAGTAAAAAATAAAAAATGCTATAGTCACTAATCCTATCAACATGAAAGATATCCTGCCCAGCAGACTACAAAAGTTATCATGCATATTCTAAATTATTAAATTCTACAAGTATCACAGTTCATTTTACTACGTAATCTAAAATAAGCCAAAAATAAAAACTGTTCTGGCGAGACTTCAAAGTTCATAGCAATCATTCTGCAGCTTCAGAAAAGTCTGCTTAATCATTACTTCATAAACCCTATCACTTGGTCTAAGTGATGGTAAATGACCACAGAAAGACCAATACTCTTTGATTATACAATCAGCTACCTCCATGTGCTGAACACACACACACACACACACGCGCGCACGCGCACTCGCGTGCACACACACACACGCTACCTATCTGCTCTCAGGTAGTGAAGCAAAGCAGAAGCAGGCAGCTATCCATTGAGTACAAGCTTATCTCTCCCCAAAGAGTGGCATTGTGGCATGAACATGTAGGCCTTGAGGTAGCTGGGCCATATCTCTCAACCTATTAGAACAAAAAATCTGGACAAAGCCTAAAATAATGGGGGGACAAATAGGGACAGATTTTAAATATTGCCCTTACAAACTTAGAAAGTTGATAGAATAATAGGTTTAGCATTAGCATGAATTTTCTGAAGGATGTGAAATCTTAAACTCAAATGTTTGTCATTATTTAATTATTTAAATCCTCAGATATTTGCCAGAAAAGTACAGATTTTGGGAAGAACACACAAAAATATGAGGCAAAAATCTGGGCATTCTGTGAAAATGTGTACAGTTGAGAGGTATACTGGGCTCACAGATAAGAAAGCAAGTACTGCTTGTCTGCCCCACCATGGAGGTCAGTGTCCTTTGGAATACAGTACTTTGAAAATCCACTTTTCTTCACCTCTACTTATACATAATGCACTTTATTTAATGTAAGCATCGTGCAGATCTCTCGATTAAATTGTCAAGATTTTTACCTCATACTGTTGGCCTCTTCCTCATAAAATTTTGTTTTACTGGCAAATCATTGAGGAATGAGTTCACTGAATAACATGCATTTGAGTTTCAGACTTCATATCCTTCAGAAATGCATACTAATACAAATCATGTTACTCTAGCAACTTTCTAAGTTTATAATAGAAATATTTAAATTTTGTCCCATTTTTTGAGCCTTTGTGCCCGCATTACTTTAGGCTTTGTCCAGATTTTTTGTTCTAAGAGTGAGAGGTATGTTGCACTAACATTCTGCATTGCTTTCCTACAGTAATGACAGTCCAGCCCCTTCACTGCAGAATCCCACGTACAGGCAGCACCTCTACTTTCCCTACCCTTCCCCATGCTGGTTCTGCCTTATGCACTTATCTGTATCTGCCCCTTACTGCCACCCCCACACACACACACACACAAACACTTTGGGACGTAGCCCTCCACAGATAACTGTTGCCAGCCGCCACTTACTTGCTAGACTACCATTTGAGTATCCTTCAAGCCTAGCACACTGAACATTCCCTTTACAAATAAGCCCTATCCTTCATGAATGGGTGTGGGTGGGGGGTTGGCAAGCAATGAAACTAGAAAAGTTGCACGTATTCTGTTCAGGCTTTTACTCAGTTTTCTCAACGCAGCGCGCAGGCTATAAAGGGTTGACTTATCTGTGGTCTAGTAATGGCTTCAGCAGCACAACCCGCAAGCAAACTGCATGCGCAAATAGCATTTCCACAGGAAAGCAGCATCCGCAGCTTTTTTAATGATAGCAAAGTGCGTCGGAAATATCATTTGGTAAACATTTCCTTCAAAAGTGCATGAGCAATAAGAAAAATTTTACTAGCTCGTAGAAAAAGAGATTTTGTTGCTAGACTCTCGGTGTCAGTAACCAGAAAGAAAACGGGGAAAACGACAGAAAGAGTCCTAGATACATGCATCTAAACAATGGGAATTCCTACTAGGTACATTCTTGTATCAGAAAAGCGATACACCCTACGAACGTAGCAAGCTCCCCTAGAGGGCGCACCTTGTAACAATATAGACAAAGTGATGAGCTCGTGTAGGAACGTTCTTTTCAGTAAGAGATGGGGCGGATCCTTTCCCCACAAAGGAAGCAGGGGATTGGCGTATACTTGAAGTATATAATAGCGCTGTAGCGAGACTTGCAAACAATGCAGCTGGAGCCGAGCGGAGCTGAGAAGGTACTGGGCTGGGATAAGCGCTACGCACAGACTGCAAAGCCAGCGGGGAATTAAGGCAAAGTTGGAGATTGGAAGCCTCCCTAGTACTTTATTTTCTGAGGGGGTCTGGAGATACCTAAGTTTCTTCACTCTTGTGTGTACTTTACAGGACTTAATTTTTGTTAATCTTATCAATGAAGGAGAGGGGACCGAGTCAGAAACTGTCAAGTAAATCTGTGATGGATTCTAATATGAATGTGAAATGCAAGATCGTGGTTGTTGGAGATAGTCAGTGTGGAAAAACGGCTCTGCTGCATGTATTTGCTAAGGACTGCTTCCCAGAGGTATGTTGCTGGAGTCTTGGACTTAACTGGATTTGAGACTTGGGAACTAAAGAGTCAGGTTTCTGATTTGTGGGGTCTTCTTGCCCGTTGGTGTGTTGTTTAATTTGATTTTTATCCGTTAGCTCCATTTGGGTTTCTTTCGAGTTCTAAGTTGTACTGCTGATGGACCTTTACATATATGCCCAGTTTGAAATTTTGTTTCAAATGTTTCTCGAAGTCGCTAATACTTCTTATGGGTTAGTTTCTATTACTTGATAGCTTCATGCATATATGTATGTGGAGGTTGACCGTAGCCTTTTTCTTTCCTATTCAGAATTACGTACCCACTGTGTTTGAGAATTACACAGCCAGCTTTGAAATCGATACGCAGAGGATAGAGCTGAGTCTGTGGGACACATCAGGTAAGAAAGTAAAACGGGCTTGTGAAATTAAGGGATGCACTTTGGTACACAGATGTGAAACTTGCAAGGACATCGTACTTGAGATACAGCAACACGGGTGTGACTGAGTCTAATAACTGGGCTGTTAGCCCAGTGTTTGTTATGCAAATCTACCTAGTTCTTTGTACATACCACGAATCCCATTTTGATGTTCAGCATCTTTCTGGGCTGTAAGTAAAAGTGAAAATCCGTAATGACCCCATGGCTGTGAACCGGATTCTGCTTCTGGATCACGACTGTGAATGATAGAGACTTCCGTAGAATAAAGCCATCTGATTACGCTTGTGCTTCAGCAGATTGTAGCATTCACTCCTGCGCCTTTGCCTTGCATGCCCATATTTGCGTGATTTGCGCTCTGCCTATACACTGACTGATGGCCACCCAGTAGGTTATGCCCTGACACGGCGGTGATTTATTCGTGTGATACGGGCTTCCTTAGTACTTAAAAGGGTTGAGGTTGCTAGTTATAGAGCTAGTGTCGGGGACCTTAGCAGCTGAATTGCAACTTAATCTTGGCTAGAAACCTGACCTGCACTGTACTGTTAATGAACAAACTTCATGGCTGCCCCGATGGAATGCAGGTGGACATGAAGATAGTGTGTGTGTGTGTGTGTGAGAGAGACGGAGACGGCGCTGTGGATGGAAGTCTGTTCAAAACTAAACTTTGTTCTGTAAGATTTTATGATGACTTACAATTAGTATATATGTGTGCACACACTTCTGAAAACTGTCTTTGAATGTACCCCTCATTTCTGGCATTAGTGCAGGGTTAACTGACAAACGGAAGCATTCCAGCCGCAACAGAAATAATTATGCACTGCACACCTAACGTGGGTAAAGAAAGGCTGCGCAAGATGTACCACTTTGCTGAATTCTTGTAGGCTGGGGAGATCCGTACCCTTCTTGTATAGCTTGTTTATGTGAACCTGCCTGCCCTTTGTTTGGGTTGGTAAGTCATTTTGTGTTTTATGCAACGCAAATTTTCCAGCTTGATTAGTCCAGAAGTTCTGGGAGATAAGTGAGGTGTAAGCACATTTCTTAACCTGTAGATGGTTACATGGGAATACTGATGTCAGTTGTACATCCTTCACATTTTCATGGCTAATACAAGAATAACAGTTCTTTGTTCTTATCCTGTGTAATGTTAATCTTTTATGTTTTTGTGTGCTTTGTTAGGGTGTGTTCACAATCATATGTACATTTCCTAGTAGAGACTCCTCTTAACAGTTGATGTGTAGCTAAATGCATTTCTGTCGCCTTTATAGAGTTTTTAATTGTTCATGGTACTGAGCATGGAATGCAGCTTCACATTAAGTTTAGGCAGATGTGTAAGAAATTAAATGGCATTTTGAACCCTATTTATGTAGAGTTAACTGATATTTCAGTGGGTTGTCTTTCAGAAGCCTGAATTCTTGGTTTGCTTATTTTTATTTTTGTTTACATTGCATGTTTCTTTTTTTCCCCCCACTTTTGCTTCCTAGATCGCAAGTGGTCTGTAATTTCTTTAAATAGCCTTTCTTTGAAAGGTTGGTTATTGAGGTGTGAAGATGGCTGCAGCTGTTGCAGTCACTGGACACACATGTACACATTCATGTACAACACACACATACATTCCAGAGGCCTGGGTGTGTTTCCTGGCTGCCACAGTTTTCATTTGCTTGGCTAATGAAAATTATGTGTGTGTGTTTGCTTGTTTGTTATCTATGCACGTGTGTGTGTGTGTGTGTGTGTGTGATGCCTAGTAAAACTTACTGTTGTAATTTATCATTTTGCCTATTATAAACTACACCTGAAATTTGACGATATTTTAATGGTATCACATAGATTTACAAAACAAAGTTTATGTAGTTGTAAAATTTTTATGTTGGAACAGCTGTACTGAAATAAAAAAAAGTAAAGCTTGTATTTCCTTCCACACCATATCCCATGCAGCGTTAGCAGTATCCAAGTGTCATGAGTGGGAAGCATATTCAGGTTTTCAAAGCCTTAGAATTATAACCAACAAATTAAAACCAATAAGTTTTATTTTTAAAATCCCTTTTCAGTGGTAGCCCAACCATGTTTCTTGTGTGTCATGTATTCCATTCAGCTTTTGGGAAGCAATATATAAAGTATGAGTAAGCTGTAATTGTGTGTGTGTGTGTGTGTGTGTGTGTGTGTATGTGTGTTTTACTGTGACATTGTTCATTACATCCCTGCTCAGGATTTTGATATACTTTATTCATGATACCTTTTGTATGTCTTCATTTCTGCTCAAAATAAAATCCTTCTTGATTCTCTGTGTTTTTATTTTCTTGTAACTGAACTGAATTGCTGTATTATCTGTGGCCTGTGAGAAGAGCTTATGTTGCGCAGTTGAAGTCCTTTAGATTGTTTTGCTGGAATGCAAATAATAAAGTCAAATGATATGAGGGGGACATTAGTACAGTCATCAATACTCAGACAAGTGTAAACAGGACAGTCATTTTCTCTTGGAGTGCATGTAAGGTATTTTATGATGTCCTTAGGCATTCTCAGAAGCTGTCAGAATTTTCTGTATGGGTGTGGAAGTACTTAAAAGTTGCTAAG
This sequence comes from Protopterus annectens, assembly GCF_019279795.1. NCBI lineage: Eukaryota > Metazoa > Chordata > Ceratodontiformes > Protopteridae > Protopterus > Protopterus annectens. The sequence goes on along the minus strand of NC_056737.1, from coordinate 1,312,785,374 downwards.
TTATTTTGCATCTCAATCACATTCCTGAAGCATGTTACAAACTTGACTTTGCTTGGGCATGTCCTGCAAAGAACCTGTGTGTGAAAGAAAGCAAGGCTTGCTGAAGTCTGACAGATAATTAGTTATTCTTTCTTACAAAGTATACTGACTTTACTGTTTGAAGCAACACTAGGATTGCTGACAAAACCACTTGCAGTTTAATCTTACAAGATATAGTGCAAGTTATGGTGTCACTTAAAAATTGTTAGTTTAAACTTTCCAAGAATATGTGTTTTTGCACATTGGCTGGCCCTGTGTAAGTGTAGCACACTTTTCTTAGGTGCTGGAGGGTCTGAAGGTTGTGGATATTACCACACCAGGTGTTTTGATTCATTTTTCAGTGTTTATACTGCAGTGTTGTAGCACGGACGGGTTTCAGTATTGGTAGTGCAGTGTAGCACGGGGGTGCTGTACTCCTCAGTGTGCTGTCCTTTTGATGAGACATTAAACCAAAGGTCCATTTGCTGGAGTTAAATGTAACTCAAATGGATGTAGAAACACCTGTGGCACTTATCAAAGAGTGAGGAATTCCCCCAGTCGTTACAAGTATCACCTCTGGTCTGCACTGAAAAGAGACTACAAGTTTGACAGGGTTAAACTGGTCAACAAAATGTGCATAAATGAAAAAATAAACAATATAAAGTCTGTGCCTTTAGAAATGTTAATGACTTTCTTGAATAACCACCAGTGTTTTTGTCCCTCAATCAGCACTAACAAAATCACCAAAAATCACCAACTACTTGGAAACACTGAGTTCAGTATCTTCCTTGGTTCTGTCATTGTTCATTGGCTACATATACAAGGGTATCTTCATGCAGTGGCTACAGTATGACATTTCTGCCCCTCTGACTTTTTATTTCATTTACTTGTCTCTGTTTCTCTTTTCTAAAATTCAGGTTGTATATATTTATAGTTGCAAATGCTGTTAGCCTGAAGTATCCGTTTGAATATCTCCCTTTTCATTGCTGGCCTGGGACAGAGACGGCTTTCTTATTAAATAGAGATATGGAGTGTGTTTTATACCTTATCCTGCTAGCCTCTGATATGAGCATTGCATAATGATTCAGAGAGCAAGCTGGCAGAAGTTAAGGAGAGCACAGAATTATCTTCATGGTTGCTGTGAAGCACTTCCTCTCAACTATCGGAACTAGACAGGAACAAAACTGAATTTCATATTAAGGCACTAACTTTGGTATGATAATAAAACTCAAATAAGAACTACAATACTTCAAATGACTCTGGAAAATTCATCCTTAGTGTTGCATCTCAAAGGAGGAAAGACTGCCAAGGGATGTCTTGTGCACACCTAAATCGTCTTGTCTCAACATTAAACATGATTACATAACTGTAGTGCACAGGATTTAGCAGCACATGGGAGAGAAATGGAATGAGTACAACATAGACACTTTAAATAATGGCCTTAAAAATCCAGTGGCAGGCATTCCACGTTTGCGGCACCTTTTTTTGTAAACCAAACTGTAACAATCCAGTAAACACGACAAAAGTTGAACCATTACATGGAAAGGCATGCAAACTTTCCACAGCAGTACTTCAGTACGAATAAAAGTCTTAATCATTGCATTATTATTTAAGTGGCAAGAATTCCTTTGGCATGTAGCCAGGTCCTGAAACTCAAGAGTAAGTTTGCTGTTGAAGGAAATACGTAGAAGTTGTTGAACATGTAAGCTGGAAATCGGAAAGACATAGCCCAGATCCTGTGCCAAGCCTTTCGTTCTCTTTAAACTATATAATAAGTTGGTTATACTTTCGTGCAACTGTGACTGAGCTTTACCACGTTTGATTTAATGTAGCTGTTAATCTCAAAGAATCAAAGCAGAATTGCGGCTGCATTTGATTTGTGGGTCAAATGTGAATGCAGACGTACAGAATCAAACACTGTAGTACAAAATCTAGGTTGTACTATATAATGCCACTAGAGGCAGCCTTTAGAAAATGAAAAACCTGAGGTAAACCTGCAGAGGCATGCAAACTATTGTGTGTCACAGGCTCCAGCTATCAACTGTGAAAGAAGCAGCAATCTTCTGTTCTCAGTAAGATCAGACACAGATTCAGTGGGAACCAGGCATGACTTCTAGCATGCAGCTAAACTGAATCTGATGGATCGATAACAAGACGTGACTACTGTTTTCTATGTCTTGTCCTGAAGAGCTACTTGTTTGTCACTAAAATTAATCCAGCATATTATATATCATTTTCCTTGCAATTTTTATTGTTTATATTGTAATCAAATACTGGATACTAGTTACAAAAGCATTTCTCCACAGAGTATTTGAGTTTTCCATGTGCTCTTAATGAAGACTGTAGAGCTTCAATAGTAATTTTTAAAAAAAATGGATCAGTGAAAAGATACATTGTGCTGCACCCCCCCCCCCAAAAAAAAAATAAACAGGGACTGGTTGCAGCCTGAATATGTAGGCCTCAGATGACTGACAGTTCCTTGGCGTACTGCACTTTCATTAAGTGTCAGTAGGTTGTGTGTTGACCTAGTGTAGTAGGTCATCAGCTCGAGTCCTGAGCAGTCATGTAGAAGGATGTTCTGCTAATATTAACTGCTGCAAAATTGCCAGTAAGGTTGCTGATTTCTTGACTACTTTACACAACTCTTGTGAATTTAGGTGACAGCCTGTCTGCATCTTTGGCAGAAAAGAGTTAATCTTTCTCTTAGCACAGCTTTCTCTCCTGTCAGGTTCACCCTTTGTAGGAATGTTGAGCTAGGTATAAAATATAATCTGCAAAGGCTCATTCTCTGAATCACTAATCTGGAACATTCTTCTCCACAAACTTTAACGTCATAGTCTGCCCCCAGAACAAAGGGAAGCACAGTCTTTAGGGAATGAATTTGAAGTAAAGCACTATGATTTCTAATAATAACCATAGGGATTAAAAGGATTAGATACAATTACTAGTTGAGAATTGCATATAGTCGTGAATACTCCCAGCCATGATGCGTATTTTAATTCTGTTCTTCTATAGCACCCCTAGTATAAACCTGGAATTCCCATGTTCATGGCATCAACTGCTGAAGGCTGCTTCTCTTTAACATGGTATTTATGCAGAGAGTGGTGGAGGGCATCCCCGAATAAGTACATAACAGTGGTGGAGGGCATCCCTGAGTAAGTACATAACGGGCCTTACTTCTCATACTTCTCATTTTACTGGTCTGTCAAAGAAGTGCAAGGGCAAATGTCAGACATGGGTACCCTTCAAGTTATTAGAAATGTATAATGCTGTTGGATGCTGTACAATTTTTATGCTAGTTGGCTCTAGTATTAAGGATGTTTAAACTGTAGTCTCTAAACTTTTGTGGTGTGTGCCCTGTGATGATCTCTATCATCCAACTGTGCTTTTACACCTTCCTTTTAAGTATTCCCCAGGCTTTTGTGAACAGTTCAGAAGTACGTAATAAAGCTGTTCCTGCTTTAAATTAAGAATGATTAATTTGTTTTTTCTATTGATAAGTCAACAGCAGTAAAAACTTCTATCAATCCAGATGTGTGAAGTCATACTTAGCTTTCTAAGGTTTCAAAGGAGTGGTAATCTCTGTGATATGTACCTATCCCTCTAGCATATTCTGATAATTCTGTAGTGTAGTGGTAATCGCATCTGCCTAACATGCAGAAGGGCCTGGGTTCAGTCCCCAATAGAACCATCATTTGGGCGGTGCAGTGGTTAACATTTTTGTCTCATGGCAAGAGGTTCTTCTGTTTGATTCCTGGCTGGAGTGCTTTGTGTGTAGACTCTGCGTGTCCTCCCTGTATTTGCATGGGTTTCCTCTAGGTATTCTCATTTCCTCCCACAGTCTGGAGCATTTCTTCCTGGGCCTCCACTGAAAATAGGATCTGTCCTAGTTAGACTTTCCCAGTCAACAGATGTTAAATAATTAATAATAATAATAATAATAATAATAAAATAAGATTTGGATACCTTGAGTAGGGGTTTCCAACACTCATTGGACTTGTGAATGTGTAATAGGTTTGACAGAAAAGGGTCTGTCGAGTCTCTGTATTCATGGCAGAGGTTTCCCCTCAGTAGCCTGTTTTGCTGTTTCGGAAAAATGCTTCCAGTCCATAAACTAAAAGTAGCATCCTCTTTGGTCATTAGATGGGGACTATATTAGAACACTGACCATTCAAAATGTCGAGTGTTCTAATATTGAACCTTATCAATCGAAAATTCAAAACATTGAACATTCAGAACGGCAAATATTTTTCCTAGGGAAAAAATTTGCTGTTCCAAAACACATACAGCACAAGCACACCAAACAAACAGCAATCCACACACATACACCTAACCCTACACTAAACTATACATACACCACTAACTATCCACTTACCTTAACCCCAAACCCTAACGTCTGTCACTATCGCACAGTCACTTCACCCGTGCCCTAACCCTAACTCACCTAACCCACCCTAACCCTCACGTCCACACAATCTCACACGTACCTGAACCCGACCAGTAACTTTCCACCAGAACGCTGAAAATACCGAAGCAACAGAAATGGACAACCAAATTCTTTACCTAGGAAAAAATTTGGTTTTCTGTTTCTTTGATATTTTCAGCTGAAAACGGGTTGATATTAGAACACTTGACATTTTGAATGTTCAGTGTTCTAATATAGACCCATTAGATGATCACTCACTGAGCCTGATCCACATTGAAGTGCATTAAACACATCTGCATCTCTGAAATGATTCCCTCCAAATGAGCAGTAATGCATACTCGCATGTAAGCACGTATGCGCAAAAGCATACTTTTCTTTTTTTATTGATTTATTTATTTTTTTAAGTCTGTTTACCTGCACTTTCTCGCACAATAGACATTCTGGCTTCGTCATCCAGCCTGCAAACTATTCAGAGATGTGCTTCCAGTGTACAGTATAACATGCAATAAATAGTATGTATGTAAAAAGCTTAATTTTGTTTGTGCAGCCGATTGACTTTTGATCTGTGAGGATCTTAGGAAGCCTAATCTGTGTTCCTATGGTAATAGTGCCTATGGGCTTTTTTCGGCTTTTGGTGTAGAAAAACAAAAATCATACGACCTAGACAAATCCGTGTTTTTTTTTTGTTTGTTTTTTTTTTGTGATCTGAAGAGTCAGGGTAATTTCATTCATGGTATTAATGGTGAGGTGTGGCTAGTTCTGAGATCTTAGCTGTACGCTGTTGTCCACTTGAAGTAGGTTGCGGTCAGCTTTATAAACAGTTTACTGTGACTGCTAGCTACAAACCTTCTTCTGGTGACTTTTTGATGTTTTGTGTTAAATGGAGACTGAAGCATCATCTGTAAACAGTCCCTGAACAAGTCATCATAACCTTGAGGGTGAGAAGAAATGATGCTAGCTCTAGTTCTGAATCCACCAAAATTCTTGGTTTTGAATACTTTGATATTTCACAAAGGCCCTCAATCTTTCCACAGTCTTTGAAACTATTAATGTGAGATGACATAAACAGAGTGCTACTATGTGATTACTTGTATCATTAGTAGAGTTTTGAAGAACTGTGCTGGCATCCATGGTAGCACGTTGCATTATAATATTAAGCAGTTGATTACTTCACATACCTGTTAACTTGTTAGTGACTTGCTACCTATTGCTGTATAAAATGCGTGATTCTCACTTCTAAAACAAAATAACAATGTGTCCTGAGCAGTTATTTGCTGTCTGTTGGTTGTTTGAAGTTTTTAGTCAGTGGTCCATGAATGTGGTGGACATGTCACAGCCCTTTTAAGAGATGAGCACTTTTTCTCTACCTGCTGTGTAGTTAGGTGATATAGTTTCTGTAAGATAAATTAAAACATTGTAATAGCTTCCAAAATGCATCGAGGTCTGTGGATGCATTGGCAATTATCTGGTTAAAGAAAACAGACGCCACTGGTGCCAAGAGGGTACTGGATGCCACTGACTTTATGGCAGCTATACATGTGTCATTAGACTATGTTCACTGAACTGAAAAAAAACCTTAATGACAGATCCTCAGATCTCATTGGTGAAATTAATATGAAGGATGTGAAGGTGTTTTATGATAAAGAAAGTGCTAAATTTGAGCTAGCACATAAAAACTGATTTCCAGGAGTAGTGCGCAATATTTATTTCAAAGGTGATTTAACAAGAAGGTAATGCTAGTGTGGACGACTCTGCAGTTGGTATACTGATTAGACTAGAAGATTTGGGCTCTGTGGCCCACAAAAAGGAGAGGTTTGGTGCATTGGTCTGGATTTGTACTAAGTAGCTCTGATGTAGTGAGAGCCTAGCAGTTTCCTTTACTGGTATCTGACCTTGCAGCAGAGAATTGTTGAAATGTGAGCCTGGTTTAGGTCTTGGTACATCAAGGAACATGCATTGTCTAGGTTTGGCAACAATACAGATGTTGTACAGCTGGATAGAGAGTCACTAAATGACTACTTTACAAATAAATCGGCACCAGGCTCCATTTATAGTAGTCATGCATGAATACCACCTCACGAACTTTCAGTTTTAAACTTGATGCAATAGGGTCCATTAAAAAATCATTTCCCTATAGCGGCAACATCAGTATGAATGAAAAGAAGTGGACATGTATACCCATCTGTCCAAGAGGTGCCTGTATACATTCATACATTCATAGGTAGGTACTAGGCTATTGGCCCTAGGGCCTATATAAGCCTAGCCAATAGGGTACCCTGGCTTTATTTTCCTGTGCCCCTGTCAGGCAGAGCCACAGAGGTGATCCCCGTGGTGAATTTCCTATTTCCCATACAATCATCAAGATTTTTCTTGAAGGGTGCTAATGAGGAGCTTTGTTTGATATAGATAGTTTGTTCCAGAGTATGGGAAGTCTATGTGACAGGAATCTATCCCTCCAGCATGTTCTATTTATTGTGGTGACAAGGTTTAGGTCCCTACAGCGTGTAGCTCAGAGGGATTGGGATTTCTTTAAGTGGAGCATATCCAACAGCTCTGGGTTTGACATAGCTTTGTATGTTAGGCAGAGATTGCCTCTGAGTAGGTGATATGCGACGGAGTAAAGCTGGAGTTTTTTGATACAGTCTGCATAGGGCATTTGTTTGAAGCCAGTAATCCTCTTTGTGAGGTATTTCTTTGGCCTTTCCAGTTGTTGTAGATGTCTTGTGAGGTACATACCAAAAGGGGCGTTGTACTCTATAATGGGTCTGAGTGACGAGTAGAGGGGAACAATGACCTCTTTTTTCCTGGATGAGAAGCCTTTTGTGATGAGGTGTGCCATGTAGAAGGATTTCCTGACTACTGTGGCAATGTGATTATCATAGGAGAGACTACTGTCCACTTGTGTCCCAAGGTCTCTTATCACACTTTTGGTGTTAAGTAGACTACCACCTATGTGGTAGCTCATGGGTACAGAGTTTTTACCAAAGGGGATGACAATGCACTTTTTGGCATTGAGCTTGAGGCCATGGCTTTGACACCAGGCATCTGTCTTAGTGAGGCCCTTTTGTAGGATGTCCACATCTTTAGGAGTTTTGATTATGGTTCTTTGTTTTCAGTCATCTGCAAACTTCATTAGCCAAAGACCTTCTGTGTTAGCCTGTACATCAGAAAAGTAGATACCAAACATGAGAGGATCCAGGACTAAACCTTGTGGTACTCCACTTGTCAGTGGTCTGAAGTCGGATTTGGAGTCTGCTCTTTCACAGTGTGGGTTCTATCAGTGAGCCATATGTCACAAGATGGGTTGCCAGCTGGATTTATACCTAGTGTAGTGAGTTTTTCTATAATTCCAGCGTGGGGGATAGTGTCAGAACCCTTGGCAAGATCTAGATAGGCTATCTGAACCACCTTACCCTCTTCTACCGCTTTGGTGACTGCTTCAAAGAAGTCTGTCAGGTTTAGGAGACATGATCTGCCTTTTACAAACCCAAACCGGGTGGGGTCCAGAGTTTGGAGATTACCAATGTCTTTGTTTATAAGTTCTGTGATGAACGTTCCATGGCCTTGCAGACCAGGCTTGTTGGGCTAATGGGGTGGTAGTTCCCGGGGTCCGTGGTGGCTCCCCCTTTGTAGAGTGGGATAACTGTCACTGTACGCCATTTAGTGGACACAAAGCCTGAGGTGAGGCTGTGATTGAACCTGGTGCTTAGAGGGGTGCCAGTTCATTCTGTAGTTCATGTAGAACGCAGCCTGGGATGTTGTCAGGTGCCATGGATGCTGTGTTCTTTGCTTTGGAGAGTGTGTTTTTTACCTGTGCAGCAGTAATTACAGGAACTTTGCATTCTTCCAGTGTAGAGGTGGGCCCTTTAGGGGGTGAGAGGGTGGTAAAGTTAGCACTGAACCTATCTGCCAGGATTTTGGCAATATTAGTTGGTTCTGTATATTTAGTGCCATTGTGCTGTAACTCAGCAGATCTGAGTGTTGCCATTGAAATTCTTGACATAGCTATAGCATGCTTTGTTGTTGTCTTTATAATCACTGTCAATTTAGTTTTCGTAACTAGCTTTGGAGGATTTTATGAGGGATCTCAGCGTCTTACTGAGGCTGACCAGGGAGTTCCTCCAGTCATGGGATTTTGCTCTTTTTTTGCAACAGTTGTAGAGTTTGTTTATGGCAGGGGACTACCAGATTGGCTTCCTTTTTTTGGAGGATTGCATCTTGGTTCTGTTAGAGATAGCATGATCCATGCACTCGTGTAAGTGCTTATAAAGTGCATTTGTGTAGGACTCAGCAGTCGTACCTCTATTGTCCGTCTGCATGGGTGTTGTAAAGTTTGCCATTTCTGTCTTGGTGCAAAGTTGGCTTTGGAGAATTTTTTTACGGTGGTTTCCCTAATGGGTGGTTAGAGTGGGATGTGGATGTCTAGGGTGATTAGCTTGTGGTCTGATCTGACCAACTAGGAATTGACCTCTGGTGTGGAACACTGGTCGCCCATGTTGGTAATGACCAGTCTAGGATATTGCTGCCCCTGGTGGAGGTGTGGATAAGTTGAGCCAAGGCGTTGGAATTTATGAATTCCAGAAAATGTTGATCAAAAGAGTTGGTACATGAGTAGTTTTCCCAGTTAATGATGGGGTAGTTGAAATCGCCCATTGTTATGATGTTGGGTTGTACCCTAATATTTTCCAATGTATCAAGAAATGAGGACTGGGAATCCTGAGGCATGGTGAAGGATCTGTAGCAAGTTACAATTTGGATTGCGGTCTTGCCCTGAGTTAGTTGCACTTGGATAATCTCAGATGCATTATGCTGAGCAACTAGCCTGGAGCTGTGGATATCCTTAATGAATATGGGCACGCCTCCACCTTTAGTGTTTCGGTCCAGGTTAGATGTCCAAAAGGTGTGGTATGGATTATAGCCTGGTAATGCAGGGGTGCTCTCTGGAGCCTTGAACCAGGTCTCTTGTCACTGCACAGATGGCGATGTTCTCCATTTTAAGGAGTGCCTCGAGTGAATGCATTTTGAGGTTTAGACTTCTATCATTGAGTAGCATTACCCTCATATTTTGCTTGCTTGTACCTGTTACAGTGGTGAATTTCTCATTTGAACCTTGCCTAAAAAGGCAGCATAGGTGTGGCAAGAGCCTTAGCCAGTATCTGAAATCCCAAGGGCAACAGGTGCAGGCCATCTCTGGCAAAGCATCGTGGTCTGTCGATCATGTCATCCCAGGCAGACAGATACTAGATCACCTTAGAATGACACCAGAAGCTTAGCCAGTTGTTGAAGTCAGTAATTTTGTCCTTGTACTGTGGTATCATTCTGGGTGATAGCAGGATGCTACTCAGGGCTAGGGTCATACCTGCCTGGGCTACAAAATCGGAGAGCTCCTCCATGTCACTTTTCATGTAGTGCAGGGAGGTATGTCTCAGGTCATTCACTCCAACATGGACAATGACCGAGTCATATTTGTACTTGTTGTGGAGTGACCTGAGTGCGTGCATTATGTGGTGGATCCTGGCACCCGACAGGCAGCTGACAGTAATTTTCTCCTTGTTTAGCCTGGTGAGTGGAACATCAGTTTGCCAGACTATGGAGTCACCTATGACTAGAGTATTGGGTACATTGTTATGCTTTATGGGCTGTGGTTGAGTGGCACACTGAGTTTGTGGGTTATGTGTCATTTGGGTTGTGTTGGGGGGGGGTGGAGGCTGCTTGCATTTCTGCTTTGGAGGTCTCTGTTGCTTGAGCAGATTTTTATTGAGAGCCTCTGTGAATGTAGGTGCATTTTGTGTTGCTATGTGTTTGTTTTGGTGGTGTAGGATTTGAGGGACTATGTGATGTGTGGTGTGGTGCAAGTGTTTACCTTCTCCTCTTGACTGTCTAGTCCAGTCTTGGGTAAAGAAAGCTTTGCTTCCAGTTTGGCTATATAAGTGCATCTCTCACAGGTTGTAGTGTTGGGTGGTGGGAGGAGAGGGTTGTCTGTGTACATGAGGTAATTGCTGCATTGCCCCAAGATGCCCAGATTCATTCACAGGAGAAAACACTGGGAGCTGACCCTTAGACATGCATGGATAGGTGCTTATTTATTAAGTACTAAAAACTGTTTTCCTCTAGACAAGTGAGGAAAGTTGAGTGCTGTAGTAATTTGTAGCTTATTTAGTGCTTACGAGTTCTGAACAAGTGCTGAGCTCAAAGAAACTGATTTGTGTGCTAAAACTAAAAAAAAAAAACAACTGGCTAGTTCTAAGGGAAATTTTGAAGAGCAGACTTTATGGTGCCCCAGCTAAGTGGCGATGCATAAAGTGTATTTTTTTAATATAACAGTAGCAAATAGAAACACAAATACAGTAAAAGCAGATTAATAAAGTGCAATTTTTTATATAACAATAGAAAACGAGCAAATGAATTTAAAGAAATTACCCAATTAACCAGTAAAAAAGCTCAAAACTGAGCCCTGTTCCAGCAGTCTTCAATCAGACAAGTTCTAACTGCACACTCCTGCCACTAGGGTGCAGGGGAACCTTCTCCAAAAAGATGGCCTGGATTAGTGCTCAAGTTATACAAACAAAGCTAGATTCAGCATGCCTGAATCTAGTCTATGCTACAGCAAACAAGGTGCACCGATTTCAGAAAGAAACCGTTCAAATAAGCAGGCACAATAATCCTTTAACCAGAAATTCCCAGCTCAGAAGGGCAGAATCTAGTCTCTCCTCCCACGTGCAGACCACAAACATTCTTAATGTAAAATATCTGGCCTGAAGCCCAAGTGCTTAAACCCGGACTAATACACTTTTAGAATATCAGACACTGGGCCTTTAGTCAGCAATTCCCTACTTAGAAAGATGTAAGCTACCTGTCCTGCCACAACAGTGCAGACCACAAACCTTAATGTAAAATAACTGGCCTGAAGCCCAAGTGCTTAAACCAGAACTAATACACTTTTAGAATAACAAGACACTGAGCCTTCAATCAGCAACTCCGAACTTAGAAGGATGTAAGCTACCTCTCCTGCCACAAGAGTGGAGACCACAAACCTTCTTAATGTAAAATAACTGGTCTGAATCCCAGTGCTTAAACCAAAAGGCTTAGAATAGCAGTTACAATTTAATCAGGCTACTACCAAGCAGTAATAATTGCAGCAGTATAAATGCAACTGAGTACTTTTAAGAAGAAGCAAAAGCAAAAAAGCGCAAGGAGAGAGGCATGAGGAGCAGAAGAAAAAATCAGGGTTAATAACCTAAGTGGGTTGGCATTCTTAAATGTTCTCTCTGTATTAAGTAGAGTGAACACATTGCTCAACAGTCACGAAAGAATACACTTGCGGAACAGTTTCAGGGCATATAAAGTACTGCACTTACAAGTGAGTGGTCAGCATGAGTTGGCTGTAGAGTATAACCAGATCATGGTAAGCAATGGACTGCGTTGGGGCTACCAGAAATGAGCTGCAGAAGCATGTACAGGAAGTAATTGAGAAACTGTACCAGGACATGTACAAAGGCAGGGTAAGAAAGTGAGTGAGAAATAGTTGAAGGATGTTTGTGACAGTGTGGTTACAGAAGAACCGTCAGGGCAATGCCAGACTTGATAAACGTTAGCTAAGTGTCTTTACAAATGTATAATTGTAGCTATGGTGCTAGAAAACATAATACTTTGTCTTTTTATTTTTTGCCATTTTAATGTTTTTGTTTGCTGACATACTTTTTCAGACGTACCACATGAAGGAAATTAGACCTTGGTTATAGTAGGTGCTTTTTCCAGGATAAAGTAGTGTCCTGACTCAGAAATATCGCTTTATCCTGGCAAAGAGGTCAAATTATGGGAAGGAAGAAATGTTAACATTTATATGTTAATCTTCATGTAATTCTCTAAAACTTTTGTATTTTATATATAAAGTGTGAATTACATCATTTGGACTGTGTCTAAAAATAGTCACATGTTGACCAATGTACCTTGGTTAGGGTTATTCTGTTCCATGTAATTTCTTTTATTAGATATGTGCATAGCTCTCTCTTTCTATATATAAATATACACGTATGTATGTATTTTAAGTCTGTCAGTAAATGATTGAAGGGAAAAAAAAAGGAGCATTTTGGAGAGCGACACCCACCATGTGTGTTATCTGATTAAGGTACAGGCAAATTGTGTTGCCTGTAATTTGGGTAGGGATGTGTCTGTGATGGAGGGCCATCCTCATGCTGGTGGAGAAAGTTCTAAATGTTTGTCCTATTTAAGTTATGTTTATATTGTTTCAGTTTATGGTTTATAATAGCAGTAATTTTTAAATGTAGTCTATTTTTATAGAATGGATAAAAAATATATATTTGAAAAAATGTCTTTCAGGGCATTGATATCCCCCCTGGCTAATGTCTCATTAGAACACTTCAGCTAACTTAAGTAACTCTGCTAAGCCAACCAGTCATAGTACTGTACCCACTTAGAACTGTTAATCTAATACTGTTCACCCCATCTCTCCAGGAGTTAGGGAAAACTACCCCAGCAATGTTGTGCTTTCCATAAGCAACTAAAACCAGGAGAAGACATATTGTAAGTGAATTTGTTATCCTTCTCAACTATAGCAAGCATCATCTGCTCTCTCGGAGCCTTATTCTACATCTCTCTGCATTAACTCTGATAGTAAATCTATCACAGGAATCCTAAACTTAGGAATATCTTCTAAAATTTAATAGGATGTATCCTATCTGTTAGTTAATATGTATGTCAAAGTCTCTTCTATGGAAATTGTACGTCAAAAGTCTGTCCTTAAAACTATGTTTTGTAAAAAAATTGTTCTCTTGGAGCTTTTCTCTCTGGGCCTCCACTGAAAATGGACTTGTAATCCAGTTGGACTCTCCGGGTTAACAAATGTAAAATAAAATAAAATAAAGTGATAACACAATGATGTCAATAACGATTATGTTTTATATTAACATGCTAATATGATTTGTTCTGGTCATGCTTAGGGACATGCACAATCAACCTTTTTTGTTTCTTAATGAGCAATTATTTTGTTTGGTGAAAGTATATATAAATTGTTGGTGCACCATACATAATTTTTGTAAAACTTTTATCCATTATTTAACAAATAACAAGATGTTTTTGCTGTATATATCCAACCAATTTTAACTTCAGTAAAAATGGAATTTGAGTGTTAATACTTAAATGTAGCTGCACAGATCTGGAGTAATGTCTTTTTTTCTAGCCATTCCCAGTGTTTAAAATCATGGCTGATGTTGTTAGAATGATTACTACAACTTGTTTCTGCTTGAGTAAGGATGTGGTCTCCAGTTGTCATCCCCAAGGACTAGAACCTTGTATCTTTGGGAAAAGGTAGAGGTGTATTTCCTTAAGGCCCATGAGGCTGCCTTTTGCATTTTTACAGCAGGTGAATATAAGTCTGGATCATCACCATTATACCTCCAAGGTTTATTTTCTCCATGGTATGCTGGAAGTATTTAGTCCTGAATAAGCACTAATGTTATTGAGTTACTTCTATGATTTGAACAGTGCCTAAGCAGAGGGCTTTGTCTGTATTTGCGTAATATGTAATTAGACATATAGAGTGAGGATCTTTGCATTATATGCTGTTAAAGTGTAATACAGGCTACTCTGTAAAGGATATTTTACTGCTGAACAAGCACTAAATGCAATATTGAAGGAAGTAGCAGCCAGAGATGCTATAGAAACCCAGAAGGATGTGTTACACTATTCCCCTAAGGAGTGGGCATGTTTTTTTTTCCATGTCAGGCTGTCTGGCAAGCCTGACACATTAGTTTAAGCAAAAGAAGACTGCAGAAAATGGTATAAAAGGACCAAAGTGACAGAATCTGACCGGAAGAATAACACAAATAAAGTGAATGCGTGAATCAAATAGGGTGGAGTTTGGCTGCCTTGAATTACACTAGGATGGTAAAATGGGGTTTGGAGGGGGGAGTCAGACATTCAACTGTTCACTTTAAGTACAGGTCATCTATAATATAAGTTAGACAGTAAGTGTTTGAGTAACAAAAACACAGGCCCATACACAAAAATAGTTAAACTGTAACTCTCTCAATGCTAAAAAAAAGTTAAACCTTAACTCTCTCAATGCTGAAAAAAATCTTTTTTCATCATTAAGGTTATCATTTTAGAGGTCTAAGCAGTTGTCATTCAGAAACCTAGGTGTACCAACTCTTAAAATAGGTTTAAACAATATCTTTCTGATCTGACAAACTGGATACTTCGATTGTGGTTATTTATTTTTTTTATTTCGCAATTGTAAAATTAAAATTAATTCTTAGTCTTTAAAGTAGTCCAAGTACATTGAGACAAGAAATGAATTTCTCTTGTGTCATTTAAGTTAGTATGTTTTTCTTATGACAGCTGCTTATAAGTTGTTAATTTTCTGTTTTAGTATACTACTTTGTGTGACTGCATTGGAGAGTCTTTATTATAATTGTCTATAACTGTATCTGAAAATATTTGCATAATAGTTTGGCTGTAATCTGTATATCCTGTTACTTCTTTGGAAGCGGATTGTGGCTTAAAGCATCTCCTGACCAGTTAATTTACCTGGTAGCCAATGAAAAAAATACACTGCATTTGAAACCTATGATCAATCAGATGTTCATGCAAAATAGGAAAGCAATTGGACATAAATGTTAGAGTTAAGCTATAACTAAGTATTAAACTAAAATTCACAGTTGCACAGGGATTTGCTTGTGTCTTAAGTTAAAGTAGAAAGTGAACTGAGGAAGCTTTATCTGCTGCTATGGCTAATAAAGTAAAGAACGGTGAATATTCTATACTATTAATGTCAATATTAAAGAAACACAAGTTTAACAAAATTTACGTATGGAAGTTTCCAGGTTATGATCTGTGCAGTATTTAAAAGCAGTACAGTATCCCCTTACTAACAGTATCAGATATTTTCACACTCCTGTTGGGGATGCAGTTTTCAGAAGCACTGTACTACATACCATTTAGATGATTAACTGAAAATCGACATTCTCTTCAGAATACAGAGTAGTTTTCTGATGCTGTAAACTGAGCTTTGAAGTGGCAGAATTCTTAACTGGCACTATTACCAAGACTTTAGTCTTGGTGTTTTGGTGTTAGAGAATAATAATCTGGAAAACTTAAAAGAAAGTTATAAGATACTAAAAATTGAATTGACTTAGGATAAGTGGATGCAGATGCGGGCATGTCAGTCACAACAAAGGCTACACTAGTCACAAGATAAGGTTCATTTTATGCCAAGCCTCAGAATTTGTTCCCCTTGAACTTGTATTTAGGAAAGATAAATCATTACAGCATATTTCTGAGTGACTTGTTGACATTCCTCTGGCTACTATTATATGTCCATTTCTAATCTTTTGTTGCGCAAAAATGCGCAAGAAAACCATAAATGACTGAATACTATTACAATTATATATATCACTGTCAATGTCTCAGCCACTTGCGCTGCAGAGTTTCTGTTCAATAAACTGGTGTTTCACTTCATGTTTCATTTCCCCACGCAGGGCTTCGGTGGGATGTGTGCTACTTCTGAGGTGCCCTCCCTTGAATGAGACCATAAATCAAGGTCCTATCCACCTGATTTTGAGGTAATCTAGGTGGAGGTTAAAGAGCCATTGGTGCTTATCAGGTGACCCTCCCACCCCCGCAGCCTGGCCAAATTCTCCTATAAAAATAATAATAACATCAGGTCTCTCCTGAAAATAGATCATATATAGATTATATTAGGTTGTTTAGCTAATGGGATATGCAGTTATTTGTGTCTGTCAAGAAGTCTTACTTTGTGGTTTCAGAATGGAAATCCTGGACAAGTTACATTGTAGAATGTCGCATTTTATACATGTTTATCTGGGAACAGCAGTGATGACATTCCTTGCCACGAGTCTTATGTAATTGGCTGATAGTGACACTAAACATGAGAACATTATTAGAAGAGGGAAGTTGATGTCACATAGTCAGGAATGCACATGTACCATCACCTGTGCATCCTTAACAATGCCCTTCTATACTGTCATGTGTACTGCACATTGTGTTTATATGGACACTGAACACTTTCAATGGCTCGAGTATTTTTTGTAACAGTTTATTTCATTTTAGTTATTTATTTTATTAGTATGCTTACTGAAAACTGAAACAAGCTTGAAGTCATTATAAGAGTTGTAGAAGAGTTTGAATATTACAGAGACCTAACCATGTAAATGTATCAACTTAAGAGGCATGTCCAGTGTCCACTTTCTTTTTCTGAATCTGTCTGTTGTCCAGATATCTTAATGTCATTGTGAGGTGTCATAACATAACTAGTAATTTGATTGTACAGCACCAGTCCTGACTAACAGTGAGTTTAAAGTTCATTGTTTGTGAAGATTTTCTGTCTTAATTCATAATTATCTGCATTTTGCTTACTGTGTTTTGTTTTTCGAGGCAATTTTCTTTTATATGCTATTTTTATTTCCAGTTTATTTTAACTGAGTAGTATTTCAGTCTTCTGTTCATCATCTGTATTTTCATTACTAATCTTTGTCTGTCATGGTATGTATGTTTTCTACAAGAGCTATAGCAAGGGGAGAGGTTCAGTAGGGCACCTACCACAGGAACCAACTTGTATGGGGGACAAACATTTAAAAAGAAGTTTGACAGCTTATAAGCTGTTATTAGGTGAACAGCTAACAGACATATTGAAGGATGTCTAACTTTCCTTTTTAAAATCATTAACATCTGCCAGCAGTCAGTTAATGGGGTACACATTCCTGAGCAGGCTGGACAACAATTGCCTGGATCATGTGGTGAAACATAAATAAAAGTGAAAAATATCTTTTCAGTGGAATAAGTATAGCAGATTTCTGCCTTGCTCTTTCAGTTAAAAATATTTTCTCAGTCTTGAAAAGCATACTCACTGCACTGAATACTGCAAATTTGATTAAGTTGCCTGAAACAACAGCACCGTGTGGTTTACGTTTCAAGAAGGGTCAGCTTGAATGACGGAAAGGACGCAATTAATGCTGCATGCAAGAGGAATCAAAGTGCAGTCGGCACTACATGTGTGAATAAGTGAGTGAACTGTACAATTGGACAGGTTGGGTGACTGCAGTTGTGATCACTTATTGACTGCTAGTAAGCTATCAAATGATTCTTTAATTTGTTCTGCCATAGGGGGCATCAAATGGCTATGCTATTTAAGGAACTGAATTTCCTTACTACACATTTGTTGTCCATTTTTTCTGGCAACACTATGTCAGTAAGGGTACCTGCTTTCACATCTTGTTGGTATTTCTACAGTCTGACACTGGCATCTAGTCAGTCAGCATCTTGGCAAAGTCATTGCAGTTTGATATTGCTATGATTTTTTGCAATATGGAATGCAGGTGGACATGACTCCCCCTATCAGCTGCCACAAGGTCCTCTCATTCATCTGGTCTAATGGCACCATCTTAGCCTCCTCCAGGGTTGCCCGGCACATGTCCAAGGCTGATGATGAGATTGCGAATACTGATGCAGCATAATATTGCAACCAGGGAGTGTGCCCAAACTCCTCTCACCTAACAGCAGCTTGGCCAACTTCACAGTCACTGTCATCGGGAGGTGCAAACTGGCTTCCATGAATGCATGACCTCTTGACTAAGAAAATTCCTGACTTCTGTGGCACAAAGCTTTTCAGTGTGTTAATGCTGCTTAATGCAGTGAACCTAGGCTGCATCTTGCTTCAGGATGGGAAAGCTGTTAGCTGCCCAATCCCATCCTCACCTGTGGCCCTTCCAGTGGCCATGCCACTAATCAAACACTGTTTGTCTAAGGGTGCAGTGAGGGCTTTATTCTGTTGCACCACAGACTCACTAAAGAGTCTTAATGAGCCACTAAACTTCTTTCACACCAAGTCTTTCATCATAACAGAAAGATGAAACAATTTAAGTTTGTATTGTAGAAAAACAATTCTGCAACAGTATCCCTGCTACAGTAAAAGTATGGAGCTAAAAACGTTGAATGCTTGTCATTCGTCTGTCACTGACTGTTCAGAGAATGAAGGCTGTGAACTATTACAAGCTGCTTCCTGTTCAAGTGTTATACAGCTTGATGCCACCAGTTTGCCCACTGTCACTCTGGGCAATTTACTTAACCAAATGGTGCTACCTGGTCACCCCTGAAGTATGACACTTGGGTCTAATGGGCTCTATATATATATATATATATATATATATATATATATATATATATATATACGGTAGCATTGTTACCTCACAGCAAGAGGTTCTCCCCTTCGATTCTCGGCTGGGCTTGGGAGTGCCTTCTGTGTGGAGTCTGCATGTCCTCCCCGCGGTTGGGTAGCATTCGAAAGACATGCGTGTGTAAATGGGCATGCCTTCATTGAAGGTAGGGCATGGAGCTGGCACCTCGGCATTTCATAAAAATCTACTGCTAATCATTAGAGGACCAGAGTTCCGCTGTGGCGACCCCTTACCAGGAAAAGCCGAAAGACAAACAACAGCAACATATATATATATATATATAGATATATATATATATAGATAGATATATAGATATAGATATATATATAGATATATAGATATAGATGTAGATATATAGATATATATAGATATATAGATATAGATGTATAGATATAGATATATATAGATATATATATATATATAGATATATATGTATATAGATATAAAAAATAACTCCACAACAAAATAAAAGGTATAATGCAGTGTTTGTCTTCTCTTTAGTTTTCTGTTTACAGTTTTCATACAATTCCCAGTATCGTGTCCCTTCCTATAGAAGGAGGCTGGAATGCCCATTCTCATAGACACGGGTGAGACTGCTGGGTGCCTAATTAGCCAGAGTATACAAGTCATTATCTACTGGGGTTTTCTTATGAGTGAAAACAACATTTGGCTCCAAGTTCTACCTAGCTCTTCACATAAAGGGCTTAGAGGTGCCTGTCCCAGTGAGGTTAATACTCCTCCCATAGTGGAGTGACGCATGCCAAATCGAACCTTGCCCAGTTTGTGTCATTCTCTCCCTTTGCTTCAGTTCTTGCACTATGAAAAGAAAAGTAATCTGATATACCCCTTTCATTCAGTTCGTCAGACAGCCCAGAACCCCCTCTTCTCCATCACACAATTTTGCCATTTAGATCAGCAAGATGACTTCATGAGTGGAAATGCAAGTTCTTACCTTGTAGTAGCAGGACATAAGTAGAGACAATATTGTCATTTGAAGTGACCAGTTAAATATTTTTCTTTCAACCTCTCAACATCTAATCATAACTTATGACACCAGCCTTTAGTTATGTTATTTGTAGGATCACTTGTTATGAAATTGTTCATATTTCTGTTCTCTCAGTTTGTGGACAACAACCCACCTCATAAAATCTAATAAGATGAGTATTGAAATTGGGGTTCCAACCTACTAATAATTAACTAGATGTTCCTTTTCCTTTTGGCAGTTGCTGCCAATTTGACAGTCTTCAGCATGTTAGCATGAATGTGATACATATGCTCTCCTTACCTCCTGAATGCTAGTGATATCCTTAACAGAATGTTCACTCAGCAAAATGTATTTAATAAGGAAATTTCACAGATATTCACAGAGAGGGTAGCTTGCTTCGTTAGAGGGAGTTAACAGTCTAGTAGTGTTGCAAATTTGGCTTCAGACAGCTAACAGATGCAGGAGGTCTGTGCTTGGATGCTTTAACAGTGTTAGATAAACAAAGCATCTGCATTTGTTGCTATTGTAACCCCATCTTTCTAATTACACAGACTTCCCATGGAAAGTGATGACAGTTTGTGAATTCAATAGCTAAGGCAATGTGGATACCAACAAAGCTCTTTAGCATTGCCAGGCAGATAGAATACTAGACAGATGGGTTTTGTTGTATACACAGCTCATCAAAATGCAGTCAGTACTTGGCACACACCCAAAATTGATGCCGCACAAACAGCTGCTACTGGCACATAACATGAGGTATCTCAAAGCAAGTCTCCATGCAGAAAGGGAGACAAAGATAAGTGTCTTCTGTAAAACTGCTGTCATAAGGACAGTAACCAGAAAATGCTAAACAGAAATACTCTCATTTGTTTTTCTTTTGAAGAAGATGTACTGATGTTTCCATTGTTACTCGATCAGAAATTCTGTAACTGTCTTATCTGTTGTACACCAGAACATATTTCAACTTGCTAAGCAATTAACTGGTACATGCTTTCAACCAGTAATGTTTGCTATTTGTACCCAGGTACTTTATGACTTTTGCCTCAGGCCAGGGTCTACCTGAAAGGCTACTTGTAAAACTGTTATATAAGTAACATTTCTGAAATAAATTATTGCATTTTCATTCATTATAACTTTGCATTTTCTTTTTTTTTTTCTTTTAAGATTTGTTAGATTGTATTTAGTATAGGTAGCTTACAGATGCCCCAGGTATGTTCTAAGGCACTAAGCAGTGCAAAAGGGTGAATTATGAAAAAGATTCAGAGACAATATTTTTCCTCTTAGTTCAGTCAAGTTTTGATCATGTATTTGCACTGATTTATGTGCAACAGAAATACTTATTAAGAGGCTCCACATGAGCAGAGTATGTGTTGTGTGTGTTGTGTTCTATGCCTAAAGAACTTTTTTCTTTCCCTCTTTCGCGCATGTGTGTGTGTGTGTGTGTATGTATGTATGTATGTATATATATATATATATATATATATATATATATATATATATATATGTATATATATATATATATATATATATATATATATGTATGTATGTATATATATATATATATATATATATATATATATATATATATATATATATATATATATATATGTATGTATATATATATATATATATATACATACACTTTATATTTCTGGCAGTCATGATTTACTGTGCTGTAGACAGACATTCGCTGATCAACAAAACATCAGACATGAGAATTCTGCCCAGACATGGCGGATGTGGGTGGAGTGGAATGTGTACTCTGGTAACCTACTAGTTAGGGAGTTGTCTTTCTGCTTTCAGCAGATAGCAATTAATTATGCTGTTTCTGGATGTCTGATTTCAGGGACAGCTGTATCTCAAAATGATTGTGAGTCATGCATTTTTGTTCCCAATGTTTGCCACTTTTGTTGCTATGAAATTATTGGTATATTAAACATGAGGGCATGATTCATTTGCAGCCATATGCTCATCTAACATAATCGTAAAGAAATTATCAAACGTGTGTGATGGCACAGATATTGTGTAGTTTCATTGTATGTATAATTATTCAAAGGTTTTCACAGGGTATGACCTATTACCAAGGGTTAGGTAAATGTGAAAAGGTGATCTGGCACACTTGAGTTAAACATTTTAGCTGGTAAAACAAATTCATAGTGTAGACTCTGTGTAGTGTTGGTACTCATATTTCTGGTTTGTCTCACAGAGCCGTGCTAATTGCATTGCCTTAAAATGTGACTTTTTGTGCACCTTTGCATCTGTATAGAATCCCTTGAATCTCAACTGCAGCAAGCAGCAAGTGCGGGGGGAGAGGGGCAGTTGTCCTGGATACAAGCATTTGAGCAATCATCTCCCCATTTGTCCTTGAAGTGGCATTGCCAGTAGCAGTAAAACTATTCTAAGTAGCCATAGTAGCTGATCACCAGCATGCTTAAATGCAGAAACTCCTTGCTGTGCTTTAGGAAATCTTGATACATTTTCAGAACCAGTATGTTTCATTTACTTTCAACATGAGTTTGAGAAGTAGAGGAGCTTTTTTCTTCAGCTGTATTTGTGGTCTCTTTTTTTTTTTTTGTCATTCACCCTGGCTTAGGGGTATGAAATAGTGGAGTCCCAGGGTACCTGATAGAATAGCTACAGTTTTGCAGTTGGGCACGGTGGCAAAGCTTTGAGGAAGATTCAGTTTGTCATCCTGTATCCAGATTCTTGCACTAGAATGATGAATCTTTTAATGAAATGAAAACCTTGTTTAAAAACAATCGTGGATGACAAGATTGAAGAGAAGTATGAAGATGATGTTGAGAATGCTGCTGATGTGTGCAACTAGCATGTTAGAGTAAAGAAAAGTGCATGAAAGAAATGTTCTGATGCAGTAACAGGATAAATGTGCTTGGCAGAAATCTCTGCTATTAGATAACCATACATAAAGAGGCAGTGATATGAGAGGATGGGGCCAGAAAAATTAGAACAGGGCCTTGCCTTATGGAAGGGTATAATAACCTTACACTTGCTTGAGAAGTTTTTGTGGAGTAAATATAGGAGCAGCTTTAAACATGTATAGCATGAACTGCTGAACAGAGTGATAGGAGATAGGCTGATATGGATGAGCTCTTGGCCCTTTGTATGTGGCAATCACGCTGTGACATGTCAGAGATGCAGTGAGTAAGTCATCTGTATTTATTTTTGCTCTGGACTTTCTTCAGAGAAGATTTGGGATACTGGTTAAAGCAATCTTTCCTTCTGGCCTGTTGCATACGTATGCCCAGGATGCATAGGATTATGAAAATATCCTAGAGTGAATATGGTTTTAGGAAACAAATTAACTTTATGTCAAGGAGTAAATGGCTGTTATTGCAATAACTGCCTTTATCATCCTGGCATATGTCTGAGTCCACGGTTAAATTATACTACGTTGACATCAGCTGTAGCTTCTACTGCGACATCGCAGTAGGGGAAGCCGGTGCTGCAGAAACCCCTTCGGTTTCTGAAGGTGTATTCAGACCGACTACCCTCACCATTAAATGTTATGCTAAGCTCAAGACTCCTCTAAAACCAAAAAAGCCTACACTTCAGTCTCCAGGTCAAGGCCCTATGCCTAAGAAACAGATGCTTAAAATGGCTGAAGATTTGATTTCTTTGATCAGGGGTTCCCAACCCCCCCCCCCCCGACAAAAGGCCTAGACAAGAGGAGGATTATGCCTCCTCTGATTAGGTGTCTGTTTCCTCAGGCTCCTCCTGAGGAACAGGATTACTCTTTTCCCCCTTATGAAGATTCTGATGCTGAAGACTCAATTCCCTCAGCTTCACCCCCTGAAGACTACTCCTTGGGGGAAACCTTACACACCATGAGGGAACATTTCCACTGGGAAGGTCAGGACTACTCTGACTCAAAGAAAAGGCTCCGGGAGTTTCTTTACTTCCCCAGCACAGACCTCTTGCTATCCCCCCTGCTTTGGACATAGTAGATGATTTCTTAGAATCTAGTTTAAATCCAGATTCTCTGCCTCCTGCTCCAGCCAAACCACATAGATACCATAGAGTGCCTGACTTTCACAAATTCCTTTATAAAAACTCTGCTGCTGATCCAGAGACAATCTCCCAGGGTCCCAAAGGGGCTAAGGCTTCTATGGCTAAAAATCCTGCACCTTCAGAAGGGGACTCCAGAGCACTAGACAGGTGGGGGAAGAAGGTTTACACCTCTACCACTCTAGCTATGAGAGCACTAAATTGTCAATTTCACATGCTTAAATACCAGCAATTCCTTATGTCTCCAATAAAACAAAAGATGGGCATGCTCCCTCAACAGTCTGAACTCAAGGAAATGCAAGTTCTGTTGCATGCAGCTGAACAGGTGGGCAAACATACTTTACAATGTGGTTTTGATGCCTTGGAAGCTTCCTCCAGAGCAGCTGTTACTGGGTCTGTTATACGTAGGCATGCATGATTAAAGGAACAATCTCTGCCTGATCATGTTAAAGCAAAGTTACTGGATGCACCCCTACAGCAGGATGTTTTATTTGGGGTTAAAGCAGAGGAGGTTTTAAAGAAAATGGAGGATAAGAAAAAATCTATGCAGACGGTCAAAGATTTCGTACAGGTACAGCCACCACGCTTCAGCAGAAATTGGCCAACAAAAAATTGGTCCTTTCCCGCTTCTGACAGGCCACAGAGGGGTAAATACAGGCGCCCAAGGGGCAGAGGACAAGCACAAACCCCTTACAAACCACGCCAATGGGGCACTTCAACACAGAAGGGAGGAGAAGACAGGTCCCAAGCCACTAGAAGGCAAACACAATGACCCTCTTGGCAGCTCCCTTGGGAGGAAAATTAACACTTTTTGCAGACAACTGGCGCATCGTCACAAAGGACAAATGGGTCCTAGACATTATCTCACACAGATACAGATTCCATTTCCACACCTTGCCAAGGATAAAAGGAATGCCAAACCTGCCACAAAATCAATGGGCAGAGGCACAAAAACAAATTACAGCTCTCATGGACATGAAAGCCATCCAACTGGTACCTTCACAGGAGCAAGGCCAATGATTTTACTCAAGGCTCTTTCTAGTCCTCAGAAAGGACAATGCTTGGAGACCCATTCTGGACTTTTCAATTTTAAACACTTTCTTGCAAGTACCCAAATTCAAGATGCTAACACTACAGCAGCTTCTTCCCATGTTGGGCAAGAAAGCTTGGCTAGTAACGTTGGACCTCAAGGAGGCATACCTGCATGTCCCTATGAGACAAAATTGCAGAAGATACCTCCGTTTCATTGCAGGTTCAACCCATTACCAATTCTCTGCACTGCCCTTTGGCTTATCTACTGCACCCAGGGTCTTCACAAAATGCCTGGCACCAGTAATTGCATACTGCAGACAGAGGGGAATTCAAATATACCCATACCTGGATGACTGTCTCATACAAGCAGAAAGGAAGGACATTCTCTTAACAACAACTGGCTTTTGTAAGACATCTTCTAAGTTGCCTAGGGTACACAGTAAACAAACAGAAATCAAAACTAGTGTCCTCACAAACTATGACATTCTTGGTTGCCAGCTTGAATACAATGGCACAGATGGCTTATCTGACACCAGACAAACAACTACAATTAACTCAATACTTCAGAACAATAGCAACAAAGACCCAACTCCCTGCAAGAAAAATTCTGCAGGCCTTGGGCTTCATGGCATCTTGCATACTACTAATACCATTTGCAAAACTGCATATGAGGAAATTACAATGGTACCTAAAAAGTGTATGGACTCAACACAGTCACAGCTTGGAAACAATGATAACTCTCATTCCCTGCCTTCAACAGGAATTTCTATGGTGGTCACAATCTTGTCACCTCAACAAGGGTCAGCCTTTCACCCTACCCCCAGCCAGGCAAACTATGACAACAGATGCATCGGACTATGCCTGGGGGGCACACATGGCAGGATGGTGCGTTCAAGGCTTATAGACAGCAGATCAAAGGAATCTGCACATCAATCAAAAAGAAATGCTAGCTGTACAAAATGCTCTGACAGCCTTCAAGGACCTCTTGCATCCAGGACAGCTTATCATAAGGACCGACAACACCACAGTAATGTGGTACATAAACAAACAAGGGGGCACACACACCTACCCTCTATGCAGGCAAGCAATGACCTTGTGGAACACAGCACTGGCTTACCAAGTTCAATTACAAGCTCAATTCCTGCCAGGAAAAAAGAACATATTGGCAGACGACCTAAGCAGAAACATCATGGATCCCCACGAATGGAAACTGGATCCACAAGTATTCTCAATGATAACTCAAAAGTGGGGGCTCCCAGACATAGACCTGTTTGCCAGCCCTCAAGTTCAATTACAAGCTCAATTCCTGCCAGGAAAAAAGAACATATTGGCAGACGACCTAAGCAGAAACATCATGGATCCCCACAAATGGAAATTGGATCCACAAGTATTCACAATGATAAGGGGGCTCCCAGACATAGACCTGTTTGCCATCCCTCAAAACTATCAGCTAACAAAGTTTTGCACAAAGATTTTTCACCAACAAGCTTGGAAAGTGGACGCTCTTTCATTCAGTTGGAAAATACTAACAGTATATGCCTTTCCTCCACTACCCCTTCTCACAAAGGTGCTACTGAAAGTCAGGATGGAGAGACCCCGAATGATACTCATTGCTCCAGACTGGCCACGCCAGCACTGTTACCTACTATTAAGGAATATGGCCCATGGCCTACCATGGATTCTACCACAAATTACCCACTTGCTCACACAGCAAGACAATCAGATTCTACACAGCCAGCTCAAAACCTTAAACTTGGCTGCATGGCAAATCACCTAGGTAACCAGCCAGCTCCTCTCTCACAAGCTGTTATGGAAGTTATTCTGGGGGCCAGGAGACCCAGCACCAAGAGAGCCTACTCAGACAAATGGAAATGGTTTTGCACCTGGAACCAAACTAAAGGCCAAAATATCCTTCAGCCTGACATACCTCAGATTCTGCAATATCTAACCGAGATGTTACACAAAGGGCTTTCTTTTTCATCTGTTAAAATCCACGCCTCAGCTATTATTGCTCTCTACAACACGGATCCTCCCTTATTTTCACATCCACTCTTAAGGTAGTTTCTCAGAGGGGCCAAGAACATTAGGCCTCCCAGGAGAGCACCAACACCTACTTGGGACCTCATTTTTGTTCTGGAAAAACTCACGATACCTCCGTTTGAACCAGCTTTCTCAGCTGACCTAAAGTTTATTTCATGGAAGACTGCCCTGCTGCTAGCAATCACTTCAGCTAGATGAGTTTCAGAGCTTCAGGCACTAATGGCAGTAGGGCCTTTCCTCATTTTTCATCAAGACAGGGTTTCTCTATGAACTAACCCCTCCTTTATGCCTAAGGTGGTATCCAGTGTGGCCCTAAATCAAACCATCCATTTTCCCACCTTCTTTCCAAATCCACAGAACAAAGGAGAAAGACTCCTGCATTTCTTGGACATTCACGGACAGCTACGTTACTACTTGGATAAAACTAAGGTTTTCAGAAAATCTGACCAGCTTCTTGTATCCTATACTACAGCATCACAAGGAAAGGCCATCTCAAAATTAACCATTTCCAAATGGATAGGACATTGCATACGTTTTTGCTACACCCAACATGGAAAACCAGTTCCTGCTACCATAAGGCCACACTCTACCAGGGCAGCAGCTACATCTACAGCCTTCTTCAGGGGGGTACCAACCAAGGATATTCTGGAAGCTGCAACTTGGAGTTCAGTACACACCTTCACCAAACATTATCACTTACCACTTTACTCTAAGACCAGGGCGGGCTTCGCCACTGCAGTTTTGCAGGGCCTTCTAGCCCCCTCTAACCCTGTTTGACTCCTCCACCCATCCTTAGCTTTGAGATTCTACCCAAGTGTGATGACTGCAGCAGGGTAACACGATGAACATAGTACAGTTTTGTACCTACCATAAATGTAGATGTTCGAGTGTATACCCTGCTGCAGTCCAGGTAGCCCTCCCTCCATCCCCTCTAAAACTAGCTGAACTTATCTCTATTCTATACAACCTCTGTGGTGTGCCTAAGGGTTTTGTTTTACCTTTTTCAAGATAGCTATAGATATATACATATATATATATATATATATATATATGTATATATATATATATATATATATATATATATATATATATATATATACAACTATTAGGGCCACCTGACATCTGGGTCAAGAAAAACTGAAGAAAATGGCGTTGAATGCCTCTGATATACCCCTGGAACTCTGACATCAGGGAAGAAGCGACAGCAACCGATGCCGGACCAAGACTTTGGAATTCTGGCCGACTGCGGGACCGCCTGACGGCAGGATAACCCAAGTGTGATGACTGCAGTAGGGTATACACTCGAACATCTACATTTATGGTAGGTACAAAACTGTACTTTATGCACTGATATTTATACATCATTTGCCAAGCGTGAAGCATTTTTTCTTGTTTTTGTCCAACTGGTTCAATACCTTTTGGGACCAGTCAATCACACCAGAACTGCAAGTTAAAACAGGAAGAGCAAATTTATAGCTTGGACTGTGCTCCAAGATGTCAAGGCTGTTTTCAATATTAGTTTTATCCTTCTGGTATTCCTTACTGAGTTTTATTCACATTTGTTTGTGCTTTTTAGCTGATCATTTATCCATTCCCAAATATGAATACACTCCTTCCTGCTCAAGTTCCTTTATATCAGCTTCCTGGCCCAGACTGATATTCTTTTGGTACTGTAACTTTCTTGCTTTAAATTTTGGTTTTGCACAATATATTATCAAGACAAAGTGATGCTATATCATCAGAGAAAGTTCTAACCACCTGCAGTTGTGCTTTTAACTCTTATCTGATTAATCATACAGTTCAGTCATCCACAAAAAAGCAGTTCATTTTTACACTTGGATGTTTTCTGAGAGTCAATTTATAATCAAGACCTAATCTGTTTTAGTAGACAGCTTAATGGGTTAAGGGCAAGACAAAACAGCAGTGGCGACAAAGAATTGCCCTGCAATATCAAAGGTCCCTGGATAATAATTTGCCCTCTGTCATGACTAAATTACAAAGTGGTTTGCCACTGTTTCATGGTTACTGTAATGCATTATATGAATGTAGGATATACTGTAGGTTGTACATCTTTAAGCACTTTTTTTATCCATGAATGTGAGATGCTATCAATTTTTTTTGTTTGTCCATGCCATATTTGGATTTTTCCCCTTTTTACATTTCTCCATTATGACTTTTTTAGCAGCAAATTGATCCTTTGTTTCATATGGATTTATTTTGTTTCTCTTTTTTGTTCTGTTGCCATGATCAAGTTCTCTTAATGATTATAAGCTCCCAGTATTGATTGCAGTATATATTGTTTGTACATCGTAGGAAGACAGTTCATTAGTCTATAGTTTGTAGCATGGCTTGTAGGCTTACTGTTAAGGAGTAGCATAATTTTTCCAGTTAACTAGCCTGATAACTGTTTTGGAATGTACATGTAAATAGTTACTCTAGACTAAATCTTTGTGTAAAGATGTATAAATACTGTTAGCCAGAAGTTAGGTATTGCATCTGAGCCTGCGGCTTTCCAGTTAGGAGGTTTTCTTAATTTTGTTTTTATTTCTCTGGCCATTACTTCATCCCATGAATTGTAGACTAGATATTCTAATGTACTGGTAATGTCTCTACTGGGTAGATTGTTTTCTAACATAGCTAAAGAAGTTTTTTTTTTTTTTTCCCTTAGCTTCAAATGCTAATCTAATTTCATTGACTACATTAGTAGACCCACTACTGTTTTTCATGTTTAGTTTTCTGATGTTTTCCTTGACATTTGGGTCTTGATCTGCTGTATACTTTAATGAATGCTATTTTCTTTTATTGTAGAGAAAATTTACATTGGGGACCAACAGGGTGATTATTTTTAAAATTCCCATTATGTTTATTTGTTTGTGACTGCCATTATTATACATTTACCTAAATGGAAGTAGAATTCCTTGATGAAGCTGACTGCTGTGTCAAGGGTTGGAGTGATGCCGTTTTATCTCAGTCCTGAAACTTCATCATAACATTTGAGATTAGTACATTTCAAATTCATGAATTCTGAGATTTGTTTCAGTAAGTTTAGAACTTTATAATGTGAAAGTAACTAATTTAGGATAGGACTTAACCAGGGAAAAATACTATGAGAATCCTCTAGTGGGGTTGTTGAGCATCTGGTCCAGGAAGTTTTTGTTCCAAAAGTCTAAGAACTTGTGTGCATATCCAACATTGGAGGTATAGGTTCTCCAGTTTATTTGAGGGGTAGTTAAAGTTTCCCAAAATAATGGACATCTTATTTATAGAGAGTTCATTCAGTACATTTAGGAACCTTGTATAATTTTCAGGAGACACAGATGTCCTGTAAAAGGCTACAAACTGATAGATATTCCTGTTTAGTCTGATTTTTGAGGTCAATGAGTTCCATTTGTTGGACTCTAGAAATTTGTCTAGAGTCGGCGTGGTCCCTAACAAATATATAAATGCCATTACAGTTGCCACCAGTGCTGAATGCATGGTAAGTGCAAAATCCAGCTGTGTAGGGAGTACTCTCTGAACATTTAAACCAGGTTTCATTAATTATACAGATATGGATATGTTCCAAATGCAGGAGTGCATAAAGGTCTGGCAGTTTGCTGTGCCACCTTAATATGGTCCTGTTTTGGATTTGATATATTTGTTACTTTGGGTTGTTCATTATCTGGACTCTGTCTAAAAAAACACAGCATGGCAATAAGAAAGGCTTTAGGCAGTATACAAAAGCCATGAAATGAGAGTTGTGTTATAAAGCAAGTAGGATCACCTGGGAGCTAAGTGAACAGAGGCAAAGCTTTCTACATTTTGTGCCATAATCTCATTGCAAGCTGCTGTTTTGTGAACTATGAAAGTCCACCTGGAGTTAAGACAGCAGTAATATGCAGCTGATATAGTGGCAGTTTACTGAAATAAAAATGCGTACTTTATTTGCCCTTGTCCTGCTATTCTGCAACTTGCTGACAGCTGTACTGTTTACATAACCGATCCAGGATGTGACTGTCCCTAAAATTGCCTGTGTGAAACATTGTAGCAGAGGTACTAGGATCACAAGTCCAAGTGCAAACACATGGAAATCACCGGGTAAAATACAAACATTTAAAAGAAGTTGCTTCCTGCAGAAGGTGCCTCATGGGTTTGTGTTGGAGGGGGGTTGATACCCCTCCCTGTACAACAGTGGAGTTGGTATGCATAATGCGGGGAAAGGAGAAAGTCCACAAAACAATGAAAAGCAGTGATGAGGAAAATACTTTTTGCCCTTATATTATCAAGCATGTTATCTTAAGAGTTTTTAAGTACTGTCCCACTGCCGTTAACTTAATCATCTTTTCTGATACTTGTTTTGACAAGAGTGTGATAAAAAAAAGAGTAACATAACAAGGCTGGGTGAAAGGGGCAGCTGCCACAGGTGTAGTAAACCAATTTTTTTTCTCTACTCTTCACTTGAGGAGCTGAGGGATTAGGACACTAAAGTGGGAATGGACACTTGGGCATTAGGTGATATAGCTTCAGCTCTGATGATAAGAGCCAGGAAAATATGAATTGTCTTGCGCTGTGCTTAAAGGGTTTTTTTCTGTCTGTGTCCTCCTTGCGTATCTACACACATACAAATCTAGTATGTAATTTAACTTCTGAGTCTTTAATAGATCTTTACAAGATTTGCTGATATTTTGTTGATTTGAGTGCATTAAAAGAAACGGAGACCAGAAATGCTGAATAGTATATTAATAATAACTTCAGTATTAAGCACTTCAAAGAACTTTGAAAAGTTTTGGTGATTCACATGTAGTTTTATAGAACTTGTGCTAGCCTTTAAGTGCTAAAAGCTTTGGGTTTGTGAGTAAACCTGATCTGGCTAACTGTTACCACTCCTGCTCTTGAAGTAGCTTTAATCATTGACTTTAGTGAACTACAGACTGGTGGAGGTATAGCTTACTTGTGGCTACAGTAGCGAGAGGGACTGAACATTTTATAGACAAAAGGTAGAATTTTTGTTACTTTTTATTTAGAGCATCCATAAATGGAAAACATGGGACCTTTTTCATAAAGAGACAGAACAAATAATGTTTCTGTACTAGTACCATGGCTGAATGAATAATATAATAGCAAAGTGACAGATAAAATGATTTGATCACGAGTCCAAAAGCCTGAGAATTTACTTCTGGTAACATCTCTGTTGGCCGAGTGGGCAGTACGTTTTCACTAAGACACTTGTTCAGATGCTTATGGCCACTTGCTTTTCTTTTTTGCACAGCTCTTTACTTATGTTTTTAAATTCTGGTGGCTAAAACCAGGCTGAAATTATAAAGAAAAAAAAACCTGCAATCAAATTATTCATGCTGCATCTGCTGATACACAAGCTTCATTAGTTTCCCATCTGGCTCTTTTCCCAATTCTAGTAGGATTGTTCTGTGAAAATTGAAGGATTTTTTTATTATTTGACTAAAAACAGGAGACTGTGGCATGCGATACCAATTCTTCAGATTGATAGTATTTTAAATAAGCTGCTTAATGTTGAGGCCAAGTAGTTT
Source organism: Protopterus annectens (assembly GCF_019279795.1). Classification (NCBI taxonomy): domain Eukaryota; kingdom Metazoa; phylum Chordata; order Ceratodontiformes; family Protopteridae; genus Protopterus; species Protopterus annectens. The sequence continues at coordinate 1,312,753,109 of NC_056737.1, read as the reverse complement.
TAGGTTGCATTTTTAGTTAAAAAAAAAAAAAACTATGACTGCTAAAAAAAAAAAAAAAAAAAAAAAAAAAAATCCATGGTATAGCATTGTCTTTGGCTTTAGCAAGCCCCTAATCGAGGACACAGGGCCCAGCTTGCATTCGGCAGCATAGCAGGCGAATGGGTTGTTCTTAATAAAGCAGACTGTTTAGTGAGATGAGACATTATAAAAGCATTTCTGAAGCCCTAAAGGAAGGGAAATTCCCTAATGCCAAATGGTATTCAGCTTGGGGTACTTATGTTAGTTGCAGGATTGCCTGAGCCCCTCCCTATCAATAGGAGATTTGAAATAAAGCAGTGAATGCTGATTTGGGGTGGAGGAGCAGCAGATGCATATCAGCATGCAAGAAAGAAAGGGCATGGAGAAACAAAGAAACCCAGACACCTTCACTCCATCTTTGGAATGGGTGAAATTAGGGAATCATTAATCATAAAAGGGCTGTATGGATACACAATGACCGAATCCCAGACAAGTAAACAGCATGAGATGTCAGATGGGCAATATGACATGGAGTATTCCATATTTAGAATCCTGCATTTTATTTAGTTCAGGTTTTCTCTGTGCTGTGATCTGTGTGATTTCATTTTCTTCCAGAAACGTGAGTCATTATTACAGTGTTTTACTTTTACTCATGTAGATGTTACTAAGAATTGGACAGAATATATTTTTTCAGTTTAAGTAAAGAAACCTTTTCAACGGTAGTGAAATCTTGTACAGATTACATAGTGATATAAATGCATGGGTTTACTGAAGAAGAAAGAATGACTCAGATGTTGACATTTACAAGATCAACCACAAAAGACTGACTTTGCAAATGTCGACAAGCTACTGCGCATGCAAAACAAAGTGTAAAAAAAAAAAGAGTAAAACATCATTGTCCCCCACCCCTTCCCCTGCTAAATATGTATACTAATTCCCAAGATTGCACAGTCTAGAATATTACCCTTAGATTGTTGATCTTGCACACCTGATAATCATTTGTGCAGCAGACTAAATGTTGTCAAATGTTGGCCAAAGGGAGATTCATCCTTATTCATTTCCCACATAGGTGTGTCTGTGTGTGTATACATACATATGTATGTATATTGCCGGTTTACTATCATTATTTCGAATGGCACTCGGTCGACTGCACTATGTTCAACGGAAAGTCGAACACGGCAATGTCAAACTTTAAAAGCAAGCCTAGGAACAGGTTCTAACATGGGTAGCAATTATATTTTATTGTAGCAGATTTTGAGTCTTACTAGATCTGTTTTATTTAAGTTGGTGAAAATTGGGGAATCATATAGAAAGGTAGAAATCAGAAGTTCTAGCAATAACCTGTCCTGTATTGTCAGTTAGAAATTGTTTCTGTACAGTGAGCCTAGCTTCATATGTGTCTTTCCTTATTATCTGAGCTAGGTGTATGTCAGATTTCATTGTATTGTCTATGATAACTCCCAGTAATTTTGCATGTGATACAGTAGCTATTGTGGTGTTGTTGGAGGAATATACTTGGAACAAAGATGAAGAGTCGACTGGTTTACCAGGAGAAAAAAACATAATTTTTGTTTTACTTGGGTGAAGTATTAGTTGAGTCTGATGTTCTTCATTCCACATTGCTGCAGTCCTAACAATTGGGTAGTCCGCTGTCCAGTCGGCCCGAATACCAAAGTATATGGCTGACGTCGGTCACGGCGCATTAGACTGACGTCAGTACGTCAGGGTACTAATGCGCATGACCGACGCCATATCCTCAGTCTTTTTTGCCGCATGGTCCGATGCAGAAGCAATTTTGCGAGTGCAAGTTGGCGTTCTGAAAGTTTCTGAAGCCAGAGTTTCACACCGAATCAAAGTTGGCTAAGTACCCCCGTTGGGGAATATTTTGGTTTTTTCTTGCCTCAGTATTTAACCGGATGTCAGAAAAAGTGAATAACTGTATTTCTTGTGGGAAACAGATACCTCATAGGGATTACCATACTTTGTGTATACCTTGTTTAGGGCCTGAGCACGACGTTGTTGGATGCCGCTCTTGTGCTAGATTTAACAAACGCACTATTAAGAGAAGGTTAGACTGTGCCAGGTTAGTGTTTGGGAAGCGTTGTAATTATAAAATGCCGGCGGATGCTCCGCGCCGCTTCGCTAAAAAGCGAAGGACAAAGCAGCAAAGCCTAGAGGGAAGAACCGACAGTCCCTGACGCCGGTTCTTTAGAGGGCTCAGTGGAGCCGGAGGTTTTGCCAGGTGTTTCTTTGGAGTCTCAGGGAGAGACTTTACTGTTACAGGATGTATCCTCTCAGGAAGTAGGCCAGGCTGAGGGGGCTTCTCAGGTGGCTGTTCTTCCCTCTCTTCCTAAGGTGGTTAGAGCCTCCCCTTCTGTTTCCAAGGCTTCTTTGAGGGGCAGGCCAAGTTTTGCTTCAGTGGGAGTTTCTCCTAGTGCTTCAGGGTCTTTGCCTAAGAAACATATGCTTAAAATGGCAGAGGATTTGATTACTATGATAAGGGGTTCTATGCCCTCCTGATAAGAGGCCTAGGGTGGAACCTGAGTTTGAGAGTTTTGAGCAATGCTCGGAGGCTTCTGAGTCTTGACTGAAGACTTGCAGGAGTACCCTCCTTATTCTGATTCGGATGTGGATGATTCTACTCCTTCAGCTTCTCCTCCTGAGGATTTTTCATTTTGAGACTCTGCATTCCATGAGGGAGCATTTTAAATGGGAAGGTCAAGATTTCTCTGATTCCAGGAAAAGGCTTAGGGAATTCTTGTTTTACCCCAGCATAGGCCTTTAGCTATACCTCCTGTTTTGAATGTGGTGGAAGATGTTTTGCAGAGGCTTCCCTGAATCCTGATTCTTTGCCTCCTGCCCCAGTTAAACCGGATAGGTATTATAGGGTGCCTGACGCTCATAAGTATCTTTTTAAGAGTCCTAGGGCAGACCCGAAACTGTCTCTCAGGGGCCTAAAGGTGTGAAGGCCTCAGTTGTTAAAAATCCTGTCCCTCCTGATAAAGAGACAAGGGCTTTGGATAGATGGGGAAAGAAAGTGTATACTTCTTCCACTTTAGCCATGAGGGCGTTGAATTGTCAGTTTCACATGTTAAAATATCAGAATTATCTTCTTTCACAGTTGAAATCTAAGGTGGATGCTCTGGAAGGTATTGAGTGTAAAGAGTTGCAGGATTTAGTTCATGTGTCTGAACAAGTGGGTAAACATTCCTTGCAATGTGGTTTTGATGCTGTGCAGGCCTCCTCCAGGGTGGCTGCCACTGGTTCTGTTCTTCGTAGGCATGCCTGGTTGAGAGATCAGAACTTAGCTGAGCATGTTAAGACAAGGATTTTGGATGCTCCTTTACAGTCGGATGTGTTGTTTGGTTCGCCTGTGGAAGCAGTTTTAAAGAAAATGGAGGACAAGGCTAAGTCTATGCAAACTGTTAAGGATTTTTTGCAGGTGCAGCCTCCAAAGTTTAGTAGAAATTGGCCTACTAAGGGGTGGACTTATCCTACTTATGATTCCCAGTCTAGGGGTAGGTCTAGACGTGGTAGGGGCAGAGCTCAAGGTTCTTTTAGGCCTAGGACAGGGAGTTCACCTGCTCAGACTTCTGGTGAGGGCAGGGGTCAGTCCTTTCGTAAGCAGACTCAATGACCTGCCTTTTCAGCTGCCAGTTCCTTCTCGCCTGGCGGCACCTCTAGGAGGAAGACTGTCTCTTTTCAAAGAAAATTGGGATTTAATTACCCAAGACAAATGGGTTCTGGATATCATTCACCACGGTTACAGGTTTTATTTCCATACCTTGCCTCCTTTCAAAGGCATGCCAGACATTCCTCCTCTACAAAGAACAGAGGCTCGCAAACAAATTTCTCTGTTACTCCAAATAGGAGCCATTCAGTCAGTTCCTGTGCCAGAAAGGGGCCTAGGATTTTATTCTCGCCTGTTCCTAGTACCAAAGAAGGGGAACACGTGGAGACCAATTTTGGATTTATCTATCCTCAACACTTATCTGGACATTCCAAAGTTCAAAATGTTGACGTTACAACAGCTTTTACCTCTACTGGGCAAAGATCACTGGATGGTAACTTTAGATCTCAAGGAAGCTTACCTTCATGTGCCTATAAGACTAAATTGCAGAAAGTATCTGCATTTTCGAACTGGAAATTCTCATTATCAGTTCTCTGCATTGCCCTTTGGCTTATCTACTGCGCCCAGAGTATTCACAAAGGTTCTGGCTCCAGTGATAGCTTACTTCAGGCTAAAACGAATTCAAATCTATCCTTACTTGGACGATTGCCTGATTCTGGCTCAAGAAAAGGAAGACCTTCTACAGCATTTGGAATATGTCATAGCAGTGCTAAGATGCCTAGGGTATTCTGTGAATGAAATAAAGTCCAGTCTAGTACCCTCTCAAGACATGTGCTTTCTGGGTGTGAGACTGAATACAGCAGCCCAGATGGCCTTTCTAACCCCGGACAAACAAAAGAATCTTTCCAGTTACTTCCATCAATTATCTCTTCAGTCCGGGCTGACTGCAAGGACAGTCCTTCAAGCCTTAGGGTTCATGGCATCTTGTATTCTGGTGCTTCCCAATGCCAAACTGCATATGAGGAAGCTGCAATGGTATCTCAAAAATCTATGGACACAGCACTGCCAGGATTTGGACACTGTCATTCAAATAATACCTTGCATTCAAAAGGAATTTTTGTGGTGGGCTCAGGAATGTCACCTAAACAAGGGACTCTCTGTGACCCGCCAGAGGCAAGTCAGATTCTAACGACAGATGCCTCAGACATTGCTTGGGGAGCTCATCTAGATGGAAAGTGGATACAAGACAAGTGGCCTGCCAGACTACAGCATCTACATATCAACATGAAAGAGATGTTAGCAGTCCAGTTTGCATTAATGGCTTTCAAGGAGTTACTTCTTCCAGGGCAGGTGTTGATTCTAACAGACAACACAACTGTCATGTGGTACATCAACAAACAAGGGGAACACATTCTTACCCATTGTGCAGGCAAGCAATGATTTTATGGGGAGACTGCGCTCAGCTTGCAACTAACTCTTCAGGCAAGGTTTCTGCCGAGCACAGAACTCCTTAGCAGATGTGTTAAGCAGACAAATCATGGATCCCCACGAGTGGAAACTGGATCTTCATGTATTTCAAAAATTGACAGTGTCATGGGGAACTCCAGACATAGATCTGTTCGCTTCTCCACTAAACCACCAGCTGCCAAAGTTTTGCACGAAGGAATTTCATCACACAGCTTGGAAAGTGGATGCTCTTTCTTTCAGTTGGAAAAATCTTCATGTGTATGCTTTTCCACCTCTGCCTCTTCTCCCAAAGGTGCTTCTAAAGGTCAGACAAGACAAGCCAAGGATGATTTTAATAGCTCCAGATTGGCCTCGGCAGCACTGGTACCCATTACTGAGGAGTCTGGTAAGGAAGCCTCCATGGCCTTTACCCTTGATTCCACACCTATTGTCTCAGAGGGACGGTCATCTGATCAATGTCAAGATTCAAACTCTTCATCTAACAGCCTGGCATATTCTGTTTTGAACGACAGCAGGTCTCAACTTCCTCAGCAAGTTTTAAATGTGATTATGGATGCCAGGAGACCTAGTACAAGGAAAGTGTACGCAGAAAAATGGAAGAGATTTTTGTTTTGGAGTGCAGCAAACAATTTGGAGATTTCTGAGCCTAATTTGAGTGTGGCTCTTCAATATCTTACTGAGTTATTGGACAAAGGTTTGTCTTTCTCTTCCATTAAGATTCATGCTGCAGCAATATCAGCTCACTATGATTGTGACCCACCATTGTTTTCAAATCCTTTGTTCAAGCAATTTCTTAGAGGGGCAAAGAATATAAGACCCCCACGTAGAGCTCCTACTCCTGCTTGGGATCTCAACTTTGTGTTGGAGAAACTTACTCTACAACCTTTTGAGCCTGCGGCTACTGCTGAACTGAAATGCTTGTCATGGAAGACTGCTTTTTTGTTGGCCATTACTTCTGCAAGAAGGGTTTCTGAGTTACAGGCCCTTATGGCGGTTGAGCCTTTTTTGATTTTTCATAAGGATAGGGTATCATTACGTACTAATCCTTCCTTTATGCCTAAGGTGGTTTCTAGTGTGGCTTTAAACCAAACTATTCATTTGCCTACTTTCTATGCAGATCCCCAAAATAAAGGGGAAAAGATTTTGCACACTTTAGATGTACACAGGCAATTGCGTTGTTATTTAAGCAGGACTAAGGATTTTAGGCAGTCTCAGCAGTTGTTTGTTTCTTTTGCTTTGAGTTCGCAGGGCAAGCCTGTGTCAAAACAAACTATTTCTAGGTGGATTGGGTTTTGCATTGCATTTTGTTATTCCCATCATGGCAAAGAGATTCCAGCTGGGATTAGGCCTCATTCCACTAGGGCTACTGCCACTTCAACAGCATTTCTAAGGGGGGTGGCAACTAAGGATATTTTGGAGGCAGCTACTTGGAGTTCAGTGCATACTTTCTCTAAGCATTACCACCTTCCTCTCTACTCTAAGTCTAGGGCTGGTTTTGCCACAGCTATTTTGCAAGGCATGTTATCAGCTCCTGCTTCCTTATGATTTGCCAGCCTCCCTTACCTCTGCTTTGGGATTCTACCCAATTGTTAGGACTGCAGCAATGTGGAATGAAGAACATAGTACAGTTTTGTACCTACCATAAATGTAGATGTTCGAGGATCCACATTGCTGCAGTCCAATTTACCCTCCCTCCTTCCCTTCTGTGTTTAGGGGTGGTTGTGTAGGTGAGATTATATTCTGGTACCTTTTGTATATATTGTATATATTTTTGGTGCAGGTATGTTTGGTGTGTTTTGGTATTGGCCTTGTCTTTTTAGGGTCTTCTGACATCTGGGGCAAGAAAAGACTGAGGATATGGCGTCGGTCATGCGCATTAGTACCCTGACGTACTGACGTCAGTCTAATGCGCCGTGACCGACGTCAGCCATATACTTTGGTATTCGGGCCGACTGGACAGCGGACTACCCAATTGTTAGGACTGCAGCAATGTGGATCCTCGAACATCTACATTTATGGTAGGTACAAAACTGTACTTTAACCAAGATTTGACAGCAGTAAAGGACTGGTGTGTGGCTACTTTGAGTTCTTGCAATGTGGGAGCTGCACAGATTAGTGTGCAGTCGTCAACATACTGAATAATGGAGGCAAGATATGTAGCAGTGTGAAGCGTATTTGTAAAAATAGTGAAGAGTAGAGGTCCAAGAATTGAACCCTGTGGTACCACCATGGTGACAACAAGGAGGGGTGTCAGATCTTGCTGCCATTAAACAGCCTGCTGACTGGTAAGGTAGCTGTGAAACCATGCAAGTGATGAGAGACTGACTTTGTATGTGGATAGCTCTCTGAGGAGTTTGTGATGGGACACAGTATCGAAGGCTTTTGACATGTCTGTGAAGATGGAGACAAGTTTGCCTTCATTCCTGAATTGATTTAGTGTGTTAGTAAAGGTTAGGAGAGCATGTTGTATGAGAGTTAGTAAGAATGTCTCTTGATGTGAATATACATATATATGTGTATTCACATATATATTTTTGTGTGTTATGTCAAAAGCAATGTGTGACATTCTGTGTTAAGCCTCTGTAAAAAGATAAATGTGTGTGTGTGTGTGTGTGTGTGTGTGTCTGTGTTTTAGGTTTTATGTTTAGAGTAAGGGTTATGTTATAGAAATAGATGTACTGTTTTGCATGCTTAAACCTTGTATTGTGTAGTGCACTGTTAGGGAAAGGGTTTTTGTAAGTTAATGTTCAGGGTTAGGGTTAGCATGCATGAGTAAGGTGAGGCAGGTGGGCGAACCCGTCACCTGACTACCTAATTGATGCATGCTCACTCTACAAATTAACTTATAGAAATATTTTAACAGTATCACCTTTCAGATGAATTTGATATGAAGATCTTGCAGTTTTGGGTTAGTAATCTGAAAAGGAACCTGTTTTACTTCTTTGACTGTGATAACATTTGATTTAATTTTTTAGCTTGATTTTAACTTTCATACCAAACAATATAACCAATTAAATCATGTATTCCTATGTGTGTATGCGTATGTGTGTGTAAGTCATAGGTTCATAGGTTTGTACTAGGCTATCTGCCCTAGGGCATTTATAAGCCTAGCCAGAGTGTGTGTGTGGCTTTCACCACCCCTTAGGATGAGAATACTAGGCCCATTTAGGGTTTAGTTTACTGTGCCTCTGTCTAGTAATGACACAGAGATGACCCCCGGGGTAAACCTACGATCTCCCATCCACTCATCAAGATTTCTCTTGAAGAGAGTTAGTGAGGGGCTCTGCCTAACATGGACTGGGATTCTGTTCTAGAGTGTAGGGAGCCTCTGGGTTATGAATCTGTCCCTCCAGCACGTCCTATTTATTTCTGTGTTGAGGTTCAAATCTCTTGCTCTCATGGGTCTGATGGATTTGGATTTTCTGAGGTGGAGCATGTCCATTAATTCCGGATTGGACATGGCCTTGTACGTCAGGCACAGATCACCTCTGAGTAGGCAGTATGCGACTGAATAGAGCTGGAGTTTCTTCAGCCGGGCAGCATATGACATATGTTTGAGACCCTTTATCCTCTTGGTGAGGAACTTTTGGGGTCTTTCCAACTGCTGCAGGTGTCGGGTAAGATACATCCCAAATGGGGCATTGTACTCAATCATGGGCCTGATAAGAGAAGAGTACAGGGGCACAATGACCTCTCTTGATCTAGAGAGTATTGATGTGTGTGTGTGTGTGTGTGTGTGTGTGTGTGTGTGTGTGTGTGTGTGTGTGTGTGTGTGTGTGTGTGTGTGTGTGTGTGTGTGTGTGTGTATATGTATATGTATATGTATATATATATATATATATATATATATATATATATATATATGTGTGTGTGAATACACACATACACATATATGGGTGCATGTCATTTTATTGAATGCTGAATGTTCTTCGTTCCCCATTGCTGCAGTCCTTACTATTGGGGTATAGTCCGCATCCAGTCGGCCCGAATACCAGAGTATAAGGCTGACGTCGGTCAGGGCGCATTAGACTGACGTCAGTACGTCAGGGTACTAATGCGCATGACCGGCGTCATATCCTCAGTCTTTTTTGCCGCATGGTCCGATGCAGAAGCAATTTTGCGAGTGCAGGTTGGCGTTCTGAAATATTTCCGAAACCGGAGTTTCAGACCGAAACAGAGTTGGCTAAGTACCCCGTTGGGGAACATTTTGGTTTTTTCTTGCCTCAGTATTTAACCGGATGTCAGAAAAAGTGAATAACTGTATTTCTTGTGGGAAACAGATACCTCATAGGGATTACCATACCTTGTGTATACCTTGTTTAGGGCCTGAGCACGACGTTGTTGGTTGCCGCTCTTGTGCTAGGTTTAACAAACGCACTATTAAGAGGAGGTTAGACTGTGCCAGGTTAGTGTTTGGGAAGCGTTGCAATTATAAAATGCCGCCGGATGCTCCGGCGCCCGCCAAGAAGCGCAAGGACAAACAGCGAAGCCTAGGGTTGATGAACCGGCAGTCCCGGACGCCGGTTCTTTAGAAGGCTCAGTGGAGCCAGAGGTTTTGCCAGGAGTTTCCATGGAGTCTCAGGCAGAAACTTTACTGTTACAGGATGTGCCTTCTCAGGAGGTAGGCCAGGCTGAGGGGCTTCTCAGGTAACTGTTCTTCCCTCTCTTCCCAAGGTAGTTAGAGCCTCTCCTTCTGTTGCCAAAACTTCTTTGAGAGGTAGGCCTAGTTCAGCTTCAGTGGGGGCTTCTCCTAGCATTTCGGGTTCTGTACCTAAGAAACATATGCTTAAAATGGCAGAAGATTTGATTACTATGATTAGAGGTTCTATGCCCCGCCTGATAAGAGGCCTAGGGTGGAACCGAGTTTGATAGTTTTGAACAGTGTTCAGAGGCTTCAGAGTCTTCTGCGGAAGACTTGCAGGAGTATCCTACTTATTTTGATTCTGATGTGGATGATTCCACTCCTACAGCTTCTCCTCCTGAGGATTTCTCATTTTCAGAGACTCTGCATTCCATGAGGGAGCACTTTAAATGGGAAGGCCAGGATTACTCTGATTCCAGGAAAAGGCTTAGGGAATTCTTGTTTTTACCCCAGCATAGGCCCTTAGCTATTCCTCCTGTGTTGAATGTGGTGGAAGATGTTTTTGCAGAGGCTTCCCTAAATCCAGACTCTTTGCCTCCTGCTCCTGTTAAGCCTGATAGGTATTATAGGGTGCCCGAAGCTCATAAGTATTTGTTTAAGAGTCCTAGGGCGGACCCAGAAACTATTTCTCAAGGGCCTAAAGGTGTTAAAGCTTCTGTGATTAAAAATCCTGTTCCCACTGATAAAGAGGCAAGGGCTTTGGATAGGTGGGGAAAGAAAGTGTATACTTCTTCCACTCTAGCCATGAGAGCATTGAATTGTCAGTTTCACATGCTAAAATATCAGAATTATCTCCTTTCACAATTAAAATCTAAGGTGGATGCTTTGGCGGAAGGTATTGAGTGTAAAGAATTGCTGGATTTGGTTCATGTGTCTGAACAAGTGGGTAAGCATTCTTTGCAATGTGGTTTTGATGCTGTACAGGCCTCCTCGAGGGTGGCTGCTACTAGTTCTGTTCTTCGCAGGCATGCCTGGTTGAAGGATCAGAATTTAGCTGAGCATGTTAAGACAAGGATTTTGGATGCTCCTTTACAGTCTGATGTGTTGTTTGGATCGCCTGTGGAAGCAGTTTTAAAGAAAATGGAGGACAAAGCTAAGTCTATGCAAACTGTTAAAGATTTTTGCAGGTACAGCCACCGAAGTTTAGTAGAAATTGGCCTGCTAAGGGGTGGACATATCCTGCTTATGATTCCCAGTCTAGGGGTAGGTCTAGACGTGGTAGGGGCAGGGCTCAGGGTTCTTTAGGCCTAGAACAGGAGTTCACCTGCTCAGACTTCTGGTGAGGGCAGGGGTCAGTCCTTTCGTAAACAGACCCAATGACCTGTCTTTTCAGCTGCCAGTAGATTCTCGCCTGGCAGCTCCTTTGGGAGGAAGACTGTCTCTTTTCAAAGAGAATTGGGATTTAATTACTCAAGACAAATGGGTGTTGGATATCATTCACCACGGTTACAGATTTTATTTCCATACAATGCCCCCTTTCAAAGGCATGCCAGACGTTCCTCCTCCACAAAGAAAAGAGGCTCACAAGCAAGTTTCTCAGTTACTCCAGATGGGGGCCATTCAGCCAGTCCCTGTATCAGAAAGGGGCCTAGGATTTTATTCTCGCCTGTTCCTAGTACCAAAGAAGGGGAACACGTGGAGACCAATTTTGGATTTATCTCTCCTCAACACTTTTCTGGACATTCCAAAGTTCAAGATGTTGACGTTACAACAGCTTTTACCTCTGCTGGGCAAAGATCACTGGATGGTAACTTTAGATCTCAAGGAAGCTTACCTTCATGTGCCTATAAGGCTAAGTTGCAGGAAGTATCTGCGGTTTCGAGCTGGAAATTCTCATTATCAGTTCTCTGCATTGCCCTTTGGCTTATCTACTGCGCCCAGAGTATTCACAAAGGTTCTGGCTCCAGTGATAGCTTACTTCAGGCTTCAAGGAATTCAAATCTATCCTTACTTGGACGACTGCCTGATTCTGGCTCAAGAAAAGGAAGACCTTCTACAGCATCTGGAATATGTCATAGCAGTGCTAAGATGCCTAGGGTATTCTGTGAACGAAATAAAGTCCAGTCTAGTACCCTCTCAAGACATGTGCTTTCTGGGTGTGAGACTGAATACAGCAGCCCAGATGGCCTTTTTAACCCCGGACAAACAAAAGAGTCTATCACTTTACTTCCATCAACTATCTCATCAGTCCGTGCTGACTGCAAGGACAGTCCTTCAAGCATTAGGGTTCATGGCATCTTGTATTCTGGTGCTTCCCAATGCCAAACTGCATATGAGGAAGCTACAATGGTATCTCAAAATGTATGGACACAGCACTGCCAGGATTTGGACACTGTCATTCAAATAATACCTTGCCTTCAAAAAGAATTTTTGTGGTGGGCTCAGGAATGTCACCTAAACAAGGGACTCTCTGTGACCGCCAGAGAGGCAGTCAGATTTTAACGACAGATGCCTCGGACATTGCTTGGGAGCTCATCTAAATGGAAAGTGGATACAAGACAAGTGGCCTGCCAGACTACAGCATCTACATATCAACATGAAGGAGATGTTAGCAGTCCAGTTTGCATTAATGGCTTTCAAGGAGTTACTTCTTCCAGGGCAGGTGTTGATTCTAACAGACAACACAACTGTCATGTGGTACATCAACAAGCAAGGGGGAACACATTCTTATCCTCTATGCAGGCAAGCAATGATTTTATGGGAGACTGCGCTAAGCTTGCAACTAACTCTTCAGGCAAGGTTTCTGCCGGGAGCACAGAACTCCTTAGCAGATGTGTTAAGCAGACAAATCATGGATCCCCACGAGTGGAAACTGGATCTTCATGTATTTCAAAATTGACAGTGTCATGGGGAACTCCAGACATAGATCTGTTCGCTTCTCCACTAAACCACCAGCTGCCACAGTATTGCACAAAGGGGTTTCATCACACAGCTTGGAAAGTGGATGCTCTGTCTTTCAGTTGGAAAAACCTTCATGTGTATGCCTTTCCTCCTCTGCCTCTTCTTCCAAAGGTACTTTTAAAGGTCAGACAAGACAGGCCAAGGATGATTTTGATAGCTCCAGATTGGCCTCGGCAACACTGGTACCCACTACTACGGAGTCTGGTAAGGAAGCCTCCATGGCCTTTACCTCTGATTCCTCATCTGTTATCTCAGAAGGATGGTCATCTGCTCAATGTCAAGCTTCACTCTCTTCATCTAACAGCCTGGCATATTCTGTGTTGAAACACAGCAGGTCTCAACTTCCTCAACAAGTTTTAAATGTGATTATGGAAGCTAGAAGACCTAGTACAAGGAAAGTGTACGAGAAAAATGGAAGAGATTTTTATTTTGGAGTACAGCAAAGAATGTGCAGGTTTCTGAGCCTAATTTGAGTGTGGCTCTTCAATACCTTACTGAGTTATTGGACAAAGGTTTGTCCTTCTCTTCCATTAAGATTCATGCTGCAGCAATTTCAGCTCATTATGATTGTGACCCACCATTGTTTTCGCATCCTTTGTTCAAGCAGTTTCTTAGAGGGCAAAGAATATAAGACCCCACGTAGAGCTCCTACTCCTGCTTGGGATCTCAATTTTGTGTTGGAAAAACTTACTCTACAACCTTTTGAGCCTGCGGCTACTGCTGAATTGAAATATTTGTCATGGAAGACTGCTTTTCTGTTGGCTATTACTTCTGCAAGAAGGGTGTCTGAGTTGCAGGCCCTTATGGCAGTAGAGCCATTTTTGATTTTCCATAAGGATAGGGTATCATTACGTACTAATCCTTCCTTTATGCCTAAGGTGGTTTCTAGTGTGACTTTAAACCAAGCTATTCATTTGCCTACTTTTTATGCAGACCCCCAAAATAAAGGGGAAAAGATTTTGCACACTTTAGATGTACACAGGCAATTGCGTTATTATTTAAGCAGGACTAAGGATTTCAGGCAGTCTCAGCAGTTGTTTGTTTCTTTTGCTTTGAGTTCAGGGCAAGCCTGTGTCAAAACAAACTATTTCTAGGTGGATTGGCTTTTGCATTGCATTTTGTTATTCCCATCATGGCAAGGAGATTCCTGCTGGGATTAGGCCTCATTCCACTAGGGCTACTGCCACTTCAACAGCATTTCTAAGGGGGGTGGCAACTAAGGATATTTTGGAAGCAGCTACTTGGAGTTCAGTGCATACTTTCTCTAAGCATTATCACCTTCCTATCTACTCTAAGTCTAGGGCTGGTTTTGCCACAGCTGTTTTGCAAGGCATGTTGTCAGCTCCTGCTTCTCTATGATTAGCCAGCCTCCCTTACCTCTGCTTTGGGATTCTACCCAATAGTAAGGACTGCAGCAATGGGGAACGAAGAACATAGTACAGTTTTGTACCTACCATAAATGTAGATGTTCGAGGATCCCCATTGCTGCAGTCCAATTTACCCTCCCTCCTTCCCCTCTGTGTTTAGGGGTGGTTGTGTAGGTGAGGTTACATGCTGATATTTGTTGTATATATTCTTGTATATATTGTACATATTTTTGGTGCAGGTATTTTGGGCCTTGTCTTTTTAGGGTCTTCTGACATCTGGGGCAAGAAAAGACTGAGGATATGACGTCGGTCATGCGCATTAGTACCCTGACGTCAGTCTAATGCGCCCTGACCGACGTCAGCCTTATACTCTGGTATTCGGGCCGACTGGATGCGGACTATACCCCAATAGTAAGGACTGCAGCAATGGGGATCCTCGAACATCTACATTTATGGTAGGTACAAAACTGTACTTTTTCTTGAATCAAAAACTCTATCCACCCTCCTTCCACTTGCTTGAGATGCAGAGTTGTTGTTTGCCTGATATCTCCCTCTTAGCCACCCATCATAAAGTCTGCCCTTTAATCAGGTTTATCTTGTGTTAATCTCAAATTGACCCCTGCAGTGTGGCTACCCTGTGTATATTCAATGTCTTTAGTGAAATATATTTCCCCAGTAAGAATCCCTCCATTGTGGTATTAGTTCTTTCTGTTAAGGATGCAGTCTCTATTTACATAGCTTCTGCAGCTTCAGCTGTGGCCTCAGTGTAATGTGTGCTTCCATTCAGCATAAGCATTATCCAGTAATGCACTGATCAAAACTTTACAGGTCTGTTCTTACACTAATTGGTGCAATTGATTTGGGTGTAGCTGTTTCAAAAAGACTTGTAAGTGGTCCAACAGAATCTCGGTCCCTACTGCTCCCTTTAGCCCTTCTTGAGACTCTAGTAATCGGTCCTAGAGTAAAGCCATGTCCATCTCATTCAGCTCCTCAATGTGCACAGAGCATGGAGTGCTAAATTCTGATGGTTATAGCTCCAAACCAGAAGGCACATCTTCTAACATTTTTTGTGTGTATGCTCGAGGTTTCACACAATAGGAACTGATCCAGAACATTAAATAGTTACAGATTCCGTTCACCTCACTTCACTGTAAAGTTAGAAATATTAGTAATTTTGCCATCCCCACTCGGTTTGATATAGGTAGTTATCCCCACTCAGTTTGATATAGGTAGTTATCCCTGCTCAGTTTGATATAGGTAGTTATCCCCACTCAGTTTGAAATAGGTAGTTATCCTCTCTCAGTTTGATATAGGTAGTTATCCCCTCTCAGTTTGATATAGGTAGTTATCCCTTCTCAGTTTGATATAGGTAGTTATCCTCTCTCAGTTTGATATAGGTAGTTATCCCCACTCAGTTTGATATAGATAGTTATCCCCACTCGGTTTGATATGGGTAGTTTTCCCCAGTGGATTTGATATAGGTAGTTATCCTCTCTCAGTTTGATATAGGTAGTTATCCCTCTCTGTTTGATATAGGTAGTTGTCCCCATTTGGTTTGATATGGGTACTTATCCTCACTGGGTTTGATGTAGGTAATTATACAGTGTCATCTCTGAAAAAATCTCGGTGCCATCCTTCTAAACCTCTGAAACAGAACAAGACTTCATTATCTACATGCTGGGTTTCGAACTGTCAGAGTTACTTCTAGCTAATAGCATAATACCTTTCTGAGTGTAGTTCCATACCTCCAGCCATACTTTTTGCCAGCCTGCTGCTTATGAAGTGAAGAAACAATCCCATTACCAATACAATGTCTTCAGCTCCTTGAACCTGGACATAACATTATTCTCTTACATGTGGGGCTTTAATAAGGATCAGTTTGGAACTTTGCCCAGGGCAGGCATCTCACATAGCATACTGTGTTGTCTTCCCAATATGTAGAGCTGCCCAACTCATAAGTGGTCCAACAGAGACCTGTAGGAAAAACGCAGGATTTCATTTGGCATTTTAGGATAGCACACTCATTTATCATAACTTATTTTACAAATAAAGCAAGCCATTTGTTTTTATTCTGTGCTCTGTATTTAGAAACTGTTAATTTTGCTTAAATACAGAGGCACTAGAAATGACAACAGAATCACTTTAATCACTGAAAGTTACACTGGAAATCCTTGTAGAATTATAGTATATGAAAATTATTATGTTTTAAATAATCATAGCCTATTGTAGTTGACAATGTTGGACTTATGGACGCAAGGAGTACCATGGGTTTGCAGACATATGATATTCCTCCTGCAAAGTCTCTAATAAAATCTACGTATTATAATAAAACATAAACTGATCTAGTTTAATCTGAAGAAGGAAGTGTGGTTTCTTGCTTCCTGACATGTAGTAATTAGTATATACAATAGGAAAGAAAACAGCATATGCCAGGTGGCTGATTGCTGACACCTGCTGTTTGTAACATTGACTGTTTAATTTTATTGTACATTGTGTTTGAAGCAGCTGGCAAACCTAAAGATTTTCTTAAGAAATTTGTGTTCAGTGTTCTTTGTAGAACTGCTGTTTTTTTTATTTATTTTATATATACATATGGTTCTACCTGACATAGTCGAAACCACACAACACCGACAACCACATCACCGACACCACATATTCGACAGTCCATAAACACGAAACCACACATAACCGACAACGAAATAACCGACGGTACACAAACACGAAACCCCATACACTGCACACACCACAATAACAATTAAAAACAAAACACATCCCCATTCCACAAACCACACACACAACACAAGCACACCAAAATCCTTACAAGCCCACACTAAACCTTACCCTAACCCTAAGGTCCGTCACTATCACACTTACCTACCCGCTCCTAACCCTAACTCACTTAACCCGCCCCTATCGCCCTAACCCTAACTCACTTAACCCACCCCTATCGCTCCCTAACCCTAACTCACTTAACCCACCCTATCGCTCCCTAACCCTAACTCACTTAACCCACCCCTATCGCTCCCTAACCCTAACTCACTTAACCCACCCCTATCCCCACAGACCGTCAATCTCCACACTTACCTGCCTCGCACCCTAACGTCCGTCACTACCGCATACTCACACAGCCTTTCCCCATGTCGGCATCCTCGGCGTTGGTGTTGTCATCCGTGGTGTCGGTCTTCTGCATTGTCGATGTTCTGCCACTCGCGATTCGCGTCGGTCTTCTTCACTTTCGATCTTCTGGAGCTCCGGATTCCGATGTCGGTCTTCTGCGCTGTCGACGAAGTCAGGTAGAACCATACATATATATATATATATATGGGTCTCCTTCAAAACATCTAAAACCCATAACATCTAATTTCATGACATTGAGACCAGAACATCTAAAACCCCAAACATCTAAAACCCATAACATTGAATTTCATAACATCTAACAGTACAAATCACATGAAAATAACATCCCCTCCCCATATAACGACACCAAACTACCAAACACACTTTTACTATGTTTCTACAGGGAGCTTGATACAGTGGTGCTAGGAAATTAACTTTTTCCCACTGTAGTGTGATGTTGGAGTTGGTATATTTAATTTTTGGGGGGTGTAGGGGCAGAGCCCCCCACAAGTGTCTTTGGTAGTTTGGTGTCGTTATATGTGGAGGGGATGTTATTTACTTGTGATTTGTAGTGTTAGATGTTTTGAAATTCAATGTTATGGGTTTTAGATGTTTTGGGTTTTAGATGTTCTGGTCTCAATGTTATGAAATTAGATGTTATGGGTTTTAGATGTTTTGAAGTAGACCCATATATGTATTTTTTTTTTGTTAAGTAAAATTGCTTGCTAGCATACACTGCGTGAACAATGTAATGATACTCCACAGCTAAGTGCCTTTCATTAGTGTTCAGAGATGTCTGAGTACATATAAGTGCTTGTCAGCTTAAGGACTGAAGATGGGAAATTTGTGATTGTCTTAACTGCTGTGTGCATTTCATGTATTTTGCTGGTCTAGGCTCACAGATGCTCTGTACATATATGTTCTTAAACATAACCCTGTCTTTAATTGTTTTTTGTTTTTCTGTATGCAGTGTAAGAAACTTGTGCCATTGATGTCCTACAAAGTGTTGGTGCGTGGTGCGGTGTTTGGTGTGTGTTTTTTGGCATTTGGTGTGTGATGTGTGCGGTTTGGTGTGTGTAGTTTGGTATTTGGTGTTTAATGTGTGTGTGTGTGTGTGTGTGTGTGTGTGTGTGTGTGTGTGTGTGTGTGCATTATGTATAGTATATGCTCACAGAACCACGTCTACAAACACTGAGTGTGCAAGTGTACATGCACATCACTAAATGAGAGAGATACAAACATACTGGGTCAGAGTCCAAAAGAATTGCTCTCAGTGTAAGTGACCTATGTATAAACAGGCTTACACTGGGGGCTAGATTCCAAAAGATTTGTTCTCAGCCTGCTGTCAGTGTAAGTGGTCACTTACACTGAGAGCAAGTGTTTTGGAATTGGGCCCATTATAGGAGCAATTAGCAACAAGCTGTTAATGTGCAAATTTAGGAACTAAGCTTTTGGGTTGAGATTGACGTCACTAAGCCCATTTCACAGTTTTACTATGGCAAACAAATTCAAATAAAGCACTTTGGCATTTTAAATTATTTATGCAAGCATTTCAAAATGAACACACCATTGGCTAGAGAAGGGGGCCCTCCTTTTCTTCCCTGTCGTATTAAGCCGGGCAGGATTTTTAAATCATGATAGTTTGATCTTGTACAGATTTTGTAAAATGGCAGGTAGAAATGTGGAAGTACATTCCTTTTGACTTTAAACTAAGACTAAATGTGACAATGCAGTTTAGCAAATGGAAGATTGGTTTCCAGATGTTTTTCATGCCAGGTGGTTGTTTGCTGACCCAGATTACTTTCCATACTCCGGATACCATCAAAGAAATCATATGGTTTCATATCTGCTGTAGACACAGAACACCCCCCCCTGCCCCAAGCAGATCTAGATGGAGGGGACATAACATTTTTGCTTTTCTTTCATCATATTTAAGTTGAAGTGCACACTAGTCAACCTTCTGAAGCTTGATATGACTTTAGCCCAGTTGTTTTTATGTGCATGGGTGGCTAGAAAGGTATAACTAATCCTAGTGCAACATAAGTAGCTACTTTGGGAATTATATAACTGGACCTCTGGGATCTGAGTTACAGAGGGATACTGCAATAATGTATTGAAATATTTCAGATAGAAGTGTCTCTGAACTACATGAAGATGACTGCTGTACATATTACTTTTATAACAACAAGGCAATCTTGTACACTTGAGTGCCTACCTTGACATATACAGTGGACGTTTTTATAATTCAGGTACTGTGCAGAACTGGGAATGTATGAATGAAAATGGTGATCCACGTTTTTATTTTCTGTTCATTGATGTCATTAAAGCAATGATGACACAGTAATTTCCCGGTGATGGTATTTTTAGCGAGTTTGGGTTGTGCTTAAATCATAGGCTTCCTGTTTAAATGACTCATAAGTGCTGCATTATGGGAACAAATGTTGTAGGCCAAGTTCTGAGGATACCTTTCTATTCATAGTTTTATTGTAATTATCACTTGAAATACGTTTCCTTCTCAGGAACTATCTGAAAGTTCACACCAGGGTTTTTTCCTCTTAATGTCTAATTCTGGACTGTGAAGCTCGGTGGTCTTTTTATTTTTTTCCTGTAGGAAAAGCCTGGTTTCCTTGTTGCTTTATATGACTCTGATGTAAGAGCAATATATAGCAGGTGATGAAGGCTTCTTGAATAAAATGCAGCTTAATACATTTCCTTCCTGATTATACAACCAGAAATTTAAGTTGTTAAAAACTCACTTCATCACAAGAAGACAAAACTGTATGTATCTGATGCTGTATGCTTCTTCTATATTTATTTATTTATTTATTTGGCAGATGCTCACAAGTTAACCCAAGCAGTACTTTTTATCATATGGATAGGATTCAAAGCTTAGGTAAGATAGTGGTCCACATACACACATTTAAGTCAGAAAAGGTACTATATTTATGAATGAAACATTGTAACCATACTGGATAATGATTACTGACCTTGTTCCTCTTTGATGGCAGCCTCTACCATCTGCAGTATGTGAGACTGAGTGGCAGTCTTTATGTTCTCAAAAGTTATTTCTGGATCACATTTTATGAAGGGATTCCTCTTCCACTGAACATAGCTGTTCAGTCAAAAAATGGATAATGATTTGAGTTTTGTTTGCCTTATCCATGTTTAATTCCTTTCCTAGAAATGATAATGGTTTGTACACAGTTTGAAAGCATATGTAGAGAAAACCATTATTACATACTTTGCTCTTCTTCTATACCACTTCAACTTTGTCTTTTTCTATTATATGAAGCTCCGTCTTGATATCAGCATTGTTATGTGTGTTTGTCAAGTCGTTTACATTTAGATCCATCTCGATATCAGCATTGTGATGTGTGTTTGTCAAGTCATTTACATTTAGATACATCTTGGTATCAGCGTTGTGATGTGTTTGTCAAGTAATTTACATGAAGCTCCATTTTGATATCAGCGTTGTGATGTGTGTTTGTCAATTCATTTACATTTAGATCCATCTTGGCCTGAGGCATATTTTTAGTGAAGACCTGAGATGGCACTTGTAGTCTAATGGGAAGAACATTAGCCAATACACTTGGAGCATTTCCTTTTGTCCACCACAAGGGTCAGTAGTCAGTTCTAAGTCATCCAGGTCGCAGGGCATTATCTCTTTGCAGCACGAGCCAGCAAATTTCACAAATGTCTTTCTTCCCTGTGGTATCGCAGATAGATTCCCAAAATAATGAAAGTGAGCAGATAACACTCAGAACTGTAGCTAATTACTCATATTCCTCAAGTAAACCAGTGAGTAAAAGAAGAACCAACTGATATCGGCAACATATTAGCCAACAGGTTCAGTGCGAACTTTACCCCCTTTTCACCCCCTAAAGGTATGTTTAATATGCAGATTGCTGCCATTGTGTATGTGCAAACTGAATATAGTATGTTTAATATGCAGATCGCTGCCATTGTGTATGTGCAAACTGAATAGAGTATGTTTAATATGCAGATCACTGCCATTGTGCATGTGCAGACTGAACAGAGTATGTTTAATATGCAGATTGCTGCCATTGTGCATGTGCAGACTGAACCGAGTATGTTTAATATGCAGATCGCTGCCATTGTGCATGTGCAGACTGAACAGAGTATGTTTAATATGCAGATCGCTGCCATTGTGCATGTGCAGACTGGCCAGAGTATGTTTAATATGCAGATCGCTGCCATTGTGCATGTGCAGACTGGCCAGAGTATGTTTAATATGCAGATCGCTGCCTTCATCCTTACACATTTGTCTACCAAATTTTCTTCTGCATTTTTAGTCCTGCTGTCAGTGTCCTTCACTGGACAAATGTAAACAGTGTCACTGTCTAGGGTTTACTTACTGGTGTAACTTTAAGGTAGGGATTTGCCTGTTGGAGAAACAGCCTTAGAGACACTTTAATTTAAGCCTGTCCTTTCCTACTGACATGGAAGCACCTGGTGCTCATTCACTGGCCATTTTCTTTCTTTTACTTTTTTATGATGAGGTGCTCTATAACTGGTTTATACAAAACTTTCTTATGTGCTGAAGGTATTATTTAACTCCACCCCTCTCTAATGAACACGGTGATTTTTCTCAGTTCAGGTAAGGGTTTCAGAAAAAAAAGACTAATCACAAATCTCGTCATGATCATATTAATGGATGTTCTCTACATATTAAGCTTTATTGGTCACCCCTCACATTTCATAATTCCTGTGTTTGTAGTCGTAACATGAACATTTACAGATATTTGTATCTGAGTCATTTGCAGAATATGTACTATATTGAAGGGGATTCATTATTGATCTATATTAACACCTGTTTAACAGTCTCAAATTCCATTTTCAGGTATTGCTTTGAGTTAACAGTATCCGTCTCATGGATAGTTCTTTGATTACAAATAACAGATTCAGTGAGCATCCATCAAAGGATTTAAAATTTCTACTTCAGATTTGGAGACCCCAGTGGTAGTTTGTAATATTTAGTTTTGGGGGGAAGAAGGGTAGCACACTTTCTAAACAAGTTTATGTAGGACTTTGCCACCTTTTGCAAAATTTAACTTAATCAGTGCCAATCCAGTCTGTTGAAATGGTTGAATTGCCATAAAATATCCTCATTCTCTTAATGCTTGTATACCCTGTGGTGCTTCATATACTCTGTCTTCTAAGGAAAATGTTTCTATAGACAGCCTCTTTTATTTTAATGTTGTTGACCTTTACTAACTCATGGCTTTCAACTTTATTCAGTAGTAAACTGGCTCTTTCCCACAAATTCAAGTTCTGCTGTTGCTCATCGATTGAAAGCCGGTTGTAGAGACCATTTGCTAGTCTAGATGTTGCCACTGGATGGTAGTGGTCTCAGACACTGGAGGGCAGTGGTGTCTGGTACCAAGAAGGGGAGGGTGCAGTTAAGTGAAGCATAGAGTAGTGTAAGTGACATTATGTAGCATCCCTACAAATGACTCTATAGTGTGATATAGAAATGTGTTGCAAAAAAATTGCTAATGTTGTGACGTGGCTCAATATACTAAGGTTTTGGAGCCTGTATAGCTAGTACTTCACCCACAGGAAGTTGGATGTTCTGTTTTACTGGCCTTTGGTTTTGTCTGAAGTCACTGGTCTTTGAGGTACAGACGGCATTAGGACTGGTCTTCAGTAATGACTCACTGAAAGAAGGGTTAGGCATATGTTTTACCACATCTACACTTGCATAAATGATGGGGTTCATTGGGCTTGGTTAGAGACACCAGTCTTTGATGGCCAGATGGGGAGATAGGTGAGTTAACACTGTGTGGAAAAAAAAAACACGAATAAAGGCTGAAAGCAGGATGAACAAGGGCTAGTGGGATCTGCACTGCTTACCAGACTGAGGAGGGCATAACACTCAAGTCTTTAGTTCATTAGGTGTCATCAAAGACTACAGTTTTCTTAGAGCATATATTTGTTGGTGGGGTCAGTGGACATGTATCCCAGATGGGTTAGGGAAGAAGGGTTTCAGGCAAAACCACTTGTTGCTGGGTTCTGTGTGTTTGTGTGTTTGTGTGTGAGTGTGTTTGTGTGTGAGTGTTTGTGTGTGAGTGTTTGTTTGTGTGTTTGTGTGTGAGTGTTTGTGTGTGAGTGTGTTTGTTTGTGTGTTTGTGTGTGAGTGTGTGAGTGTGTGAGTGTGTGAGTGTGTGAGTGTGTGAGTGTGTGAGTGTGTGAGTGTGTGAGTGTGTGTGAGTGTGTGTGAGTGTGTGTGAGTGTGAGTGTGTGTGAGTGTGTGTGAGTGTGTGTGAGTGTGTGTGAGTGTGTGTGAGTGTGTGTGAGTGTGTAAGTGTAGTGGAACTCCCAAGTAGTGTAGACTTGGGGAGCAATGAGATAAGAAATCAGGTGCACAGTGTCTCTATTATTCTGTTTCCTTTTTATACACCACTATACAGTCTGTTAATGGTAATTAAACTGTAAACTGCTGACTAGACTGTTGCATGTTCTTTGCAAGTCATAGCGTGGTAAGAGTCTTAACAGGGTGCAGTATGGAGGTCTTCTTCCATTGTGATTCTACCTGGCACCCAATCCTTCCTTGCCCAAGCATGCTTTTACCAAATGAAGGTCTTCCTGAATCCTGTGTGAATCTGTTAGGACTCTACAATCATCTGGAAGCCTTGCCCTCAAACTGTTGTGACCTTGCTAAGTGCCAAGGACCACTGTTTATTTATTTAACATTTGTTTACCGGGAAAGTCCAGCTTGGAAGTTCGCCAATTTTCAGCGGAGGCCCGGAAAGAAACCCCCCAGACACATGTCTTTGAAACTTCCTGTTATTAGCTGTACTGCTTTCACAGTCACCACTATTAGGTGTTCTGTGCACACCATCTAACATGGGTTACACTATGATCTTTTCATCTCCTCTTATGAATTGGAGGATACTTCACATTATTGTAAAACTTGCTGCTTTTCCTCCATTTCTTGATCTCTCTCTCTCTCTGAGTCATTCAGTCCCTCATCCTTTACTGTTGCAGAAATTTGATACTGTATATTTATTGTTTACCTTCCATATATCACACATTTATGCATTTCTATATCTTTATATTCCTTCTGCTGTTTCCTAAGCCTGTTATGTTGCACTGTACCTCTTCTTTTTTTGCAACTTTGTTTCACTGTTTTCTTAAAAGAGAACTCCACCCAAATGTCCATTTTTCTTTCCAAAAATTGTTTTTCCTTCCCTGTAGTCCAAGATTAAACACTTCACATACAGAAAAAACATAATTTATTAATTATGTTTGCCTTTCTTTCCTGCATTTGTCTCATATGTTAGATCACAACAGCTACTAAGAGTGGCATAGTAATTAAGTTAGGTAATTTATCCCAATAACACTGCCATTAAGAAAACCGTGACATTCAAATGTGCCTTATCAGTTGCAAATTTCTAGTGTCACACCTCAGATAAGTAGTGTAGCCCAGAATCTGAACAAAGCAGGGCTTTCAAGCTTAGTTTTCATATGCAAATTTCATTCCCTATAATAAAACTCACTGCCACAAAGAAAGAAAGCAAATATAGGTTCATAGGTGTCTACTAGACTAATGGTCCTGGAGCCTTTGCAAGTGTTATTCTAACTCTTCTAACTTTCTGTCACTATATGATTTTGCATTTTTTCTGCACTGTAATTTCTAAAAAAGTGTGTTTCTTCTGGGGTTGGGGAAAGAAGATTAACATCAAAGACTTTGATTCCAACTACAATATTTAAAACTGTAAATGCAGCACAAACCAAATCAGCCCAAGTAACACCTCAGGGGTCAGATTTTTCACACTGAACTGCAGTTGTTACTTTGAAACAAACAACTCAGCTACATTTTAAAGCTTGTCATTCAAACATTCCTTAAAATGATGCAACAGAGATGGTGCTAAAAGTGAAAACTAAGCAGTCACAGCAATGTTGTCAACTGACAAGAGAAAACTATAGTAAATGATACCCTTATCTTGAGGATTTCTTTCTGTCCCTCTCATGTGACATCAGGAAGGCAAATGCATTGACTGTAAACCAAAATAATGCTGGCCATGGCCATAGCTGGCCTAAGGCATAGGCCAACTAGGAGGCTGCCTAGAGTGCCACTCTAGCAGGGACACTTTTTCAGTGTTTATTTGGTGTAGGTAGACCAGGATGGGGGCACCGAGTGGTGTGGTGGGGGGCACCATGGAGCCCTTTTGCCAGTTGACCTAAAGCTGCTCCTGGCCATGGCAGCCTCCTTCAGAGCATTTTGGGGTATAACAATTTAAACTAATAACCATTTACTTTGATACAGAGGCATTAGCAATGCAGAATGGTCAAGTTTTTCTGAAAAACGTGTTTTTTTTTTTTGTGTGTTTTATATGCGGTTCCTGGGTTTGTTCTCCGCCTGTCTCCTAAACTTCTCTGTTCCCTTTTGTAATTGTCCTTTTTATCTTCACGCTATGTATTACTCTATCTGTATTCTGTTTTTGACCTATCTGCATCCACTGTCTTTTCGGAAATTCTAATAAATAACTTTTGCACCATACCACTAAAGGTGTACATAGTTTTCCTTGACATGTTTTATTTTTGCTTCCTCACAAATTTCAAAGTTTCCATTCAGACTCACACAAACACTTAGGCAGGTGACATTTAAAGAATGGATGACCAGGATTTGTCAGTTTCAAATTCCTTGTTGCAGTCTTTCTGTGAATTTCTCTGTGTAATATCTATGTTCTTGTCTTTACATGTGTAAAATAGTTATGATTTAATTTGTGGTGTTATTGTCTTATGTCATTCAGATTTCCACTTGTCTTTTTTCCCCCAATGCTACATGCAAAAAATATACTGTAGCTAAATGTCTCTTCTGCTGTATATCCAAATCTTATTACATGTGACATCTCTGGCATTTCAAAGCATTTATGCCATCAGCCAATATAGCTGACCCATTTTTCTAAATGTTTCCATATATTCTATTCCCATGCTAATGTCACCAGAACTTTTGGTGATCTTTAGGTTATTGATCTCAAAAAAGTGACAGGTTAAGATCTTTCCGTGGATGGATAGCATGGAATGCATCCACAAATCAAAACAATGTTAAAGTTTTCTGAGAACTGCTGCTTTAGAGAATCTTGAGTGTGATTCTCTGTTTATGGGGGTGGGGGGGTCATACCTTCAGGTAGACTTCCCAAAGCTAAACTTCCCATATAGAAATGGATGGAATTGTAAAATTAATGCTTCCTGAATTTCATCACTGAGAATTATGATGCATCTAGTAATGTGTTTTGTGTTTCTGTTGAATAGTGGTCTTTTCTGTTTTATGTTACAGTTGAACAAACATTCCTACTTTTTTGAATGACTTGCTATTCTATTGTCTGCTAAATTATCTGCTCACTCCTTTGTCTTTCAGAGATGTATTATTTCCATTGGAAAGTCTTCTTACTGTCTGCATTTCAACTATGGTGCATTATTTTGCTTGTGTGAAGGTCCATTGGATTTGCATTTGAAAATATAGCAAAAAATGGCTTCAGGATATTTAAGAACTGCAGAAAATGGTAACAAGCATTATCAGTTGCCAGTCTAGTATCAGTGTCTGTTCATCTTATCATATTCTTAGTCATTTTAAATAAATAAAAAAAAAACACTTGTTCAAGTCTTCAGGGGATTGCACTGTGTCTGTCTTGTACAGATGCACACAGGAGACATTAACTTGCTGTATAACTGTTTATTATGGACTATATTGACAAGCTGGACACAATTGCTTTCTCAAGTGCGCTAACATGAAATAGTTCATCTTGCATCAAGAATCCTGTCTAAAGCAATTTTGAGTAATTATATTGATTGTAATGCATGAGGTTAAGCTTTTCAATTGCTATCAATCTCTTGTATTACTCGAATCTAAATGCTTTTAAAGTAGTCAGCGTATCTTCAGATTAAATAATTTTTCATTGTGAGAGCCTTAATTCCATTCTGCAGAAGACAGCTGGAGCCATGAAAGCATCAGCATCTTGCTGTGTAGAGCTTGCCTCGTTTTATGGTTACGCACATCTGTAAACCATCAGGGTGAGGTTAAAGAAGGAAATATGGTGTGAGTTTCCTTAATATGCATCTGGCTTTCTTTCTAAAAGAGTACTCATTCTTTAATTAAAAATAGCTGAGAAGTTAGAAGAAAAGCTTGATGTAGAGTCCTTTTTACCAAAAACTAGCTGTCATAAATCTGTTGCCTTCTACTTTTTATGGACCATCATGAACATTTTACTTAAACTGGCCTTACTTTTGCTGGTCAGATTAAAATCGTTCAGTAAAGTGGCTGTCAAGGGAATTAAATATGTTAGCTGTTGCAAAAACAACTCCTAGTGCATAGACCTCTTCCACTAAACAAATCCATATGTTTTTCTTACCTAGAGTCTTGCCAGAGAAGATAATTGAAACCAATTTTGAGATCATAATATGATGTGACTGTGTACAAAGTTTCCATTATTATTCTGTTTTCTAGTAACCCATTTGTTATATCTTAGTTTAAACTTAAAGGGAACATAATGAGCTAGTATCATTATTGAAGGCAGAGCATCTGACAGAGCAGCATAAATGTAAACTCTAGCACACAAACACATTTCAGACTGTGGCTAGAGCAGAACAATGTACGCATAAAAAACTTCTAATGTGTAGATTTGTTATTAAGCCATTTTATTCCTTTTGTATTTATTGTGTGGAGTTTCCCATCCTGCCTAAAGTACTGTTAGCACAAATGGGTCTGTATTCCTTTTAGTCATTGTGTACATAGCGTGGTGCACATATGCCTCCTACCCAGCAGTAGCATAGTCCCAAAAAACAGAGCATCTCACTACTTCGTGATAATAGTTTTAATCCATTTTATTTACTTTGTACAAGCTAAAACTAAAGGTCTGTGGCTGACAAAGTTTGCCGATGACTGCAAACTGGGAGTGGTCATAAAATATCCAGAAGATGTCAACATCCTACAAGAGAGTCTTACACAAACAAGTGATTGGTGCAAAAGTCATGGCCTTAATCTTAATGCAAAAAAATGTATTATCATTCCTTTCTGTAATCTGATGCTTCAGCTAACTACCACATCATTAACAACACCCTAAGTACCCACTCAGTGGTGAGTGACCTGGGCACACAGGTTGACAGCAGCCTTACCTTTGAACACCATGTCCCGCAGCGGTAAGAAGGGCATTCCATACTGCTGATCTCATAAGTAAGGGCATTGCATCCAGAAAAAAAGAAGTTACAACCTCTCTGTACTCTTCCCTTATCAGGCCAATGATTGAGTAAAATACCCCTTTTAGTATGTACCTTTCCAAGTACCTGCAGCAATTGGAGAAACCAGAGGTTCCTCACAAGGAATATTCAAGGTCTTCAGCATCTTTCTTATGTGGGTCGTCTGAAATCACTGTCACTTTATTCAATTTCATACAGACTATTCAGAGATTATCTATGCCTTGCATATAAGGCAGTCTTTGTCTCTGCTTTATTAGAAATGCTGCATATCCGCAAGTCAAATGGTACACGGGTAACTCGCTCTGAAGACCTTAACATATGTGGCATTAATAGAACCTGCTGGAGGGACAGAGGTTACCACATCTTTGGAATGGACTTGCACTTCATGTCAAACAGAGCACCTCATTGGCCCTCTTCAAATACAATCTGGACAATTGGATGGGTAACCATAAATTCACCCCAGGGGTTCCACCTGTGTTCCTCTTGGACAGAAGCAATCATATGATCCTATGTAGCTATTTGCTTCTAACCAAATAAATGTTGCCTTAATGTCATGTGGCAGCAATTTACATTGCATTATGTAATAAGCAGAAAATGTAAATTTATGCTGTGTAATGTCAAAAAAAACTATATAGATGTGCTAGTTGAATTTGTAGAGCATACAAGATAGAATTCATCATTGCTCACTAACAGAAGGTAATGAAGTTGGTGTCATTTTGTCACCATGTGGCTAGGTTATTTGCTTTCAAAAATAATTTCTAAATACTTACAATTGTGGTATCCGATTAACAATCCCAATGTTACTGTTAAAAATTCTGTCAATATTCAAAGTTTGTCAGATGTAACTGCTTTCTTAACATTGTTCTTGATTAATTGCTAGTGCATTTGCTTAAATCTTTCAGCCACTCCAGGAATTGCCTGACCAGGTCTGTTGCTGGTTAACTGTATAAACATCACAAGTATATGGGTTTTCATCTGGATCTTATATGGATCTTGTAGCTCTTTACTATCATACCCCTCTTCTGATCCAGGGATCCGGGTTTGGGAACTGGCACAGCTTTCATCACCATCTTTGCTTTTAAGATGCAGTTTTCTGTGTTATAATGGTTGTACTATAAATACTATAAATACTAGTATTGTGGTTTAGTCCTTACAGGATATTAATGGTAGCTAAAGGCATTATTATTATCTATTTTTTTATTTAAGGTCCAACACAAGCACTTGATGCTGTGTAGTGTTGCAATCTGCTGCTCTGGTACAGTTATGTAATGGTTACCTTCATTGGGATTGCACTAAAATTGCTAAACAGTGAATAGAAGTATAGGACCCAGGACCAGTTGACTAACATTGACTTGGTAGCATTTGTCATTTCTTGGGATGGCTGATTGGATGGTCTCCTAATCCTAAAGATAAATGAACAGTGGCACGTTACCACAAAATTCTTATACTGGAAACTGTTGGCATCATATGGTACTGCAGTTTAGCTGGCCATCTGTTCAAGTGCCAAGCTGAGTTATAGCCATTCATTAATTTGTTCACTTCATTTGTTACTGGGTGGTGAGGGAGCCAAGGCCTATCCCAACATTCAGTAGATGTAAGTTGTATACACTTGTCCTGAACAAGGCTCAAACCAATCGCAATGCATTCTGAAAACACACACACGTTTTCACATGCGGTAACACCTACAGACAAATTAGAGGAGTGCCTTTTCAATTACAGTACATCTTTGGGATATGAGGTGAACCCGGAGCACTCAGCAAAAAAAAAAAAAAAAAATTGACAGAGCAATGGAGAGAAAGCACACAAGTCAAGAATTGAACTGGAGAACTAGGTGTTGTACTTTTTTTCTAATTCAAAGATTCTTCTAAGAACATGTAACATGTTTTTTATCATTTGTGAGTGACATGCTTTCCCTCGCTTCCTTCCTTCTTGTCTGAAGGAATAAAATATCTGATTACTCTTTAGATGAAGGACATTGTGATGAAGGTGACTGAGATATAGTGTTGGCAAAATTTGCAGTATTTTGGGTTTTATATAATCTGTTCAAAGTTTGGCAACCCATTGCATAGATAAGTAGAAGCAGGTATTGTGGATGCAGATGTAGATGTTTGGGGCTTTGCCTCAAAAGAAGGACTCATTTGAAGTTTCCCTAAAGTCCTATTTGGTCTGTCAGGTTCACTTGAGCTGTCTTAAACTGATCAGCTCTAGATGTTATTTCTCTTCTGATAATCCTTATAATAATTTTGTATGTATCCATTTCAGTTTTTATGTGTAGAAAGTTCATTTTGGACTTGTTTTATTTTAGCACTATTTAGGGTTTCAGTTGCCTTCCATAATTAGGTTATTTCTTGTACTCTGCTTAATTTAACTGGCGTCTTCAGTTTATTTATTTTTATTCTTTTGCACTGTGATAACTTTCTGATTATGTGTATGGTTGTGTGTGTGTGTGTGTGTGTGTGTGTGTGTGTGTGTGTGTGTGTGTGTGTGTGTGTGTGTGTGTGTGTGGGAGGGGGGGGTTCTGAATTTACTTGTCCCCAAGTCAAAGGCTTCAATTCTTAACAAAATGGGACTCACTGTGAATGTTGCAGAGCTGTAAGACGTAACAAGAATAGATGTATTTTATCACAGCATGGTTAGACGTAACATTTAAAAAAGGATAAAGTGTTTAACTCAACCAGTGTAGCAGCCTATTGAATTCAGAGATTATGTAAATGTGGGGGTAAGAAAGTTTTTGCTTCCTACAGGTAACACGGTTTCAGTATTAGGAGATTTACTTAGCGGTGGTAGTGCTGCGGTAGCTTTGTCGCCTTACAGTAAGACGTCCTGTTCGATTCTCAGCTAGAGCGTCTTCTATGTGGAGACATGCGTGAATGGGCATACCTTCATTGAAGGTTGTGTGTCAGGGCTGGCAACTCTGCATGTAAAAAATCCACTGCCAATCATTAGCGGACCGGAGTTCTGCTGTGGCGACCCCTAACCGGGAAAAGCCGAAAGACACAACAAAAAAGAGATGTAGGATTGTGGAGAGTTAAAGACTAAAATATCTGAACTTGTAGAGTCTCTTTTAAGAGGAGAGTTTATGCAGATATTTGTAAGTATTAAATAGTAGAGTTCAAGAGTTCATTTTGCTGTTGTCAACTTAATATGTTTGCCTATACCAATTATGATCACACTTGGTTCATTCTTTTACTGATGCTACCAAAATGCATACCTTATTCAAAAATTAACAAAATTAATTCCATGTAGAGATAACAAACACATCTCAAAGTTATATCTAGGAATAAAGCTTATCTAAGGTCTTTGCTATGGTTACTAAACACAAGATGATAGCTGCTTGTAACTTGCTACTGCACTATCGGCATTCATTAACAAGCTGCAATATCGCCTGCGACTTGTTTTCTGCTTTCACGTCCTATTGGCAGCAGCTGATCACTTCCCCAGCAGCTCGCTCCCTTCATCTCACCCTGGTTGTGGCTGTAATATGTTTTTTGTTTCTGGGTTGTTTTCCCAACGGCCTGAAGAATGAAGTATGGTAAGATACATGACAATGGCGATGATGATATTAACTGCACTGAGCTGCGAGAGCTGGGTACTGTAATTCTGTAAAGGAGTACGGTAAATGGGAGGGATAGAAAAAATATTGTTTTAAGCTTCATAAAGAAAATTAAGCTTTTAGATTTTTGGGAAGAATATTTATTACAGTTTGGAGATATAGCCACTTAATTGCTCATTTTTAATGTGAGTTGTTTGTTGTTGTAGGCATCACTTTTTATGGGACTTAACAAAGGTTTTCCTATTTTTTTCAGTGTTTTAGATTTAATTAATGTGTAGAATTTTCCTGTAGCAAGTATTTGTTTTTTCAGACAGGAATCCTAAAATATTGTTTGGAATTTCTAAAGTGAGATGCTGAAAAATCTGAACTATCTTTAGATTCAGTACTGTCTCAATAAATTCTTCCATGAGATACATTTTTGGGTGAAGTATGTGAAGATGCCATTAAGTCATGCCCTTATTAATATTATAGATGCATGATGTGTTATCATATGAAAAATCTTATTTTGAAAACTGCCGCTGTAGCCCATGTCTGAATTCAGTGTATTATCTTGTATTGTTGCTTAACTTGGTTCACTAAATGTGACCATAATGACGTCACTACCTGCATATACATTCCACTTGTATGGTTCTGCCACTGGCAGTGTGATTAATGTAACAAATGATACATCATTTGTCATTTAGTCACTGATAATGTTAGTCTGACAAATAATCTAATTATCTAAACTGATTTGTATGGTAACAGTTCCAGAAAAGTAGTACATTGAGTACACATTACAGCTAAACTATTTTCAGAAATCTTATACCATCCTGACACTGACAAAATCACAATAAGCCCAGAGTCCAGAATCCACCTTATTCCCCTTCTGAGATCATCAAATCTTGGAAAAACATGTTGGAAAAAGATCATTCACTTAACGTATTATCTTTTGCCGTTTCTCTAAGATGCTGCTAATACAATTCCGAATACACTTTGAGACCTTAATTTTGAGCCCATATTATCACAACAAATAGTGATCTAAGGTGGGAAATGAACAAATGAATTGAGCACAGGTTGTCAAGCAAAGGCGAAGTGAGCGATCAAGTTGCAAGCACAGAAAAAGAAGCCTCTCAGGAAGCTGCTACAAACATAATTAATTCTCTCTTTATTGACAATATTCTGTACAAAGAAACTGTAAACACAAGAGCAGAGATTTTCTGACTTCACATATTTATACATGCATGTATACTGTGTGTAAATCAGTCATAGGATTCTCCTGTGTACAACTTTCTTAAGACTCCCCCCTAAAATCAGTGAGCTATTTCAGAAATGTTGTATGTAATTCAATGTGTTTTTTTTTTTCTGTCAGGTTTATATTTGTTGCATTAAAGTATAATTCTCTTAAAATTAAAAGTTAAAAACATTGTAACACACTTTGAGGTATAAAATGATGTGGGTATAAATTTTGGATAATAAGAATGGTTATACAGATATATATACAGATACCAATGATCATACAGATTACGCAAATAATATACTACTCCTTTAATTATCTGCTAGTGAACATGTTAGACCTTGGTACTACTGCCACTACAGCTTGATTACATAAGTTTTATTTACTCTGTTTTCTCCAAATTGCTACTAGTATCTAATGCTGTTTTAATGTTTGTTATTACTATGTATCTTTTGTTCTGTCATTATTGTATGACATGATCAGTACTATAACTCAATTTGGCACTTACTTGTGGAGATTTTTCTCCCTGGGCCTCCACTGAAAAAGGACCTGTGTCAAGTCAAAATTTCCCAGTAAATAAATAAATATGTTACCTTTGAGGTATCAAATGATGCGGGTATAAATTTTGAATAATAAGAATGGTTATACAGATTATTTTACAGATTACCTAAATAAAAATATGTGTATCTATGTTTTTAAAGCACTAATTTACAGGAAATTTCAGTAAAGAAATTGACTGTTAATATTCTGTTATTACAAATCATTAACTAATACTTACCACTATCTTAGCAAGATTCCAGGGGAGACAGAGTAAATACTCTCGTCCTTTTGTGGTAATGCACCTAATTGGATAAGTCAATTTGGAAAACTGACTTTGTGTTTTATACTTTGGGGTTGTTTGTAAGAAATCTGATTAGCTGTCAGGTAATGGCTGGTGTCTGATCTTGTGTGGTAAGTAATAACAGTGTGAGGTTATTTTAATTTTTTCATCAGGGTTTTCTTTGTTTCTTAACATGAGGCAAAAGGAATATTTTAGTTTAAACTATTAAGATTTCTGCAGGGTGATACTGAGTTAATATTGGACAAAAAGAAAATCCAAAAAGTGAGCAAAATTTGGATAGGAATCAAGGCAATGCCGTGCAGCTGAAACAAAACAGATGTCTAAAGGCATACAAAAGGGCTAATATGTAGTAGAGGCAGTATTGCAAGCCATCAAATAAATAAAGAGGATGTGAATTTCCAGATGGATGACTTTAGAGGTTAAAGAGCAAATAAGGGTTCAGAAAAGTTAATATTCCATAGAGTTGAAGTTGAGCAGTGAAGAATGTGGGACGGTACATAAAACTATGAAACATTCTCCAGATTACTAAGAGATTTCTAGCTACCAGATAGAGGTTTACACAAGGTTTTAATAAGGGAAAATAGCTGATTGTGTACAAGAAGAAAATAATGAAAACTGATTTAAAACAAATAGCAAATAAGTGAGAATTGTTTATGCGTGGGGGACAAACATAATGAGAAATATGTTATGCACTTTTCAGGTAGGGAATTTGACACTGTTACTCAGGTTAAGATTTTAACATTGTGAAATTACAAAATGCCAATGAAGATTTTTCTACTTTTTTAGTGCAGATGTTTCCATTTGCATCCCTGGTGACTGTTATTAAGTCACTTACTTTTGTATCGATATTCTATGTCCTAGAGAGATATTTGCAGCTAATGTCTTACCTATGAATATGTGTAAAGTCGAACAGGCCATTTATTACATAACTTTGACAGGTTCATTTTATGGTTTCTTTTTTTTTTTTTTTAATTTTTATTTTTTTTTTTTGAAGTGTCAGTAACTGCACTTGCTCTAAGCTGCCGTGGTCCTTACATAATTTTGCAAGATATATGAAATATTGGTACTGTAAAAGGACATAAGGAGTTGGTCTACAGGTATAATGCTTTATTAATAGTTAAGTGTAATGACTGGTCATTACTACTGGTTGTTGTTTTCTTATTTTTTCCGTCTGTCTTGGTTACTAAAATGTGTTTCCTCCACACAAGTAGCTATAAAATGAAAAGTCTTTAGATCACTTTCTAGAACACAGATGAATGGCCTGCCTAGTCTTTTCTGGAGTTTGACTTGAAGTCTGGGTTCCCCTAATAAGTTAGCCCATATGCCTAACGAGATGAATCCTTTACAATACCTAAGATGAAAGAGTTCATGTTACTTTATTGTATTATCTTTGTTTCCGTGGGTATGTATTTCCTTATCTTAAATCACCCTCCAGCATTGGTGATATGAGGGAATATTGGGTTACTTGGGGGTTAAGAGGCCAGCTGTCTGCAGTGCCAGGGCACATCCTGTATTTGGGTGGTACTCTGTGGACCATTTAACTGTGGTAGGTATTACTGATTGCAGCCAATATGTCCACAGGGGACAAATTAGTTCTGATATCTGCTGGATTTCTCTGTTGAAAGATAGGTATTCACTTACATCAAATAGTTCTGTAGAGGTTTGCAAAGTACTGTTTTTCCCATTTTTATGTGTTATAATTTCATGGAATGGCTCCAGCATTTTATGTGTGAAACCTAGAATTTGATAAAGGGTAAGGGCCCTGCAACTGGTCTAAGATTATCCAGTCTCTTACACAGATAAACTGCAGGTCCTTATTAGAAAATATTTTTCTTGCATTGTTTATTCTGTGCATTTCTTTTTCTAGCTACTTTGGGTGTAGTAAGTTCTAACAGTCCTTCCTGCAGTAAAAAAAAAAAGGAAAAAAAAAAACATCCTGATGTCAGTTTGAATCAGTATCATTTTCTCACTGTATTGTGTCTGTTTATTCTGGTTTACATCCTTCTGGGCAAGATCTGACCAGATGGACTTCATTTCTTATAAGATGCTTAAACGACTCTGTCTCCTGTTTCCCTTAGTTCTTCAAAAGATTACCCACAAACTGTAGTTTGTACATTGTAGATGGACTACACAATGTTAACTGCAGGTATATCAGAACAGAAAGATACTGCTGTTTGAACTGTAGGAAGATACTTAGGGTGCTCATGCACACTTTTTTTGCTTAAATGTACCTCAGCTTCTCGGTAGAACGTCTTCAAAGCCTAGCTGGTCTTATCTTCCATGCAAACCAGGGAAACAATACTTCAGCCTCATGTCTTCTGTCAGTAGTTGCAAATTGTTTTTGCTAGCATCATGTTTCCCTAACAAAGTCCACTGGATGTTCGTGTTTCACTGCTGCAGTCATTACACTTGGGTTATCTTGCCGTCAGGCGGTCCCGCAGTCGGCCAGAGTTCCAAAGTCTTGGTCCGGCGTCAGTTGCTGTCAATTCTTCCCTGACATCAGTGTGTCAGTGGTATATAAGATGCAGCCAACGCCATTTTCTTCAGTCTTTCTAGCTGTGCGGTGCCCGAAGCAAAAGCAGTTCCCAAGTGCCGGTCGGCCGACTTCTGAGATTTTTGAATTTCAGAACCGAAGTCTTCAATAAAGCTAAGTACCCCGTTGGGGAAACATTTTCTTGCCTCAGACTGATGTCAGTAAAAGTTAATTGCATTTCTTGTGGGAAGCAAATACCTCACAAAGATTTTCATTCTTAGTGTATTCCATGCCTAGGCCCAGACCACGATGTCACTAGTTGTCGGTTTTGTGCTAGATTTAACAAGCGCACTATTAAACGTCGGTTTTATTTTGCTCGCCATTATTTTGGCCGAAGGTTCAATTATGATATGCCGTCGGAACAGCTGACGACCGAAATACACAAAAAACGCAAAGACAAAGATAAGGATAGGCATCCGAGGTCCAAAACTGACGATGAAGCCTCTTCTAGGCCAGTCGCCAGTTCTCAGAGAGTCGCTTTCACAGCCCCTGACACCCGCTACCTCAGAGCCACAGGCTGCCTCCAACTCCCACGTAGAGATTACTAGGCCTCTGGAAACTCAAGGTACTGGGCCTATGGAAATTAACCCCTCAGATGGGTCCAGAGCCGCTGAGCAGGCATCGGCTTCTGAGGGTGTTTTCAGACCTTCACAGCTTACCATCAAAACAATAACCAAGTCTAAAACTCCATTAAAGACAAAGAAACAAATACAGCATTCACCTGGACAGGCCTCCATGCCTAAAAAACAGATGCTCAAAATGGCCAAAGACCTAATTACTCTGATCAGGGGTTCCCATCCCCCTCGTGATAAAAGGCCTAGGCAGGATACAGACTAGGATTCCTCTGACCAGGTTTCCATTTCTTCTGATTCCTCTTCAGACCAGGGATGCTCTTTACCCCCTATGAGGACTCTGATGCTGAAGAATCAATCCCTTCTGCCTTTCCTCCTAAGGATTACTCTTTTGTGGAAACTTTACATACCATGAGGAAGCATTTCCATTGGGAGAGCCAGGATTATTCAGAATCCAAGAAAAGGCTCAGAGATTTTCTTTTATTGCCTCAGCACAGGCCCCTTGCTATTCCGCCTGTGTTAGATATTGTGGATGATGTGTTCTCTGAATCCAGTTTAACCCCTGACTTTTTGCCCCCAGCACCAGTCAAGCCAGATAGGTACTACAGAGTCCCTGAGTCTCTCACATTTCTTTATAAAAACCCTGCTGCTGACCCAGAAACTATTTCCCAGGGTCCCAAAGGGGTAAAAGCTTCCACTGCTAAAAATCCAGTTCCCTCTGACAGGGATTCTAGAGCATTAGATAGATGGGGGAAGAAAGTTTACACTTCTGCAATGTTAGCAGTAAGGGCTTTAAATTGCCAGTTCCACATGCTTAAATAGCAACAATATTTAATGTCTCTGTTAAAACAGAAAATGCCTACAAGCTCAGAAAGTCCTGACTATAAGGAAATGCAGGATTTGTTGCATGCAGCTGAACAAGTGGGAAAACATACTGTGCAATGTGGTTTTGATTCACTAGAGGCTTCTTCTAGAGCCGCAGTTACAGGATCTGTGATTCGAAGGCATGCTTGGTTAAAAGAACAAGGTTTACCTGATCATGTTAAGGCAAAATTATTGGATGCTCCTTTACAGCATGATATCTTGTTTGGTGTTAAGGCAGAAGAGGTATTAAAGAAAATGGAGGATAAGGCAAAATCTATGCAAACAGTGAAGGACTTCTTACAGGTACAGCCACCTCGATTTAACAGAAATTGGCCTTCTAAAAATTGGTCCTTTCCAGTGTCAGACAGACCACAAAGAGACAGATACAGACGCCCAAGAGGCGGATCTCAGCCCCAAGGCTCTTACAGACCACGACAGTGGGGTGCTTCTACCCCAAAAGGAGGAGAAGACAAGTCACAACCTTACAGGAAACGACTTCCCACTTCAAATGCCAAGCACTTACCTTTTGGCAGCTCCCACTTTTTCCACAAAATTGGTATATAATCACCCAAGACAAATGGGTTCTGATTACTGTGTCTCAAGGTTACAGGTTCCACTTTCACACTCTACCAAGGCCAAAAAGAATGCCAGACCTGCCACAAAATCAATGGGCAGAGGCACAAAAACAAATTACAGCCCTCATGGGCATAAGAGCTATTCAAAAAGTGCCACAACAGGGACAAGGATTTTACTCAAGACTTTTCTTGGTCCCCAGAAAGGACAAAGCCTGGAGACCCATACTGGACCTATCTACTCTAAATACTTACCTGGATGTTCCAAAATTCAAAATGTTGACACTACAGCAACTTCTTCCCATGCTGGGCAAGAAGGCTTGGCTTGTTACTTTGGACCTCAAAGAGGCATACCTGCATGTCCCAATCAGACAAAATTGCAGAAAATACCTCAGATTCATAGCTGGCACAATGCATTACCAATTCGTTGCACTGCCCTTTGGCTTATCTACTGTGCCCAGGGTCTTCACAAAATGCCTGGCACCAGTAATTGCATTTTGAAGACAAAAAGGAATTCAAATATATCCCTACTTGGATGACTGTCATACTCAAGCAGAGAGCAAGGACATTCTTCTAAAGCATCTGACGTTTGTAAAAAGATTGCTAATTTGCCTAGGGTGCACAGTAAACGAAAAGAAGTCAAAACTAGTGCCCTCACAAGAGATAATATTCCTGGGTGCCAGCTTAAATACAATGGTCCAGATGGCTTATCTCATGCCAGACAAGCAAAGACAACTGACTCAGTACTTTCAAGTGATGGCAACAAAAACCCAACTCCCTGCAAGAAAAATTCTGCAGGCCTTGGGGTTCATGGCGTCCTGCATACTACTAATACCATATGCCAGACTGCATATGAGGAAATTACAATAGTACCTAAAAAGTGTTTGGACTCAAACACTGTCACAGTTTGGAAACAGTAATACCACTTATTCCCTGCCTACAACAGGAGTTTCGATGGTGGGCACAGGCATGTCACCACAACAAGGGACAGCCTTTCACTTTACCCACAGCCAGGCAGACACTAACAACAGATGCTTCAGATTACGCCTGGGGAGCACACATGGCAGGAAAATGTATTCAGGGCAAGTGGGCCGCAGACCAAATGCATCTTCACATCAATCAAAAAGAGATGCTAGCTGTACAAAATGCCCTAACAGCTTTCAAGGACCTTCTGCATCCAGGACAACTATTACTAAAGATGGACAACACCACAGTTATGTGGTACATAAACAGGCAAGAGGGCACTCATTCCTATCCCCTCTGCAGACAAGCCATGACTTTGTGGAACACAGCACTGACCTATCAACTTCATCTGTAAGCACAATTCCTGCCAGGAAAGAAAAATACTCTGGCAGATGACTTAAGCATAAACATCATGGATCCTCACGAGTGGAAATTAAATCCACAAGTATTCAGCATGATAACACAAAAATGGGGGTGCCCAGACATAGATCTTTTTGCCTCCCCTCTGAACTGCCAACTACAGAAATTCTGCACAAGGATTTACCACACATAAGCATGGAAAGTGGATGCTCTCTCGTTCAGCTGGAAAACCCTAACAGTTTATGCCTTCCCACCACTGCCTCTCCTTTCAAAGGTACTCCTAAAAGCCAGACAAGAAAGGCTAAAAATGATCCTGATTGCCCCAGACGGGCCACGCCAGCACTGGTACCCAATTTTAAAGAACTTGGCTCAAGGCCCAGCATGGATTTTACCTCCAATTCCTCATCTTCTGACTCAACAAAACAATCAGATCCTGCACAGCCAGCTCAAAACCTTAAACCTGGCTGCATGGCAGATTACTTAGCCAAGCAACCAACACCTCTCTCTAAAGCTGTTATGGATGTCATTTTGGATGCCAGGAGGCCCAGCACCGGGAAATCCTATTCAGAAAAGTGGAAGAGATTCTGCGCTTGGAACCAGGCTCAAAGCTTTGACCTCTTGTTCCAAATATTCCTCAGATATTACAATACTTAACTGAGATGCTGAACAAAGGCCTATCCTTTTCATCCATTAAGATCCACGCCTCTGCCCTCTCAGCTCATTACAACATGGATCCTCCTATTTTCTCTCATCCATTATTAAAACAGTACCTTAGAGGGGCTAAAACCATAAGACCACCCCGGAGAGCACCAACACCAACTTGGGACCTCAACTTTGTCTTGGAAAAGCTAACTTTACCTCCTTTTGAGCCAGCCAATCCAGCAGAATTAAAATATGTGTCATGGAAAACTGCTCTGCTTCTGGCAATAACCTCAGCACAAAGAGTCTCAGTTACAGGCACTAATGGTAGTGGAACCTTTTCATCATTTTTCATCAGGACAGGGTTTCCTTAAGAACAAACCCTACATTTATGCCAAAGGTGGTATCCAGTGTGGCTCTTAACCAAACTATTCACTTGCCAACATTTTATCCAAATCCCCAGAATAAAGGGGAGAGACTTCTGCACTCATTGGACATACACAGGCAGTTATGCTTCTACTTGGACAAAACAAAAGCTTTCAGGAAAACTGAACAATTGTTTGTAGCATATGCTGCAGGATCACAGGGAAAGGCTATTTCAAAGCAGACCATTTCAAAGTGGATAGGACACTGTATCCATTTCTGCTACACATAGCATGGAAAAACTGTACCTAACAACATTAGGCCACATTTCACCAGGGCAACAGCCACTTCAACTGCCTACCTTAGAGGAGTACCTACCAAGGGTATCTTGGAAGCTGCAACTTGGAGTTCAGTGCACACCTTTACCAAGCATTACCACTTGCCTATTTACTCTAAATCCAGAGCTGGCTTTGCCACTGCAGTTCTGCAGGGCCTCATAGCCACCCCAAATCCTATATAGACCCAGCCACTATACCTCAGCTTTGGGATTCAACCCAAGTGTAATGACTGCAGCAGTGAAACATGATGAACATAGTACAGTTTTTTACCTACCATAAATGTAGATGTTCGAGTGTATTCACTGCTGCAGTCCAGGTTATCCTCCCTCCATCCCCACTTCTTAGCTGGGACTTATCTATACCTTTTCTACCCTATACAACCTATGTGGTGTATTTGCTTGTAACTGAAGGTATTGCTTTTATTTTTTATGTATGTTTTATTAGCAATATGTATTGCCTACCTATTTGGGGGCATCTGACATCTTGGGCAAGAAAAACTGAAGAAAATGGCGTCGGTTGCATCTTATATACCCCTGGCGCACTGACATCAAGGAAGAAGCGACAGCAACCGACGCCGGACCAAGACTTTGGAACTCTGGCCGACTGCGGGACCGCCTGACGGCAGGATAACCCAAGTGTAATGACTGCAGCAGTGAATACACTCTAACATCTACATTTATGATAGGTACAAAACTGTACATTTTCTGCCTCAGTGAAATACTGGGGTCCCCCCTCTGTCTGGAGGCATGGTTCATTGTCTTGGCTGGTGAACATCAGAACTGTCTTGTCTCCATGGAACATGACTCCAGAATCCTTTCTTTATTGGATACAAACTTGTCCATCTGTAGTGCATACCTGTGGTCACCAGCACACATATTGGTGGAAAGATTCAAACCCTGTGCTGTTGGCACAGGAAGCAACTCATTAAAATATCAGAGCTTTAGTCCTCTGTGCCAACTGTCAGACAATTTTGTTACGAATCTCACTTTTTTTGTTTGTTTTGTTTTTGCTATTTTATAGCTGAAGCCATTTACCTGTTTAGAGAGTAATTGTGTGGTTTGTTAACAGCTACATTTTGGTGAAAATTTCACTGCCCTCATTTTAGAATAATGCAGCCATAACCAGAGCAGTGTGACATATTTCCATATTCATTCCATCTGGAAGGTTGTCTTTTACTTGACTCCTTACATACATACATACATACATACATACATACGTGTCCTAGATTTATGATGTCCTCATACATTACTAGAACTTTAATCATACCCATAGGAATTAATTTCTTGCCAGTGTGCATTTTCAACAGTGCATTTGTTTTTGTATATGATGTGTACGAATATTCTTTAAAATCATAGAAATAATAGGTCATGCTTTCAAAATAGACACTGGATCTCCCAGGGTCAGTCCTTATTTGCTCAAGCATGCTGGCTACAGATAACATTTTCTGGCTTTTGTACTCACTTCTTTGTAGACTGAAATTCATGTAATTTGCTCCACTGAACCAACTCACAATTGTACAATGCAAAACATTTACAATAATTAAAACGTGTTTGGTTCATAACTGGGTTTTATAGTTTATTCATTAGAGAAGCCTCTAAGCTAATCCATGGCAGTTTTGCAGCTGCTTTCATTTTAACACCAGGGTTATCATGTGTCGAAAGCACTGCTTGATTTGGGAGGTGAGCACTGTTAAGTTGTTGAAAAGGGTCTGCTTATATGTTTGTATGGCTAGGCATCTTATGGTCCCCATGGTTGCTTGCGTAGTATGTTCCTATGGGGTCAATATTATAACTTTGAATGATTAAAAGAGTGAACGCTCTTCAATCGACACCTTAAAATCGAAAGCACTAAATCCCAAAGACATGGAATAACTATTTTTTTTCCCCAGGGAAAAAAAAAATCCAAGCACAAAATAAATCCCCCTACTTAAATATACCAACTCTGAGATCACACAATGTCAAAGTCCCAAAAACGGCCCAGTGATTTTTTTCCCTGGGAAAAAAAATTGCAGTTCCTTGTGTTCGGGATTTAGTGCTTTCAGTTTTAAGGGGTCGATTAAAGAGCGTTCTCTCTTTTTTAATCATTCGGAGTTATAATATAGACAGGTTCCTGTGAATATTGCAGTCGGAAAATCCTTGGCTTCCTATTTAAGTACATGACCTGATATGAGTTCACTGCTATATACTTTTAAGGCATTTTGGCAGGAGACTTAAAGCTAGATGTTTCCTTGCTAACAGCGCTGAGTTGATCCTGAAATAATTACCTAGTTCATGTACATTTTTACTGTGTGGTGATTGTTTCTCTCTTTACTTTCTTCCTGGATATCATGGCAATCTTTTTACAAATGCTTTTCAAATGTTGCTGGTTGCTGTTGTATTTAAATGCAAGTCAGGGGAAGTTTAAATGCAGTAGTGACAGCCCATGCTGTCTGCCATGGCTTATCCTTTCTTCATCTTTGTCACCTTTTTTGATGTGGTAGCTTGCAGAATGTTTTACTGCTGGACTTTCATGATGTTTTTCCTGCAGCTATCCACAGCAATTTTAATCTATTCATTGCAAACTCTCTGTCCTTTCTTTTCTTATATTTTTTCCTTTGACATATTTCAAAATACTCAAGAGCCACAAATATGAAATAAGCAGTACTCAAAAGCTACAAATCTGAAATATGCAGTCTCATAACTGTTGTGTTCATTTTAGTTGTCCAAACTATAGGGACTCAGCAGACCTGTTTCTGTTTTGTTTTGGGAACATCTTGCACTTCTTTATGTAATTATTCAGGTAGTCCTATTTTTTCTGTGTGCACCTACAGCTTTCATCATCTAACCTCTGCTTTAGTTTAACTATATATTGCCTTACAAAAACATTATAGTAAGCTTATATTTTGCAGGTTTTACTCCATCCTCCCACGTCCTCATTTGTTCTGCATTGGCAACCTATGGTGACATAAGCTTCTGTTCTGACATTAAAGCCAAATCCTATTTTGCGCCTCATCTAGTATTTTCCATACTATAAATACATTGTTGCACCTTTCTGCTGAAAAAAGGTAGTCAGAGTAAAATATATTTCCAACTAGTATCTGTAGTCCACTGTAAACAATCACTGCGTATTTGTCAGTCTTTTTTTATATTCCAACTGTAAAATCTGC
The DNA here is from genome assembly GCF_019279795.1 of Protopterus annectens. NCBI lineage: Eukaryota > Metazoa > Chordata > Ceratodontiformes > Protopteridae > Protopterus > Protopterus annectens. Next base: position 1,312,708,850 of record NC_056737.1, on the reverse strand, counting down.
ATATCAGAACCTTGCAGCTCATGGTCCGGGATTCAGTCATGACCTCTTGCCGTTCACTGTCTGTTTTGGGTTTACTCGCTTGCACTCTTTTCAATATTTACCTTTAGCTCACTAAAATCTGAGAGTATGAAAGCAAAGCTGCCCTGTAAGTGAGAACATGCTTATGATTTGCACAAGGTGTTTCTCTCTGTGTAAGGATTTAGGACTGTGAGAGGACATCAGCTTTATTTTGGTCTTTCTAGATGATGGGTATTCAAAAACATGTTAGTTGTGTAGGTGTGAACTAAAGCAAAACCCATATAACAAGCTTTATGCAATTCATAACAGTGTATTGGACACCTCTGAATGTAGTCAACTACCAGTATTTACCTGGAAGACTGCAGCTATACAGTGAGTGGTGTGTATGCAGATGAGCTGTTGTCAGTAGGATGACTATTTAACATTTGTGAATAAAATTCAAGGACACAGGCTTGTGTGATTTACATTCATGGTTGTATTGAATGGCCATAAATAATTGAAGGTTGACTTATAAATGGCTAATTTAATTCCTGATTGTGAGAACTTGTTGATATGAAGTATTCATTTCATGCACTGTTTGTCTGCCTGGTACCCCCTCTGCCTTACCGCTGAGTTTACATTAGAACACAAAGCTAAAATTCCATTCTGTTACATTCAGGACACTGCTAAAAAAAATGTGATCTTTAAATAAGTTATAAAACTGTAGTGCACTGAAGCTATTGATGTAAAAATAGTTTTCAACTGTTTATATCTCATAGACATTTTGTTTTGCAGGATCACCATATTATGACAATGTCCGTCCATTGTCCTATCCTGATTCTGATGCAGTCCTGATATGCTTTGACATCAGTCGACCAGAGACCCTTGACAGCGTGCTGAAAAAAGTGAGTAATTTCCGAATAAATTTGAGCATGTTAGTCATGTGTTCTGTATTTCTGGATAAGAATATGCCAGCTACTGCAGCGTGTATGGAATTCTGTTCATATTAGTTAATGGCAAAACTGCCATCTGTTTTGACATGATTCCCAAGACCGTGAAATGAGCAACAGTGAATGTTAGTGTGTAGCTTAAGTGGAACTGATTTAAAAATCATGTATGCCTTTGGAAGAAATTTCTTGTTTATTCAATTAATAAACTCAGTAGAACTTCTTTAACTTATTTATTGACTGGGTAACAAATAAAAGCAGCTGTATAGATGACTTAATGTTCATATTTGTCTGTGTCCATATCCATCAATTTTTATTTTAGCTTCTTTGTGTCAGATTTCTGGAAAGTAATGCAATGCATTTGATTGCATTTCTTGATTTGAAATATGCCATCCATGAAAATGAGTCGAGTTTATTCTTTAATGTTTCTGTAAAATCCTGAAGTATTTAGAATGTGTAATTCCACAGAGGAATGTTTCTCTATCTACAAAGAAAGACCTATACAGATGAGCATTCTGAGCCATTGTTATCCGTGAACACCTGTGTACACATCCCAACCTTTCTCACTCTTAAAATGTTTATTCTTTACTTCAAGTAGGTATGAATGGAGAGTGTAGAGAGCAGTTAGACAGGATAGGGCAGGAGGAAGAAGGAGCCCTAAACTGGTATCAGAGCTGCCAAGATAACATCCTACATATAGTCACACAAACCAATATGCAGTCACTTCTAGGCAGTATAAATTATATCCGTGAGTCAGTCACTGGCTCTGAGCTGACTCACAGGATCACAGGAGGTTACTAGGCTAATGGCCCTGGGGCCCTTACAAGCCTAGCCAAAACTTTATCCCCAAAAAAGAACCCTCAGTTAGCACCTGTCTCCTCTGTCAATGAGGGGCAAAGGTGGAACCCCCTGGAACAAATTTGTGGTTTTCTACCCACTCAAAGTGAGAATAGCTAAACTGGAGAAAGAGAAAGAAAAACTGTTATAGCAGTTGAATTTTGAGAGCTATTCCTATAGAGCTAAATGCTTGTTTTGGTAAATAAAAGAGTGAACGCTTTTCAAGAAAGAACTCCTTTGCACAGGCGGATATAGTTAATGTTCAAAAATTGGTTATATGTTTTTGTTTGTATGTTTTGTTCTAGTTTTATATTCAGTCTAGCCAAGCTAGACTTTCCACTGTGTGATTCCTTAAAACCTTTTGCATTAGAGGTAACATGGGATGTATGCAAATGGCCCCTCAAGGACATCGGGAGTTTTAGCTGTATGTTCAGCTGTTTCAGCAGTTGTGAATGTCCATGAATTTTTTCCTTTTTAGTCTGTTATGTATAAATTCTTTTAAACCCTGAATTTATCCATAACAGACTTAAAAAGGAAGAAAAGCCATGGACATTCAGAACTGCCATATATCTGTAACACCTGATGTTCTTAAGGGGTCATTTGCTTTTACAGTAGAGAGTCTGTTATCCGAACTAATTGGGATCTATGGTAGTTCAGATAAGCAAACTGTTCGGATAATCAAACATATAATTGAAGCATATAAAAATGTCAAAAATCTTGTTCATCTTGTTCTTTCTGCATGCAGGAATACACTTTTCAACTATTCAGAGATTCTAGTGGACAATAAAATTATTTTTCACACATATGCTGGCTAAAAGCTCAAAATATGCTCAAGTGAATATGTATAATGTTTGCATATTCAGACTTTATGATTTTTCCTACTCGAAAACTTTGGAAGGCTGGTTCGGATAACTGACATTTCGGATAGTTGACATTTGGATAATAGACTGTCTACTGTATCCCATTTTACCTCTAATGCAATTCGTTTTAAGGAATCACACAGTAGAAGGCCTAGCTTGGCTAGATTTTTCTTTTAGTGTTTACTGATTGGTTTGTCTGTGTGACCTTGTTGGTTTGTATGTTGGTAATTGCAGAGAATTGTGTGTGTGTGTGTGTGTGTGTGTGTGTGTGTGTGTGTGTGTGTGTGTGTGTGTGTGTGTGTGTGTGTGTGTGTGTGTAAAATGTATGTTGATAGAGTATTTTAGGAATTTTAAGAAATTGTATTGTGCCACAAAAACCTAAAATATTTAGTTTTGTTGTGGTTTGTCTGGCTTCTCACTGTATTTTCCATAATGGCCAGTTCTGAAGCCAAGATTTAACCCCACAAATTGCTTTCTTGCTTATGACATGTATTTTATTTTCTCAAAATATATGCTTTTCTAGTTCTGGTTGTCTTATGTCTTCATATTAGAAACAACAGCCTGCCTCTGCTGCCTCCAGAGTCCATGGAAAGCATTCCAAAATAAATTATCTTGTACAAATGCTTTGCTTACTGCACTTAACATGAAAAACAAATAGCTTGGCATTATTCTAAACGTGATGATGCAAGTAACAGATTTAATTATATAATCTTAGTATGATTTTGTTTCTGGCACTTGTGAAGCTACATGAAAATGGAGGACACCCTCTAAATATGCAGTACAACTGCGGACAAATTCTTCAGCTAATTACTTTTATTTCTTTTGACAGTGGAAAGGTGAGATCCAGGAGTTCTGCCCAAACACAAAGACAATATTAGTTGGATGCAAGTCTGACCTTCGTACAGATCTGAGTACGCTAGTTGAACTTTCTAATCACAGACAAACACCGGTGTCATACGACCAGGTATGTAGCGTATATATCATTCAGTTTTATTCATAATTTTGTTCGTTTTAGTAATGCAGGCAACCAGGTGTCATTCAAGCTTATATGTTTTATACATTGGGCCTGCTGATTTTTAAGGAATCTAGTCATTCATTTGTGCAACAGTCTGTCAAAGTAGTAAAGTATACTGATCAGGTTTGTCAACCATTTGTGAGTTTTTCTACAGACTGGAGCACCAGTCATTGTATGAGTATAGAGAAGATGTTTAGCATACTGTAAGTTATGGTTTTGACTGCTAAGCCTCAGTCACTCCGCAGTTAGTAAAAATGCATAGTACTCGGCATACCGCCCAACATCAGATGCAGAAATCAGGTTCGAAACTCCTGAAATTCAGAGGCATCTCTCCACTCCCAATATTTCATGGACGCTTATTAATATGCATATTTGCATATTAATTTAGTGTGGTTTCTCCCACTTCTATTACATTCATCAGCTGCCAGGTACAAACACTTACCGTCAATATAGATGGCAACTGATGAAACAGAAATTATGTGCATTTTTTCTATCTTTTTTTAGTATGGGTAACAAGGGTAACAATACTGTGTACTAACAGTTAAACTGAAGTTGTTAAACAGAAGTTTTTGAAACACCACTCAAATGTTGCCATCAAAATGTGACCCTTTCATTTCATTTTCCTATTAATACTCTCTCTTTATAAAGTATGCATGTATGCTGTGGCTGAAACGTCATATCTGCATCTAATCAGAATTCCTTAGCTTTTCCACTGCCTCTTAGAATTAGAAACAAAGCAACTTCTAAACTGTCTCAGTTTTAGATATTATCATCAGAACATACAGTTGGTGCTAAGTTCTGTAAATGTCCTTTCCTCTAATTTTTTTTTTACATTTGTATTGGAAGTGGCTGAAAGAGGCACAGTTTGTGAATATTTTTATTGGTAGAACAATCCCTAATAACCCACCACCAAGGATGCCTAGATTATAACTTATTACAACATATCTTATAAACAAAGCATACTCATTGCAGCATAACTGAAGTGAGTACAATGTCATTTTTAGATATACTACTTTAAAAGTTATGTTTTAGACCAGACATCTTTACAGAACGGTATGCACTTTCAGCCAGTTGGTTTTAAAAGTTTAAGAAGTAAATATTTTAATGTAAAAATACTCTGCATTCAGTCCTTCTGCTGTAACAGATAACAGGACATAGAGCGTTTGCTTACTTCTACTTTACTTGTTGCACCAGTTCATTTCTTATGTTCAGTTTAGGATAAAATAAAATGTCTGGGAACTGCAAATTATTCATGCAGTCTTCTGATTGCTATTCATAGGTATATACTAGTCTAATGACCAGCAAGGTTACTAGTTTAATGACCAGCAGGGCCTTTATAAGCCTAGCCGTGCAACCCAACCTAGTTGTCTCCCTGTGTAACATGGTTGTCTTTTTGGCGGGGTATGTTAATTAGGAGGTTGCTAAAGGTTTTGGGGAGAGTGTGTCCATTAGACAGAGGCCACCAGTAAGAATTCTCTGTCAGAGATGATGGGGGATAAATCGGAGGTGCAGTTTTGATTTTTCCCATCCAGTCATCAAAAGGTACACTTGAATAGGGTTAGGGATGGATTCTGCTTCACATGGATGAAGTGCTTATTCCAGAGTGTAGGGATCCTTTGACACACATCTGTCTCACCAGCATGTTCTATTTTTGTCAAAAGCAAAAGTTTAAATCCTTGGGTATGGTGTTTCAGATACTGTTCATTTTGTAGATGTGCAAAAGGTCCATCAGGACTGAATCTAAGGATGAATTGTATACCAGGCATAGATCACCTCTCATTAACCTGTAGGATACTTGGTATAGAGAAATAGCTTTAAGGTGTTCTGTATAGGACAGTGTATTAATACCTAGGATTCTCTTGGTGAGTCATTTCTATGGATTTTCCAACTGTTGCATATGCCTGGTCATGTACAGGTAGAAGGGTCATTGTAATCAATGATGGCTCTGATAAGGGTCAAGTTAACGTTCTACCATAACTTCCATGGATTATGATGCCATGCCTTTAAGTGTAAGTTTGATGACATAGAATGATTTTCTTTCTGCCTTAACTAACTGCTGGTCAAAGGTCAGATTACTGTTTACAGATGTTCCCAGATCTCTAACTACCAGTCAACTCTTACTGGTGTTTTATAAGTGGAGTAATTAACCTGGGTGGATGCTTTCCAAAAAGGAACTATAATGCACATCTTGGCATTGAGTTTTAATCCATGGCTTTGGCACCAGTCATTTTTGTGTTTGCCCCTCTTGCAGAATGTTAATGTTGTGGGTGAGTCTGATACCTCCCAATTTGCTGACATCTGTGAACTTGGTGAGCCAGACACCATTAATATTAGCCTTGACCACCAAGAAAGAGATGCCAAATTGGAGCGGGTCCAACATGGAGCCCTGAGGTTCTCCGCTGGTGACTGGTCTCGTGGTGGAGGTGGTCTCACCAATCCTGACTTCTTGGGTCTTCTCTGTGAGCCAACTGGCAGTCCAGTGTGTTATGTAGAGATTTATGCCTAATTCAGTGAGTTTGTCAACAATACTTGAGTGGAGTACTGTATCAAATGGCTTAGCCAGGTCTATGTAGTCAGCATGCAACATTTTCACCTCATCCACTGCCTTGATGACCCTCTCAGAGAAGTCTACCAGGTTAAGTAGGCATGACCTTCATTTGACAAAACCAAACTGGAATGGGTCCAATATTTGTAGATTCCCATTGTCTTTGTTGATCATTTCCATGATAGTTTGTTCCATTGCTTTGCATATTAGACTAGTAGGACTAATAGGTCTGTAGTCCTGGTGTCAGTTAATGGTCCACCTTTATGAAGAAGTGTAACTGTTAAAGTCCTCCAGTCGCATGGTATGTAGCTTGTTTTGAGGCTGTAAGTTTCTCAAGTGATCCTGATAAGTCATGATTCAAACTGTTTAGTAGGCTAGCCAGAATATTGTGGGGGCCCAATGAGGCCATGTTTCAAGCAATTTAGTAGGCTATGCAGGATATTGTGGGGGACCATTGAGGCCATGTTTCAAGCTGTTTAGTAGGCTAGGCAGGATATTGTAGGGGCCCATGGAGGCTGTGTTTTAGGCTAGGCAGGATATTGTGGGAGCCCATGGAGGCTGTGTTTTAGGCTAGGCAAGATATTGTGAGGGTCCATTGAGGCAGTGTTTCAAGCTATTTAGTAAGCTAGTCAGGATATTGTGGGGGCCCATTGAGGCCATGTTTCAAGCTATTTAGTAGGCTAGACAGGATATTGTGGGGGCCCATTAAAGCTGTGTTTTTTTGTTTTACCTTAGTGAGCACCACCATGACCTACCCACTGCTAATACTTGAAGGGGGGTTATGCTACTAGGGATTTCACAGGTGGTGGCAGGGACAGTGGGGTTGAACTTTGATCTCAATTTCCAGCAGATTCACTATATCGCCTGGCTCAGTGAAGGTGGTTCAGCACACTGTTGTGTTACCTTAAAGGTACTGGACATGGCTGTAGAAGTTCTTGTGGTTGCCTTTAACCTGAGAGGCAATGTTGACCTCATAACTGACCTTGTTGGATTTAATTAGTCCACTTAGTTTACTGTTTAGTTTAATAAGTGAGCTCTTGTCGCTATTAGAATTGCTCTTTCTGATTTTGGCCATGACTTTTTCCTTTGGTTGTATACCCTGTTATGGTTAGGATTTTACCAGTGTAATTTGTTTTTGTGGTTTGTTTGTGGGCTTAATTGTGGTATGTATAGCAGTCTCTATTCAGCCATGTACATGGTTGTACATTGTTTCTGTGAGCAATTCTGCATAGTTTGCTGTAAACTTGGGGTTCAGTGGAGCACAGATTGCTAGGCTATGGTAAGGGACTTTATCTATGGTGGTTTGCACATGGACGAGCTCCAAGATCACCCTGTTTTACCACTCTAGAGGTGTACTTGTTGATAATGTAGATCAAGACTCCTCCACCTTTAATCCGTGTCTGTGCAATTGATAGTCTAATGTGTGGAAGGCACTAAAGCCGTGCACTGCCACAGTTGTTTCTGTGGCTTTAAACCATGTCACTGTAATGGCACAGATGTCTATATTCTCCTGAGTGAGGAGAACTTGTAGGGTGTGGAGTTTCTTGTTAAGGCTCATAAGCATTGAGCAGTAGTACCTCTACGTTCCTTTGGGTTGTATTTGCTATGTCGGTAGGTTTGTCAATTTGTCATTGCTTAAAAAATGCTCTAAGGGAGTGGATAACATTTTAGCCAGTATCCAGAAGCCCTGTGTGTGTGTGTGTGGGGGTACGGGTGCAGACTCTCCTTGTCAAAGTAATGTGTTCTGTTAACCATGTCTTCCATGCTGACAGATATTGAATCTCTATGGAATAACATCAAAAACCAAGCCAGTTGTAAAAGTTGATCTTTTTTTTTTGTTCATGCTGTGACATCATCCTTAGTGAAGGTAGAATGCTGCTCAGTGCAAAGCACACACCTGTCTGAGGTACAGATTCAGATAATCCATGCTTTCTGTCTTGATATAGTCCGTTGAGGTACATCTCAGGTCATTTACACCCACATGGACTATGATAGACACGAAAGACATGTCTACAATTAATGTTAATATATTTTTAACATACTTATCTCGGTACACATAAGTGAACCCCTCTACTTTCTCTAACCATCCTTACCTTGCAAATCACTTCAAAGCTAAACAAATCATGGTAGAGCAGAAAAATAGCAGAAGCACAGATACCAGCAGCATCTGAAAGAGCACACTGTTTTCACTATTGTAGTACTAATAACTGAGGAGCACACTGTATTCACTGTTGCAGTACTAAGTAATGGAGGAGCACACTGCCTTCTCTGTTGTAGAACTAAGTAATGGAGGAGCACACTGTCTTCACTGTTGTAGTACTAAGTAACTGAGAAGCACACTGTCTTCACTGTTGTAGTACTAAGTAATGGAGTACAAGTGTCAGATGCAGAAGCACCATACATTTCATCAAAAACAAAGAACGAAAGAAAACCAAGATGCTAGCCCACAGTGATCAAAATGAAATTCATAAACAAGTATTCGTCGGTGCAGTGGAGTACATATTGCATATTACATATCGCTTGGCTTAGACCCTCAACAGTTTAGCTTTATCAAAGGGATATTTCGCCTACTAAATTTAGTTAACTTCCTTGACAGTGTCACACTGGCTACTGACAGTAGTCATGCTGTTCAGACAGCATATCATGACCCTGCCAAAGTTTTTGACATCATACCCAGTATAGGTATTGTGAGTTAGCTAAATGCTTTAAATATAAATCCTCCTGTGGCAAAATGATGGCTAGCAGACTTGCTGAAAGACAAAAGCTATATGTAGTTCATGTGACAGGTACCTCATCTGAAGGATTGAAAGGTAACCAACAGTGTCCCCTCCCCCAGGGCTCTGTACTGGGACCCTCTTTTTCAGCATTTACTTTTCCTGATCTGCAAACTTGAGTACCAGTTCCGCTGGTTGACTAAGTCCTTAATGACTAAGTGTGTGCATTATTGTCAAGACTCCTCTGACGCCTGCACACTTCTGAAAGTTCAAACCTTGTTTAATAGCTGGTGTACTGAAAATGTGCTCAAATTAAATGTGAACAATTGTGGTACCATTTTGTCTGGTAAACAACCTTTAAACATGTAGCATAGACAATACTTCCACTACTAAATGAAACTGTAGTTGGGACATGGGTCTTTAGGCTGACAGTTCCCAGTCCTTCGCTCATGTGACAACTGTAGTCAGAAAATTTTACTTGGCAAAACTAATAGCCAAGAGTCTGTCAGCCAGATCTAAAGATGTTCTCATTCCCTTATTTTAAGCACTGATTAGATGAAATGTAGGGTATATTCAATGCAGGATATACTACACTCAGCATATCAAACAACTAGAGAAGCCCCGTCAATTCCTATGCAAGATAATTTCTGGTTTAAAGACCCAGAGCTGTCAAGAAGGGATAGAAACTATATCTCCTTTCTCAATATCTTATAGACTCTTGAGGGGCAATTTGTGCTTCATATGATGTGACATTTGAGACCATATTTTTCTTTGCACTGTATCTCCAAATCTAATAGCTTAGCAAACACCAGCACGAGAGGCCTATAGATTCAGTAGCAGATATAGATTCAGTAGCAGATAACTAGAATGTGCTGAAGACAGAAAGATTCATTGTGCAGCACCTACCCCTTTTTCAGGAATAAACTGCCCCTGTAGGTAAAGTAATGCAGTGTGGTATCCTTCTAACAGAACCGTGATGACTGGATGGATACCTTCAAATTTTACAGCAGAAGTAATTGGCCTAGCCTTTCTTGAGAAAGAGGGGGCATTGACAAGGCATTGATGGTTAGACCAGATTAATTTGAAATGCCTATGAAGCTCTTAATTACGCAATGTGTAGCAAAGTGATTATGCAGACAGTAAGTCAGAGGTTTTTAGTGTCAACTGAAGTGAAAGCTATGCTATGCCAGGTAAAGTATGTTGGAGTAAGTAGTTTTTAACACCTTCTCTTTGTGGAATGGTTACCTCCAGTAGCTGTTCTGTATAGTTGCAACTTTTGCTCAGCTACCATGTTTTGTTATGTTTTATAGATTTTGCAAATGGAATAACCACTACTGTTGCTAATTTGTGTTAAAAGTTACTGATTGGGGATTGCAAGTGAGACATTCTTAATGGCAGACAGTAAGTACCTTTCCATGACTGTGAAGTGCAGACACTGCACTGGGAATTAGAGTGCAAGCCTTAATCTGGGCTTAATATGGGCGGCACAGTGGTGCAGCGGTTAACGTTGTCGCCTCACAGCAAGAGGTTCTCCGGTTCGATTCTCGGCTGGGGTGCCTTCTGTGTGGAATTTGCATGTTCTCCCTGTGTCCGTGTGGGTTTCCTCCGGGTACTCCGGTTTCCTCCCACATTCCAAAGACATGCATCTGGAGCATTTCTCCCCGGGCCTCCGCTGAAAACAGGCTCTGTGGAACCTAGTCGGACATTCCCGGTCAACAGATGTTAAATAAATAAATAAATAAAATAAAAATAAAATCTACACAATATTGGAAAAAGATTTACAACTCGGTGTATTTAGACTAATAGTAAAGGTAGGGGAGGCAAGACACCATTCTGAGCATAGAAGCAACACCCACACTGCATATCCTTCTAATCATATTAACCAACTGGTTAAAGGCAGTTACAGAATTTAAGTTTTTTATGAAAAATTAAAATATCTGAACTTGTACAGTGACTCATATAGATATTTAAGAGGAGACCTTATTCAGGTGTATAGCGCATTTAAAGGCATTTCTCTGGGAATGTATGAGGTTATCTAAAAGTAGAAGGTAATCATCAGAGAGCCTATGTAGAAGACTAAATAGGAATGAGAGGTGTACTAATTAGTTCTCTGAGACAGTAGCTGTTACATGGAATAGATTACAGAATTACTTAAAAATGTCTAAAGTAGTGCTTCTTCAAAAAATAACCTGAACGTTGAGAATAACTGTTTTGGTATATTGGCAGGCTGGAAGGGCATTTTTGCCATGGCTGATCTATTTGTATGTACGTATTCAAAACTCTGTGATTGTTGTGCGTGTTTGGTGTGCAGCTTTAGAGCATCTTAAATTTGTTTGCTAATTTTCTCTGTAGCAAATTCCATATTTTTTATCTGTGGCATGTTAATCACATTAAGTTGCCTCCACAACAGCTATAGTCCCTGTACTCAAAAGCCTGTAATGCGTAAACTTAAGGCAAGCATTATAGAGTAAAATTGTGTTGCCACTGTCTGTAATATGTATATTTTACAAGTTTTGTTGAAAGGGGCCATAAAACACATAAGGATTAAGGAGGGGCAAAGTTGGCATAGGTGGTGGTGTTGGTATAACTGTTAGGGTTTTTGCCTCTCCGATACAAGTTACAGGGTTTGATTCTGGCCTCTAGTTATTGGCTAGGCTTGTAATAGTTGGCAGAATAAAAGCCTAATATTTACCTATGATCCTGTTATATTTTCCTGTGGCCTGGAGGAACTTGGGAATTCCACAGGAGAGCTTGCAAGTTGTGGCTGGAGAAAAGTTCCAGCTGACCTACTCTGTGTGCTGTCATTGCAATGCGGCTGGAGAAGTAGAAAGAAAAGTCATGAACGAAGTAATTGGTTTTGCACCAACACAAAAAAAAGATCTGCTCTGTTGTAGGGAATTGAATCACTTATGAAAATTCATACTGATTAGTTGGAGTTTTAAGAGCCTTTTGGTTTAAGCACTTGGGCTTCATGACAGTTGTTTTACATTAGGAAGGTTTGTGGTCTACACTCTTGTAGCAGGAGAGGTAGCTTACATTATAAGCTGGGAGTTGCTGGTTGAAGGCTTAATGTGTCTGTTATTCTAAAAGTGTCTTAGTTCTGGTTTAAGCACTTGAGCTTCAGACCAGTTATGTGGGAGGAGAGGGTAGCGTCTGCCCTTCTGAGCTGAGAATTGCTGGCTGGAGGCTTATTGTGCCTGCTTATTTGAAATTTTTTCACTGAAATTGGTAACTTTGTTTGCTGTAACATAGACTAGATTCAGGCCTGCTGAATCTAACTCTGTTTGTATAATGTGAACACTAAATCAGGCCATCTTTATTTGGAGAGGGTTCTACTGCACCCTAGTGGCAGGAGTGTGCAGTTAGAACTTGTCTGATTGAAGGTTGCTGGAACACGGCTCAGTTTTGAGCTTTTTATTGGTTAATTTGTTTAGATCAGTTGTGCTTATTTACTACATAGCACCGTGTTTGTGCGTCATGCCCTGCTGCATAGCAATGGGCACTGTTGATTATAGATTCAAACATTTTTGCCTGAAATTTTTCCATTAGTGTTCTGCTGGTGCTCCATCAGTGAGTTCTTGTAATTGTCCTTCACTGACAGGTAATACACTCAGCAAAGTTCCTGAGGTACCAACACAGATCCTACCCATTAGTCCTTCATATTTTTAGTCCACTTGTCCTGTCCTCTATTTTACCTGATCCTTCCTGTCCTCTCCCTGTTTTCTGACCACATCAACTTACCTAGCATTATGGATGAACAATTTTCCACAGTTTCTCCAGCCAGCTTGGTAGACATGGCATCATGAGGTAATGTAGAAATTGCTTAATGTACACTGACAACCCACTTCTTCTAGTCTACACAAATTCATTATGAGAGATGCATCTATATCAAGAACCTAGCATCTAGGCTCTGTAGCTCACCAGTCAGTCAGTACATCTGATACTAAGCAGGTTGTCATCATGCACACCTAACCTCCTCCACCTTTCAAACCAAAAATGCATAAACCTACATATGGGAGGTCCTTACAAAAAGCTTACCTAAACATCAGAGGCCTCCCAAACACAAACTCAAGCACAATTCACACAATACATCCTCTGCAGAATGTAGTATGCATAATATATCATACACCAGTGTCTCACCAGTCAAGCCCCTAAGGCATAACACAAAAACAAACATCTCAGTCATATGTGTCTCAGTTGTGAGACACGCAGATGTCCCTCTCACCAGGCTGGATAAGGAAAAGGTCATGGTCAGATGTCTCTCAGATGCCAGGATCTGCCACATCACACATGTCTCTCAACAACAGGCACTGTTATGGCTCTGTCATAGTCCATGTTGCTGTGAATGACATGAGACGTACCTCACTGGACTATATGAAGAGAGACAACACTGAGCTCTCAGATTATGTGTCTCAGGTTGATATGGACTTAGCCTTAAGCAGCATTTTACCTTCGCCTAGGATGATACCTCAGTACATACAAAACATGATTGACTTCAACAATTGGCTTAGTTTCTGGTGTCATTCAAAGGGAATCCTGTGTCTGTCACCCTGGGATGACATGCTCGACAGACCTCGATGCTTTGCCAGAGATGGTCTTCATCTGTCACCCTTGGGATTTAGGTTACTGGCTAAGGCTCTTGCCATCCCCTTAGTGCCTTTTTTAGGCAATGTGACAAGACAAAATTCCCGATGTAAAAATACCCTCTAAAAACAACCCTAAGATTATACTGCTAAACGCTAGGAGTCTAAACCAGAAACTGCACTCATTAGGGGCAGTCTTCACCCTGGAAGATGCTGACATCTGTGCAGTCACTGAGACCTGGTTTAAGGCTGCAGAGAGGACCCTGGCTATACCAGGTTATATTTCCTTCCAAACATTCAGACCAAGAACTAAATAGGTGGTGTATCAATATTCATTAAAGATAAATACCCCTCTAGATTGGTTAAACAGCACGATTCCCTTGAACTACTTCAGGTGCAATTGACTATAGGTAAGACCCCTCTTCAAGTCATTGCAAGCTGTAAGACCCCCTCCATGAATTAGGACATCCACTCAGCCTACTTGAATCTACTTGAGTCAGTCAAGATACAACCATACGCCCTGGTTTTGGGTGACTTTAATTACCTGTCCATAGATTGGGTAAATTATGTGTTCTAACTCACCTGCCCAAATGTTCCTGGACTTCAACTCCAGTGCTCTGCACCAGCTGGTTGACACAACCATAAGGGGCTCAAACATCCTGGATCTGGTGCTCACCAACATTGCTGCACCACCCCCAGTGTGTGGCCATCCCTGGTGAGATCTGACCACAAATCAGTCTCTCACTAAAAGTAACTATAACACAAGACCCCCCCCCCCCTTAGCAACAATTACACTAAAAATTTCTCCAAGGCCAATTACAACCTCTTACATGATGACATAAATAGCTTTATAGCCCCTTCCCCCACTGATGGAAAAGACACCTATGCTTAGTTATTCACACAATGCTTTATACAAGCACCTGCAAAATTGTATTGACTCTGCCATGCCTGATAGAACCAAAGCAAGATCTTCAAGGAAAAAAAAAGCCTGCCTAGTGGACAACTGCCATTAATAGGCTATACAATAGGAGAAAACTGCTGTCTAAGAGCAGGAAGGAAAACTGGAAACACTCCCAACTCAAATTAAACAACCAAATAAGACTCCCAGTGAAGTCCTCCAAAGCTAACTATGAATCCAAATTAGCTTCCCTAACTAGGGCTAACCACAAGGTGTTCTTTAGTTACATCTGTAACCCCAAAGGTAAGGCCCAGATGTGCACTGAACTCGTAGTTAGTGGTACTACATAGAACCTGTGGATATAGCAAATCTGCTGTCTGATGGGTTCAGTGAAAACTTCACTCCCATGTCCCTGCCATATATGCCCTAAAGCATCACAAACATCTGACCCCCACCTACTATCTCAGAGGAGCAGGTTGTAAATGCCCTCTCCAAGGCCAAAAGCACACCCTCTGTGAGATCAGGCAACATCCCAGGTTGTGTTCTACATGGGTTAAAACAGGAATTTGCATCACCATTGAGCATGCTTTTCAATAACAGCCTGAGCTGTTTCATCCCACTGGAATGGAAAACAGCTACTGTCATCCCTTTGCACAAAGGGGGTGCATCCATGGACCTGGGGAACTATAGACCCATTAGCTTGACCAGCCTTATGTGCAAGGCCATGAAATGAGTCATCATGGATCTTATTAACAAAGATATAGGAAATCAGCAAATGCTCAACCCCATCCAGTTTGGCTTTGTCAAGGGGAGATCATGCCTGTTAAGCTTAGTAGATTTCTTCGAGACAGTCACTAAAGCCCTAGACGAGGGCAAATCTGGGCATATGGCCTACCTAGTCTTAGCCAAGTTCTTTGACACAATCCCCCACTCAGGCATCATTGATAAACTCACCCAGCTGGGTAGCAACCCATGTATTGTCAGGTGGGTCACAAACTGGCTCACTGATAGAACTCATACAGTAAAATAAGGGACTCCACCTCCTCCAGCAGACCGGTAACCAGTGGTGTTCCATAGGGATCGGTTCTGGGACCCTTGTTGTTTGGAATCTACTTCTCCAAAGTACAGGCTTTTCTAAAGGACTGTGACTGACAAAGTTTGCTGATGACTGCAAACTGGGAGCAATCATTGAAACCTGTAGCAATGTTGACATCCTGCAAGAAGGTCTTACACAGAGTAATGACTGGTGCCAAAGTCATGGTCTTAAGTTTATCATCCCCTTCAGCAAGGGTGATCTTTCTGCAAACTACCACATCAATAGCAATGTCCTAAGCACACAGTCAGTGGTTAGAGATCTGGGCACACAGGTTGACAGCAACCTTAACTTTCAGTCACCATGTCTCCACAGTGGTAAGAAGGGCATTTTATATTGCTCATCTCATAAGTAAAAGCATTGTCTCCAGAAAAAAAAGTGATTGTAACCCCCCCCCCCATACTCTCCCTCATCAGGTCAATAATAGAGTACAACTCTCCCTTTGGTATGTTCCTCTCCAAACACCTGTAGCAATTGGAGAGACAGCAAAGGTGTGTTAACAAGAAAATTCAGGGTCTTCAAGATCTGTCTTATGTGGACAGACTGAAATCACTGTCACTTTACTCTGTGTCATACAGACTGCTCAGAGGCAACCAGTGCCTTGCATACAGAGGAATCAGTGACTCAGCTTTGATGGAAATGCTGCACATTCGCAAGTCAAATGGCACACTTTTCACTCTCTCTCAAAGGATCTTAACCTGGTATGTGACATCAGAACTTGTTGAAGAGACAGATTTGTCTCAAAGATGTTGCCCCACCTTTGGAACAAGCTTCCTATTCATGTTAAACAAAGCCCCTCATTGGCCCTATTTCAAAGCAGATGATTGGATGGGTAGCTTGAAATTCATCCCAGGTGTTCCAGCTATGTCCTTCTTGCACAGGGGCAATAGGTGCTGATTTTAGTGTCAGCTTGAACCAGACACCCTTGGGAACATGGGGTGAACTTGGCTAGGCTGAGGCAATTGGTCTAGTAACCTCCTATGATCCTATTTGTATCACGTTTGGCACTGTTTCTGTAGAGGTAATGATATGTAATACACAGTTCCTTCATTGCTTTTCTACTTTTCTATGTATATAGTGTTTACTGCGTCATGTCATGCGTGGATGGGGTTGTAGGTATTATAAGTATAATGCCTCTAATTGTTTGCAGCTTCAGATTATGTGATATTACTGTTGCATTGCCATTGTGTATTGCTGTGTTTTTGATTTATTTATTTATTTTAGCTTAGCTTTCACTGAGTATGTAAATTGGTCCAAATACATTTTCAGTGACGACCAGGACCAGAAGACAGTAACAACTTTTCAAAGCAACTTCACAAAGCTGATTACGTTCCAACTTGCATTTCAAACTAAATTTACATTTGGGTTATTTTAAAACCAATATTTACAGTTCAGTAACTACTGTAGGTATGCTTTTACATGATGATTTCCACAAACCAGTGCATTCTTTACTAACATACTAACACTAATATGATTTCATTATTATTAATTACCTCTTTTATTCTTTCCACAGGGCGCAAATATGTCCAAACAAGTTGGAGCAGCCACCTATATAGAATGCTCATCTTTACAGTCTGAGAACAGTGTGAGGGACATTTTTCATGTGGCCACACTGGCATGTGTAAACAAATCAAACAAACACGTTAAACGCAACAAGTCACAAAGGGGTACAAAGAGAATTTCACACATGCCTGGAAGGCCGGAACTCTCCGCAGTTACATCAGACTTACGGAAGGATAAAGCAAAGAGCTGTGTAGTGATGTGAAGCTGAAAACTGGTGTTAAAATAATTTTTAGGTGTCGAACATGAAACTAGATTAAAGGAAGTTGAAGACTAGCGACATGTTCACAGTCATACGTAGGCACAGTATGCACTGAGAGTACATTATAAAGGACTTGCTTTACCTTGTATACGGACTTGAGAGATCTCCTTGAGGGTCATGTCATAGGGTGAGCACGGCTTGAAATGGTCTTGAAGTAAAACATCTGTGACCAGAATATTTGCAGGATACTAGAAGGAGAAAAAGAACCGAAAGGGTCAAAAGTAAACACACAAATACATCTAATGTGAAAAGATATATCTGCTTCTATAAAGAAGTCTGCAAAAGCTATGTTGCTGTCTGTCAGAGCTAGTCATTTATGTGCGATTCTTGTTCAGTGATTTTTTTTAGCCATTTGTTGAGGCATTACTTTGTACCGGACTTATTTCCAAATGCCATGGTCAAGGGACTCCTAAATTATTGAAAAACTGCATAGTAATCTGAAAGTTCAAGTAATTAAAAAATCAGTTAGTAGATGGGTTTAAGTATGTAAATGACAGGAAAACTAAACTGATGGATTTTTGTTTCATGACTGGAAGGGGTACAGTGCAGAGCTGTCAGAATATAGTGAGATAAAATTACTGAAAACTCTACAGATATGTAATTTATGCTTGTTGTGAAGGACTGTCGTTGCTGTGCATTTTGGAATGGCAAACAAAATTAACCCAGTTGAATTAATGAAATTAATTGAAGCAGGTACTTCTCATGACAGAAAATTGGCACACAAAATGTTATAAAGCATCTTTAAATTCATTATTAAAGCAATGCTTCAGAAACGGAAACTTATTAAAGCAATGCTTCAAAGTAGGATAGTTTGCTCTTGATGGCTGTATTGTACACCCTTGGAAAACGTGTTTCATTTTTATTAAACTGCACAGTTTGTACCTGATGTTAGGAAGAGATTTTTGCATACAAATCAGCCGAGTGTTTGAGTAGTGGTGTATTTTGAAAAAGAAATGCATATTTGATTTGGCTTGTTCCCACTGGAGTCAATGTCAACAGACTGTGTTTATTCAGAGGACTACATACAAAATTTATACTGGCTCCTTTTACATTTCCAGTTAAACTCTCTCTGGCTCTGCATTTGAAAGAATACCAGTCTCCACGAAATTGCTTTGTGTTATCTATTTCTTACTGGCTTTAGCTCTATTAAAAGTAATGTGGGTTAAATGGTTACAACATATATTATAACGTACATTTTAAAGCAATTTTATTGTATTCTGCTGGAGTGGAACAAATATTTTAGCCGAGCTATAAATTCACATTCTAAATCTTACTGTGAAAACTAGCCTGTTCAGACATTTCATTCTTTATCAGACATACCTGTTGCACATCTAATAACCTTTTTTCAGTAAGGAAGAAAATATTTTCAGTTTTTAAAGCTAAAGTTCTACTAAAAACTTGGAACAAAAAAGAAACATAACCAGAACTGCTTGCAAGCACCAGATACCACTATCATACTCCGGTGCTTGCTGAAAAAGATACCATCTCAGTAGCCATTCACAACCTACACTAAGCTATGCCTTTAAGACTGGTTTATAGGTATGCTTCAGCCAGCATTACAGAATCCCTGATAAGTGCTTTCTGTATTTAAATATTGTAAAAATTTAAGTTATAAAATTGTTATAAAACTGTAGGTTATCATTTTATTATTTTTTCAGAATGTAATGTCTTGTTTGTATGTCTGGTCATTGTTTCAGCAGTATTTATTGAAGTTTATTTTTTCTTTGAAATAAAGATTTTAAACAAGTTATGCTATAGTTTTTTGTGTGTAACAGTTAGTTGCACCCTTTGTTACATGGATTTAAGTACTCCAAGTGCTTTTAATCCT
The DNA here is from genome assembly GCF_019279795.1 of Protopterus annectens. Taxonomy (NCBI): domain Eukaryota; kingdom Metazoa; phylum Chordata; order Ceratodontiformes; family Protopteridae; genus Protopterus; species Protopterus annectens. Next base: position 1,312,689,711 of record NC_056737.1, on the reverse strand, counting down.
CTTATGTATGGCTGTTTTCCCACTTGTGCTTTTCTAAAGTTGTGGCTGAATCAATTTCTTTGTTTTTGTAGGAAGGTGACAGTAAGCAAACTTCGTAGGTCTTCAACGCTTGCATTCATAAGCAGTCCAAATTGAGCAACTATGTGTTTTAGTAGGTAACATGAGCCATTGTTTACGGTAACCACTTTAAATTCTGAGACTGATATGTCTCTGAGTATCCCTTTTTCTCCAAGTTACGGTAGTAGTGGATATGTGTATGGTGCAACTTCTCACATTGGGGATGCGGAGGGGAGTACCCCTATGTAAACAAATAACATTAAAGAAAAACAGTCATTGTCAGCATTTACTGGTCCCCTTTCATTTTGGTGTTTTATTATTATTATTTTCATTGTTCCAGAGCATGCAGTTATAGGCTTTGGAATTTCAATAGGGAGACTCCTAAATTATGGGAATGGTGGTCACAAATTGTAATTCTATAGCTACACGCAAACTCTGAATGGAATGTGAACAGTTTCAGCAGGAGTTGCCTCAACTTGTAATTTTTTTTGAATATTCACAAGTGCTTAGTCAACTGACAAGATGCAACTGGAAAGGTAATAATGATTTATGGCATCATGTAAGCAATGCAACTGCCTACAGCAATGTTTCACAGATGATGGTAATGGATATTGAGAGAGCACAGCAAACAAAAGTAGAATTTTAGTCCGTCTTGTTGGTAAACCATTTTAAAACTTTGCTTTGAATATAAGAAAGATGTGGGTTAACAGTGCTGGTGTCCTGGGATTTGTACTAATGAATACAAGAAACTGAGAATGAATGTGCAAAACTGGGAACATTCATATACTAAGTTTTAAGAGTGCTGTGTTTGAGTATTCACTTTTCTCCAGGGCATGGGGATATTGGTTTTAGCATGTATAAGCAGCAAGGAGTGAGGATTTCACAACCCAAACTGAAGGATGTTAGGGGAGGCTTTTCTCTGCAATGAAATGAATTGAAAGGAGAACAGCACTTGTCTACTCTTAGTGGTCTTTTATATGTAGTTCTGGGGTTCAAAGTTGCAGGTGTTGCAGTTAATAGGGGTCAGAAATGTGAATTTCACTTGTTGGCAGTCATTCAGGTTCTCAGGCACCCATGGTAATGAGTAATATGTACATCTTCCCAGTGAAGTGTTATCAAAGGTCATGGTGAAGACGTTGAAAAGTGTTACTAAGTGTTACCAAAGATCGTGGTTAAGTAGCTAAAAGGTGTTATCTGTTCAGCAAATGCAGATTGTTGTCAGTTTCTGTCCATTGCAGCACAGAAGTGTATATACATGTGTGTGCGCGCAAGCCCACACATGCAGGCATATACATACACACACACACACACACACACACACACACACACACACACACACACACACACACACACACCTAGATGCAGTTTTGAGCATTGCCAATCCGCTGACCCTCGTGTCTTTGGGAAGTGTGAGGATACCATATATCCTAATTTACATGGACCCAGAGAACATGCAAGCTTCTGCACAGAAGAAACCTCAGCAAAGAACTAAACTAAAATCTGGGAAGCAACATACTTGCAGATAATTTATAATATTGCTTAAGCTATTTTTTTTTCCAGTTAGGATCACACAATGCACTTTTATAGCTGTGGGTATCCCTGACCAAAAGATCGAGCAAATATTTGAAGAACATAATTGAAATAATTTATTTAGTAGCTGTAGAACAGGGAAATGGGCATCAATTTTGGGCAGTACTTAACAGTTCTTGCCAACCAGGAATGATCATTGTTTGTAGGTAACTAACACAAAGAAATTTCTGATATCTGTTCTGTAATATGAACACCGCTTGTCTTATACAAGAGACATATACGTGTCCTTCACAGTTTGATACTTTAAAGAAAAAACTTTGTCATCTGCAACTTTACTTTGGGAATTTTTTTCATTAATTTAGTGGTAACGGTCCTAATTTAAAAGAACCTGGGCGATGCTATGAGGAAAAGACTTGAAGGGTAGGTTTGTTATTGCAGAATGTACAAGCTCACTGTTTTCTCATCCAGTTATTTTATTTGTTGCATGTGCATCTTGTTTTGAGAGATCCAATTTAAGTGCCTATTTCAGTGCATATTTTTTTTAATAACTATGACATAATTGGAGGGTACTGTATCTAAATAATTAAGATATACTCTGGTACTGTAAGAAGCGACAATCAGCTTCCTCTTAGCTTGGATACTCTGAGAAGAAGCCCAGTATAATTCAGTGCTAAACTTCTATTCATAGCTACAGCTTCATAGCTGAATCAAATTAGATTGAGTCGCTGGTAAACACAAAAAATTTCTAGCATTCTGTGAAATTATATACCATTTATTTATTTTATTTATTTATTTTTATTTTACATTTGTTGACTGGGATAGTCTAACTGGATTTATGTTCATTTTCAGTAGATTCCCGGGGAGATAAGCTCCAAGAGATTACTAGACTACTAACATGCAGATACTAGTTGTTATACAGTTAAATACTACAAATTTTAGACAGTTCAGGAATCTTCACAGTTTATATAAAAGACATGTTACAAGCATTGGATAAGGTATTTTAGACTTTATGTACAAGACTTCATTATTAATTAGAAAGTAATTGTTAAACAAATACATACTTCAAGTTTCAACAGTTCAGCAATGCTCACAATTTTAGCAATACTTGTTACCTGCCTTCAGTAGGATGCTTTAGAATTATATGCAGAAGAAGTTATCTAGGTGTTTTAAATTATCTCTATTAGGATAAGATCTGTTTTGCCAAGGATAGGCCTTGATCTAAAAACACAGAGCAGGAATTGGGTTTTAAGAGAGGGTATTTTGGATATAGTATGAGATTAGTCTGGATTTGTACAGGGACATAACCAATGGGTTTTAAGATAGAGTTTCAGATTGTGTTTAAAAAGTGTAAATGAAGACAGTGATGTAAGTTAATGGGGGAGTTGGTTCCAATACTTTCCAACTGCATTTGAGAACAGAGCATCTCCTGCCATGTTATTAGATTTACATGTTGATAAGCCATGGTGGTACACTCACAGCAAGAGGTTCTCCTGTTCGATTCTTGGCTGGAGTGCCTTCTGTGTGGAGTCTGCATGCCCTCCCTGTGGTCGAGTGGCCTCTGAAAGACATGTGTGAATGGGCATGCTTTTGCTGAAGGTTGGGCATCGGGCTGGCAACTTGGCACCATAAAAATCTACTGCCAATCATTAGTGGACCAGAGTTCCACTGTGGCGACCTCTAACCGGGAAAAGCCGCAAAGACAAACCACAACAAGTTTTTTATTAGATGAGCATAAAGATGAAAGGTTCTTATACTGGGTAATGAGACTAGCAGGTATTATGGTATTGGTAGGTTGGAAAAGGGTTTTGTGCGCAATGATTTATATTGCTGCATAATGTCTAAATGACACCCTACACATTAACAGCAGTGCATAATTTATCTGCATCTAGTTGTTCACTGTGTAGAAACATTTGATTTCTGATTTAATTCACATTTTGTAGTTCAGCACTTTTCAACACCCAAGGATGTCAGTAAGGAAATTTGAATATTTTAACTCTTGTTAAGACTTCACAAATTCCATTGCTTTTAGAGTTATGCAGAGTGACACTCAGAAAATGAGTATTAAAGGGTCTAATGCACTTCCATTGTTTCAGTTATGATAGTTTGTGAGATGTTGATATTGAAGGCAAAAGATTCCTGGAAGCATATTAAATGAGAATGGGTATGATTACATTCATGGAGAAGTTTAGAAATGCCTGAGCTTGTATGTAAGATAGTAAACAAACATTTCTTTCAAGCCTTGTGCTAGGATGCTTCTTGGGAATGAACATGTTTAAGTGCTTTGTGTTTTCTCTGCTGGGGGATGTTTTTGAGGGTTTAGCCCATAACCACATAAATTATGGAAGTGTTACAATTACTTTACATGAAAAAGAAAGATCTCAGGGAGATGCATGTGCAGTCATTCAGGTTTCTTTTAGATTTTGAAAGTTCTCATCAGTAACTCGGGTTCATGCTAAAGAAGCTGACAAGCGTATAAATGAGCATTGTCTTGGTCAGACATCTATGGCAGGCTAGATTACTGAAAAAATAAGAGTCGTGACTAATGAAGGTGGTTTAAGGGATTCAACAGTATGCACTGTAGCTGATGAGAAAAGTTTATCACAAAAAAAAAATTAAGATTACATATGCTATCTGTTGAATGCCATGTAATTCAACTTAAGGAGTAGTCAAACAGTGAAAAAAGGAGAAAGGGGACCAGCATGCTGAGCTCGGTTAAAGCCCCGTAGATATGACCATTCATGTGCCCGACAAGTTTGATATGTTTTTAGGAGCTGTGCCAGTAGCAATGGGTGGCATTCAGGACTAGAGTTCTTCACAAGTTTTAACTTTAAAAGTGAGATAAGTAAATAAGTTTATTTTGTTGCAATATTTTGTTTATAGTCTACAAAGATGTGACAGATGGACAGAAAAGACCAAACGTGATGGGACATGAATGCCAGTTATATGTGGATAAGACAGGATTTGAATAAAAGCAAAATGGTAATTCTTTGAAGAAAACCATCTCAACTGCCTCTTGTCACAGTGGTAAAATAAATAACAACACAAGTTTACCACTGCGTAAAAAACAATAAAAGACATAGTAAAAAACAAATACTATTTTAATATGGATTTAGTTCTTTTAACCATAAAGTATGTCTTCAGAATAAAGAATTAATCAAAACACTGGAGTTGAAATAATTATTCAACCAATCACAGTGATTTACCAATTAACCTAGTCAAATATACACTTTGTCAAAATTGCAATGCTTACATCCAGATTTGCTAAAACAATAAATATTTTGTTTCACTTACACCTATCATAATAAAATCTTCTTTGAAGCACTATCTTGTAGCTAACATTGCTATTTAAACCTAGTGCATTATAGGCATTGAACTGTAACTGCCATTTAAACTCTCTAAAATCTAATTCCCCCTTCTCTGTCACCATTAAATTTACTGCTAACATGGTCAATCACCGTGAAATAAATTTTTTTGAAATTTCCGTGTGTACATACATGCTTGGCCAATGCATTAGCAACAGTTTTAATCTTAATAGCATAAAAATACTCATACATTCTTTTCCTAAGCTGCCTGTTTGTTTTTCCTACATAGAATGCATGACATGAGGAACATTTGGCTAAGTAAACTACAAACATGGAATCACAAGTAAAATAACCTGGTACTGAGCATATTTTATCTCCAAAAACCTCAAAATATGTCCTTGAGCAATATATCTACACCTAAAACAGTGCTGACATTTGCAAGTACCCCTCCTATTAGTGGAAAATTTGTTGCTAGTATTTTCTAACAACTTTTTAAAATTGTCAGCTTTTTATTAATAAAACACAGGGTGGAACCCACAATTTGTTTAATCTCACCATTCCCAACTAAAATCCTCCAATTGTTTTTAATGATGTTTTTAATAGCAAAACTATCCAATGAATACTCTAAAGGCATGTAAAGGATCCAATCACACATACTGGCCACTACTTTATTGGTTGTACCAGGATCCATTCTCTGGTCAAGTGCTTTCCTAATAACCTCCAGTGGGTATCCCCTGTGTATAAACCTGTTGTGCAGTTCTTCAGTTAACCTATACAAACCTTGAATGCCCATGGTTAAATTCCTTAATCTAACTAGTTGCCCTTTGATAATGTTATGCTTAATATAAATCAGATGCATACTAGAATAGTGCAGAGCAGCATTACTAGCTACATTTTTGTAACTGATAATGGAACCTAAATTATGACTGACATCCTTTTTACCTCCACATCCAAGAAACAAATACTTACACCACTATAACTGTACGAAAACCTCAAAAAATCAGTACTGTTATTCATCTCTTCCAAAAATACTTCTAACCCACCATGGTAGTATAAGATCCCATTTGTTCTACCTATTAATTTTGAAAAAATGTGTGCTTCCCAAAGTCCTATGACTAAATTGGCATACTTGAGAGCCATGTGAGCTTCCATAGCCACCCTTCTCTTCCTGAGGTAATACTCTCCTTCAAATCTGAAATAGTTATTAGTCAACACTTGATCCATACTTTCAATCAAAAACTTTCTCTCCCCCAATTCATATTTGTCACTGTTTGCCAACATATACCCTACCCATTCCAGCCCTTTGATGTTCTTCATGTTTTACTGTTGCAGTCATCACATTTGAGTTATCCCTGCCAGGGTAGCCCTCGGCCGTCCCGAATACCAGAGACCGTATTTCTGTGTCGGTTGTTGTCACTTGAGGACTTATGTCAGGTCATCAGTAGTATAAAGTAAGGCAGCTGATGCCATTACATCAGTCTTTCTTGTCGTGGAGCCCAAAGCAGAAGCAGTTTGCACGAGTACTGGTTGACCGCTACCTGAGTTTTCATCTACCGAATTGAAGTTGAAGTCTTCTAAAGCTAAGTACCCCACTGGGGATCCTTTTTTCTTGCACTAAAGAATGTCAGAAAAAGTTAATAATTGTCTCACCTGTGGAAAACAAATACCACACCTAGACTTCCACTCTTATGGCGTCACTTGTTTAGGCCCAGACCATGACATCCCTCTTTGTCGCTTCTGTGCTTTGTTCAACGCCAGAACTATCCGATGTTGGGCCCTTATTGTAGCCATATATTTTTGCTTACAATCCTCAAATTCTGAAATGGCTTTTGTAAGCCATCCGACAGCAGATTTTCCAAAAAGCCATAAAGATAAAGACAGAGGCAGATGGCACAGGTCCAAACCTACCGATGATGCTTCCGTTAAGCTAGTTGTCAGTTCTCCGGTCTTCAGTGGGGCACTTTTGCAGCTCCAGATGCCCGCTTCAGTTGATTTGCAGGCAGTACCGAGACCCTTTCTGAGTCCGATATGCCGCAAAACTCATCTTCAACTAAGGATCCTGCAGTCGTCTCAACCTTGGATGGGTCCGGAGCCACTGAGCAGGCACTGGCTTTCGAGGAAGTCCTTTGCACTACCGAATCTCAACACAGACATCTTCTTTCGTGACTACTATTCTTCCTCATACTACCAAGTTTCTTAGGCCCCAGGTACGAACCACACCCAAGAAACCGATGACCCACTGTCAGGCACCTGCTACCTTGCCTCAGTCTCAAATGTTAAAATGGTGGAAGACCTTATCATGCTTATCAGGGGAAGCCAAGCTACCCCCTCCAAAAGGAAAAAAAGATATGTTCCCTGTATTTTTGTCTGAACAAGAGTCAGATGAATCTGATGCATCTGAATATGAAGACATGCAGCCCCTCTCCACTTATGAGGATTCTGATGCAGAGGATTCCATTCCTTCAGCTTCTCCCCAGAGGATTTTCCTTTGGGGAAACCCTGCATACCTTAAGGGAAAATTTCCAATAGGAGAGTCAGGACTACCCTCGGTCTAAAAAGAGAGTCAGAGAATTCCTAGATCTTCCACAACACAGATCTTTGGCCATCCTCCCAGTCCTGGATGTTGTGGAGGATGTTTCCCTTGAATCCAGCTTGACTCCTGATGCCCTTCCTCCTGCTCCCAGAAAACCAAACAGGTACTATAGAGTCCCTGACTCACACAAATATCTTTTAAAAAAAATCCTACAGCTGACCCTGAGGTCATTTCTCAAAGGCCAAAAGGAATTAAAGCAACCTCTACTAAGAACCCCACCCCCTCAGACAGGGATTCCCGAGCATTGGACAGATAGGGTAAGAAAGTATACACCTCAGCTAATCTTGCTATCATGGCAGTAAATTGTCAGTTCCATATGCTGAAATTTCAGCAACATACCTAGGATCTCCTTAAACAAAAAATGTTACAAGAGTTAATGCATTCTGCAAGTCAAGTAACTAAACACACTTTGCACTGTGGTTTTGATGCCCTAGAAGCTTCTTGCAGGGCAGCAGTCACTGGATCTGTCATTAGAAGGCTTAAGGACCAGCCCCTGCCAGATCATGTCAAATCTAAATTGTTGGATGCCCCCTTGCACAAAGATAACTTATTTGGCACTAAGGCAGAAGAGGTCTTAAAAAGATGGAAGAAAAAGTAAAATCCATGCAAACAGTTAAGGATTTATTGCAGATCCAGCCCGTAGGTTCAGAAGGCATTGCCCCTCCAAATAGGGAGTTCTTGGACCTCCTTGAACACAAACTTTTAGCTATCCCTCCTATCTTGGAAGTGGTTGAGGATGTTTTCAAGGATGCCTTCCTGAACTCTTACTCACTTCCCCCTGCCTCTAGGAAGCCAGACAGATTTTTATAGGGTGTAAGACACCCATAAGTCTCTGTTTAAAAATCTTTTGTCTGATTCAGAAGTTGATACACCAGGGCCTAAAGAGGCTAGAGCCAGTGCCTCCAGGAATCCACTGCCCACTGATAAGGAGAGTAGGGCCCTGGACAGGTTCAGAAAAAAGTATACACCTCGACTACCCTGTCTATGAGGGCCCTCAACTGTCAATTCCATATGATCAAATATCACCAAACTGTCCTGGATCAACTCAAGCAAAAATTTGTAACATGGGGGATAAACATTTTTCTAACGAACTGTTGGACTTGTGTCATTCCACTTCTCAGGTGGCAGCTAACCACTCTTTGCATTGTGGCTATGATGTCATAGAGACATCCTGCAGGGCAGCTGTCACTGGTTCAATGATTAGGAAACATGCATGGCTTAGGGAGCAATCTCTCCCTGAAAATGTAAAGGCTAACCTCTCGAATGCTCCCCTTGACAAAGACAGACTTTTTGGACCAAAAGCTGAAGTAGTACTCAAAAAGATGGAAGACAAGGCAAATTCCATGAAAACAGTTAAGCACTTCTTGCAAATACACCCACCTAGGTTCAGCAAGACCTTTCCAGCCAAGCATTGGTCCTTTCCTACCTGAAATACCCAGACAAGGGAGTTCAAGGTCACAGCACCCAGCCATAGAGAAATTATGACTCCCTCCATCTGCTCCACCCTCCTACCACCACCACAAAACTAGGAGGAAGTCTCTCTCTCTTCCTCCAAAATTGGACCCACATTACTTCAGATCAGTGGGTACTAAACATTATTGCAAATGGTTACAGACTCACTTTTAAAGAGCCCTTAGTATACTCAGATTTCCCAGCTGTATGCCCAAGTCACAAAACTCAGTTTGTCGAACAGATACAGATTCTGTGTTCTCGGGGAGCAGTGGAACCATTTCCAGAGGAATAAAAAGGAAAAGGCTTTTACTCAGTTTATTCCTAGTCCCAACTAAAAACAGATCTTGGTGCCGTATTCTGAACCTGTCCAGCTTAAAATAATTTCTCAAGATACCCAAGTTCAAAATGCTGACCCTTCAAAAATTACTGCCCATGATTACTCCGGCCTTCATGGTCTCAATAGATGCCTACTTACACATTTTTATTAAAAAAAATCACACAGAAGCTTTCTTCACTTCAGAGCAAACTCCTGTCACTGTCAGTTTTCAGCTCTGCCCTTTGGGTTGTCTACAGCTCCAAGGGTTTCCACAAAGTGCCTTGTGCCAGTCATTGCCTACTGCAGAACCCAAGTGGTCCACATTTACCCTAACCTGGACAATTGCCTAATACAAGCTGCAGACATTCCAAACAAAGATCTGAAATTCACACAGGACCACCTGACTACTCTGGGTTCACACTTAACTCTCAAGAAATCCAGCCTGTTCCCATCCAAACAGATAGTTTTTTCTGGAAGCTTTCTCCCTGCAGAGAGCCCCCCCCCCTGCAGATGAGGTCACCTTTTTAACCAGTTACATACTACAGATACAGGAAAATCAAAGCATCACAGCCAGGTAATTCCTCAGAGCTCTGGAGTTCATGGCATCCTGTATTCTCATAATACCCCAAGCCAGACTACATATGAGGAAGCTGCAGTGGTACCTGAAGTGCATGTGGTGCCAGAACTCTCAGTCACTGGATGCCTGAATACCCTTGATAACCTGCCTCAAGCAGGAGTTCGCATGGTGGGCATAGGTTTGTACCCAAAATCAGGGCCTATCCTTCAGATTTTTGCTCCAAGGCCAAATCCTTACCACAAATGCCTCAAAGACAGCATGGGGGCCCAAACCCAATACCTCCAAACTCAAGGATTATGGCTCGCTCAACACAGAAGGAGGTATATAAATTGGAAAGAGTTCATGGCAGTACAAAACAGTTTACCGTCTTTCAATGCCAAATGGGACCCAGTGGTCCTGGTAGTACAGACAGACAATACTACTGTCATGTGGTACATAAACAGGCAGGGAGGCATGCATTCCTTTCCTGTGTGCCATCTAGCCATGCAAATTTGGGAGACAGCACAAATCTCTAGGCCTGCATCTCATAGCACAATACCTCTTGGGTGAAAAGAGCACCCTGGCAGACCACCTCGGCAGGAATATGACAGACCCCCATGAATACCATCTTCATTGGGAAGTCTTCCACACATTAGCACAGCATTGTGGGGGGTCCCCCAGGTCGACATATTTGCCAGCAAGGACAATCTTATACTGGGGAAGTTCTGCACCAAGGCAAGGCAGACATCTGCATGAAGAACAGATGCCTTCTCCTTCCCTTTGATACACCTCTTCATTTATGCTTTCCCACCACTACCTCTGGTGCTTCTAGTGCTTCTGAAGATTAGGGAGGAGGGATCAAAGGCCATCCTGATAGCAACATACTGGCCCAGGCAGCACTGGTTCCCTCTTCTGCTTGGGCTCACCAGTCAAAAACCTTTTATGTTACCACAGAGGATGGACCTATTCACCGAGAACAAGGGTAGGGTTGTGCACCCCACCCTTCAGACCCTCAGACTTTCAGCCTGGTTTATTCCACAGCACCCTACTGCACCTCTAACTTGAGTCAGTGGGTACAGACCATTTTAAAAGAGTCTAGAAGGCCTAGCACCAGAAAATCTTACTCAGCTAAATGGAAAAGATTGTCAGTGTAGTGTTAGATGCACCAGATTCAGCCACATTCGACTAACATTTGTAACATTCTGTAGTACTTGGAGCACCTAATCATTAGTCTTATATGTAAAGGCGTGGAAAGAATTAATATGTAGATGATCAACAGAGATATAGTAAACCTCCAAACACTGGACCCAACCCAGTTTGGTATCGTCAAGGGCAGATCATGCCTACTCACCCTGGTGGACTTCTTTGAGAAGGTCACCAAAGCAATGGATGAGGGCAAAATCGTTCACACTGCCTACCTTGACCAGACCAAGGCATTTGACACACTACCCCACTAAGACATTGTTGACAAACTCAAGAAGTTTGATACAAACCTGTATATTTCACCCGGTGGATAGCCAACTGGCTCACAGACAGGACCCAAGAAGAATTGGGGCATCCACCTCTACAGAGAGGCCAAACACAAGTGGAGTCCCTCAGGGAGCAGTCCTTGGACCACTCCTTTTTGGCATTTACTTCTCAGAAGTCAAGGCCAATGTTAGTGGTCTCTGGTTGACTAAATTTGCAGATGATTGCAAATTAGAAGCTGTCATTGAATCTCACACTGAAAGAAATGTTCTCCAGGAGGGGCTGACACAGACAGAGCCATGGACTAAAACTAAATGCCAAGAAATGCATAACAGTATTCTTTGGGAAGTCATCCACCCCTAGTAACTATCATATTGACAACACACCCCTTAGAGTTAGCCCAGTAGTCAGGGACTTAGGGACACACATAGACAGTAATCTGGCCTTTGATCATCACATGTCTACAGTGGTGAGGAAATCATTATTTGTTGTGCACCTTATAAACAAAGCTATGGCATCTAAGTCCAAAGAAGTCATTGTTCCACTGTATTCAGCATTTATCAGACCTATCACTGAGTACAATGCCCCCTTTAGTATCTACCTAACCAGGCATATCCAACAACTGGAACACCCACAGAGGTTCCTCGCTAAAAGAATACAGGGCTTAAGTAAAATGTCCTGTGAAGACCACCCTAAAGCCCTATCCCTGTATTCTGTCTCCAACAGGCTTTAAGAAGAGATCTATGCCTGGGATACAGGGCATTTTCATACCCCACTCTGATGGACCTCCTGCATATCCACAAAACACACAACACTAGAGTTACCCGTTCTAAAGACCTAAATCTTGCCTGTGATATAAGTAGGACCTACTGGAGAGATAGTTATGTATCCAAGAGACTTCCTGCCTATGGAACAGGCTCCCCATGCATGTGAAGCAGAGTTCCTCCCTAACCCAGCTTAATTGCAACTTGGACAACTGAATGGGAAACCAGACATTCATCCCTGGTTTGGCACCTAGATCTCTAATGGACACAGGTAGGTAACCTGTAAATGGTTCAACTCCCAAGCCCATCCTTACACTTATCAAGGGCATCAGAACTTATCAGGGATTTGGGATGCATGGCTAGACTTAAAAAGGCTCTTGTAGTCATTAGCCTAGTAAACACCTATGAACTTATGAACCTTGTGGAGAAAGGTCTCTATTACTCCTCCATCAAGATACATGTCTCTCCTACCTCTGCTCACATCCCTAGTAATACTCCAAAGTTTTCTCCACCTTTGCTGAAGCAATTTCTTAGGGGAGTTATTCACATTACGCCCCCTAGGAGGAACCCCACCCCTCCTTGGGACCTCACCTTTGTTCTAGAAAAGTTAACTTTACCTCCTTTTGAGCCTGCAGCCTTTACCATTTTAAAGTTTCTTACCTGGAAGACATCCCTACTACTGGCTATCACTTCAGCCAGGAGGGTCTCAGAGCTGCAGGCCCTAATAGCAGTGGAGCCTTTCCTTCACTTTCATAAAGACAGGATCTCTCTCCAAACTAATCCTTCCTTCATACTTAAGGTGGTTACTAATGTATCTCTGTATCAAGCTATTCATCTACCTACCATCTTTCTCAACCCTGAAAAAGAGGGGAAAGATTACTGTACTCTCTGTATGTACATATGATGCTATGCTTTTGTCTGGACAGGACTAAATCGTTGAGGAAAACAGACCAACTATTCATTACTTTTGCCCCAGACTCAGATGGAAAACAGACTGTTTCCAAATAGATTTCCCACTGCATCTCTTTCTGTTACAGCCATCATGTCAAAAAAACTCATGATTTGATTAGGTTTCACTCTACTAGCACCACAGGCATCCCACTAAGGACACCTTGGAAGTAGCCACTTGGTCTTCTGTGCATACCTTCACTAGGCACTACCACCTGGCAACCTTTTCCAAGTCTAGAGCAGGTTTTGCATCTGCAGTCCTGCAGGGAATCCTCTCCTCTCCTTACTCCCCTTCTACCCTCTCTAAAGCTTTGGGAATCCTTCTAATAGTCAAAACTTTGACAGTGAAACATAAAGAACACAGTACGGTTGTGTACACTAACCATAAATGTAGATGTTCAGGTGTATTCACTTTTGCAGTCTTCTTTCCTTCCCACCTACCCCCTCAGCCTACTAGGTAGGCTACTAGAACTATTAGAATCAAGCATAAACCCTACACCTCCCTAACCTGGTTTGGGTCCACTTTACTTTGGCCCACCTTAGGTATTCTTGGGGCTCCTTGAATCCACACTAACATGGTCCTTCTAGTGTATACTTACGGGATCCTTCTAAGCGGGTCAAGAAAATACTGAAGTGATGATGCAGGCTGACTCCCTTTATACCTGAGTGTACTGATATTGGTGAGGGCATCTGCCAGCATGGGATGTGAAAACAGTTTTTTTCTGGTAGTTGGGCCAGCAAAGGGCATTCATGGCAGGAAATGCCAACAGTCAGGACTGCAACAGTGAATACACTCAAACATCTACATTTATAATAAGTGTACATATCTGCACTTTCTGCATAGCCCAATGAGACTTTTGTTTCTTACCAAGCTGCTGTAGTGAAGAAAAAAGCAGATAGTTACAAAGGAGTTAAAACTGGTTCTGCAGTTTCTGGTATATCTGTTCAGTGTTCAATACAAACTTATTTGGATAAATTATAAACATGGGTGATGATTAATGAGATGGTGTTTAACAATAGTAAGATTTGATGTAATGCATTTTGGGTGGGCCATTCTACGGATCCTTATGCTATGGATGTTTGGAGAGGTGAAGAGGTGAGAGTTACAAAAGATCTGGGAGTTAAGATTGATAATTCTGTGTTTTAAAACTCATCTGATGGAAATGACATGAAAATGTCATTATGAAACAATATTTTCAAGTTTGTTGTTTTTAACGCCTTTATTGAATTATCACTTAAGACAGGTAAACATACATTTACATAAAAGAAAACAAACCATATTAACATGTTCCTAGTTACAACCATTATACATTATATATGCTTTTTGTATAACTACCATCAATCCAGAATTAAATTATTCAATATCTGGCTTCCCTTAAATCTCAGTCCTCCTTTAAAATATTATTCTGCATGTATTGTTTCCACAATTTCCATTTTTTCTATGTAATTTGCTTGTATCCTTTTGTGAAGATCCCATTCTTTTATCTCTGTTACACGATTCAGTACTTCAAATACAGCTGGTTTAGAGTTTGATTTCCATTTTCTAGTAACTGGTGTGCTGGCAATCACCAGAATTAAATATAACAAGACAATTCAGATCTTGTGTTCCAGGTCTAAAAATATTTTCCTTTACACCCATTTTACTCACCCAGTATTTCTGGTAGAATACACAGTAGGGGATTTTTGAAGTCTGCAAACTCATTACACTCCTAAAACATATGTTCCCAGTCACTTCTTTCTTTCCAATCACACCTCCAGCATTTTCCATTTACCTGAGGCCCCTGTCGAGCCACAGAAGTAATCCCTGGGGTGAATAAAGGTTCATAGGTAGGTGCTCGGCCATTGGCCTTTGGGCTTATATAAGCCTAGCCAAAAAGGTACCCGGAAATTAGCAGCTTTTGCAAGTCTCAAACCCAGGACCCTGCACACCATAGCCAAAGTGATTTACCACTAAGCCATAAATTACAGCACCCTCTTGTCTATTCTCTGTATCCCTAATTGCAGTTCCCCATATCGGCAAAATCTCTTTTCTCCATTCTCATGTTGGATTAGTTTTTAAAATACTTTATACTATATTTATGAGTATAATTTTCTGTATAGCTGTTATTATTCTCCTTAAGGATCTGCATCCAATATCCTACTCTCTCACTATTTCTTGAATGCCCTGTTACTTCATTATCATCCATTTTATTTTGAATTATAGCTTTCTGCTTGTGTTATTTGTATGAGCCTTAACTGTGTGACTCTAAAATATCCCTTAAAATCATTTAATCCTAAATGACCTTGTTCTGTTGGAAGGATCAACTTATTGCACTTGACCCTTATAGGTTCATAGGTAGGTACAAGGCTATCTGCCCGAAGGCATTTATAAACCTAGCCAGAATGTGTTGGCTTTTGCCGCCCCCTTAGATTAGTTCCCTGTGCCTCTGTCCAGCAGAGCCACTGAAGTGATCCCCGAGGTAAACTTTCTGTTTCACATCCACTCGTCAAGATTTCTTTTGAAGAGTGTTAGCAAAGAGCTCTGCCTAATGTAGATTGGGATCTTGTTCCAAAGCATAAGAAGTCTCTGGGACAGGAATCTATCCCTCCAGCACATCCTATTTATTGTTGTAATGAGGTTTAGATCCCTAGAGCATGTGGCTCGAGGGGATAAGGTTTTCTTTAGGTGGAGCATGTCCATCAATTCTGAATTGGACATGGCCTTGCATGTCATGCAGAGATCACCTTTGAGTAGGTGGTATGCAACCGAGTACAACTGGGGTTTCTTCAGTTGAGCTGCATAGGGCATCTGTTTGAGGCCATTGATCCTCTTGGTGAGGTACTTCTGCTGTCTTTCCAGCTGTTGCAGGTGTTTTGTAAGGTACATCCCAAATGGGGCATTGTATTCTAAGATGGGTCTGATGAGTGATAAGTAGAGGGGCACAATGACCTCTTTTGATCTGGATGCAAAACCTTTTGTGATTAGGTGGGCCACGTTGAAGGATTTTCTAACCACTTTGGCAATGTGATTATCAAAGGTGAGATTACTATCTACTTAGGTCCCCAGATCCCTTAGTATGTCTTACATATTTAGGGGACCACCACCTATGTGGTAGTTTGTGGGTACTTTGTTTTTTCCAAAGGGGATGACTATGCACTTTTTGGCATTTAGCTTGAGGCCATGCTTTTGACACCAGGTATTCGTCTCAGTGAGACCCTTTTGGAAGATGTCTGTGTCAGCTGGAGAGTCAATTATAGCCCCTAGTTTGCAGTCGTCTGTGAACTTGGTCAGTATAGTCCTCCTGTGCTTGCCTGTACCTCTGAGAAGTATATGCCGAACAGGAGGGGTCTAGGACTGAGCCCTGGGGAACACAACTTGTAACCGGTTTAGAGACGGACCTAGCTCCTGCAACTCTCACCATCTGGGTTCTGTCCGTGAGCCAGTTGGCAACCCATCTTATGATGTAGGGGTTTATGTTCAGGCTGGTGAGCTTGTCTATAATGCCAGAATGGGGAATGGTGTCGAAGGCCTTAGCAAGTCTAGGTAAGCTGTGTGTACCACCTTTCCCTCATCTATAGCCTTGGCAACTATCTGAAAGAAGTCCACCAGGTTTAGGAGGCATGATCTGCCCTTAACAAAGCCAAACTGGGTAGGGCCCAGTGTTTGGAGGTTCCCAATGTCTCTGTTAATGAGTTCCATGATGATGCGCTCCATAGCCTTGCAGACCAAGCTAGTCAGGCTTATAGGATGATAGTTCCCAGGGTCTGTTGTGGCTCCACCTTTGTGGAGTGGAATAACCATTGATGTGCACCACTCTATGGGTATGTAGCCTGTGGAGAGGCTGAGTTTGAATAGTGTGTTTAGGTGAGGGGTGAGTTCATCTTTGAGCTTGTGTAGGACACAGCCTGGGGCACCATCCGGTCCCATTGATGCTGTGTTTTTGGCTTTGGAGAGGGCTGATTTAACCTGAGTGCCTGTGATTTCAGGGACTCTACATTCTTCTGGCATGGCTATGGGCCCTTTTGGGGGTGAGAGGGGAATGAAGTTTGCGCTGAACCTGTCTGCCAAGATGTTGGTGATATCGGTCGGTTCAGTGTATTTTATGCCATTCTGCACTAACTCCGAGCAGGTCTGAGCATTTCCATTTAGATTATTGACATAGCTAAAGAATGCCTTGTGGCTATCTTTGGAGTCTTTGGCAATTTTTCTTTCAAAGCTCGCCTTGGATGATTTTATGAGGGATCGTAGTTTCTTGCTGATACTGATCAGGGATGTCTTCCCTTCTTGGGATTTTACTCTTTTCTGTACTAGTTTCCTCCTTCTATTGTATAGCTTGTTTATAGCAGGAGTCCAACAGACTAGTTTCCTTTTCTTGGAGGAGTGAGTCTTGGATTTTCTTGGGATGGCATGATCCATGCATTCTTGTAGCTGCCCATAGAATGCATTAGTAAAGGACATTGCAGCTTGGACAGTGTTATCCTATGGCATGGGGGCTTTGAAACTTTCCACCTCGGTCTTAAGTAACGTGAAGTTTGCTTTTGAAAAGTTTTTCATGGTGGCTTTCTTGTCTGGGGGTGTGGGTGGAATATGGATATCCAAAGTGATTTGTTTATGGTCAGATCTAACCAGCGAGGGGTTGACCTCTGGTGTGGAACACCGGTCACCTGTGTTGGTGATGACCAGATCCAATATGTTGTCACCTCTGGTGGGAGTGTTGATGAGTTGAACCAGGGCATTTGAGTTTATAAATTCTAGGAAAGGTTGGGCAAGGGCATTAGTACTTGAGTAGTTCTCCCAGTTAATGTTTGGGTAATTGAAATCACCCAACATTAGGGTGTTTGGTAGGACCTTTATGTTTCCCAGTGTTTCCAGAAATGCGGAATGGGGGTCCTGGGACATGGTGGGTGATCTGTAGCAAGCTACAATTTGAATTGCAGTTTTGCCCATTGTTAGTTGCACGTGGATGATCTCTGAAGCATTGTGCTGTGCCACTAACCTGGAGGTGTGGGCATCCTTGATGAATATGGATATGCCCCCACCTTTTGTATTTCAGTTTGGGTTCTGTGGCCGAAATGTATGGTATGAGCTGTAGCCAAGTAGTGCTGGGGTGCTCTCTGGAGCCTTAAACCAGGTTTCTGTTACTGCATATATATCGATTTTGTCCAATCTGAGGAGTGCCTCGAATGTGTGCATTTTGAGGTTTAGACTTCTGGCATTGAGTAGCATTACCCTCAGTTTTTTGTTACTTGTGCTATTTATGGTGGTGGGTTTGTCTTTTGAGGCTTCCCTAAAAAAGGCACTATGGGGGTGGCAAGAGCCTTGGCAAGTATTCGAAAGCCTAAGGGTGACAGGTGCAAGCCGTTTCTAGCGAAGCAGCGTGGCTTGTTGTGCATGTCATCCCAGGTGGACAGACACTGGATCCCCTTTGAATGACACCAGAAACATAGCCAATTTTTGAAATCAAGATTTTTTTCTTTATACCATGGTATCATTCTTGGTGAGGGCAGGATACTACTCAGGGTCAGGGTCATACCAGCCTGGGCTACGTGATCAGAGAGCTCTTCCATGTCTCTTTTCATGTAGTCAAGGGAGGTACGACTCAGGTCATTCACACCAACATGGACAATGACAGAGTCATATTTGCCTGAGTGCTTGTGTTATGTGGTGGATCCTGGCACCCGACAGGCAACTAACAGTAACCTTTTCCTTATTCAGCCTAGTGGGTGGGATGTCAGTGTGCCTGACTATAGAGTCACCTATTACTAGTATGTTGGGTATGTTATTTTGCCTTAAGGGCTGTGATTGCATGGCACACTGGTTTTGTGAAGTATGTGTTTCATGGTTTGTGTTGGGGGGGGGGGTGGAGGTTGCTTGGATGCTTGCTTTGGAGGTCTCTGTTGGTTTTGCAGATTTTTAGAGCCTCTGAGTATTGTTCCATGTATTAATGTGTGTTTTTTGCCGGTGCTGGTTTAATGGGTCTATGTAAGACTGGTGGTGTGATGCAAGTATTTCCCTTCACCTCTTGACTGTCTGATCAAGTCTTGGGTTGAGAGAGCTCAGCCTCTAGTTTGGCTGTATAATTGCATCTCTCGCATGTATTAGTGTTTGGTGGTAGGAGAAGGGGGTTGTCTGTGTAAATGAGGCAGTTGTAACATTGTATCAAAATGCCCAGATTCACCAGTTGGACTGAAGAGTACACCTGAAACTGCCCTTTGGACATGCCTGGATAGGTACAGTGAACTGTTTTACTGGATGGCTGGTAAGGTCGAATAGAGCGCCTTGTCCTTCTATACAGTACAGGAGATTCTAGTGCTAGGGTTTATAAGTGCTTGCTATAAGTTTTGAGCAAGTGCTGGGCTGAGAAATGAATGGCTTGAGTGCTTAAGTTGAAAGTGCTGAACTCCTGAGAGACTTGCTTGGCTACAAACATCTGCATTACAAGCTGAAGCTAAGTGAAACTTGCAGTAGTGAATTTTAGTCTTTTGTTAAGTACAAACTTGCAGTTTTAAAAGTACTGTATTTTCATTTTTTTCTGTTTCCTAATCGTGTGTTTCTGAACATTGTGCAGTGTGTCACTGCGGTTATTTTGCTATAAGAGGGGGTGTTGGTATCACTTATTTGTTATCTGATATTTAATAGCCTAGAGGGATTCCTCTATACTTTAAGTGCTAGCCACAAAGTTTGAGAAATCATTTTATACTCAACCCTGAGAGACTTGCTTGGCTACAAACATCTGCATTACAAGCTGAAGCTAAGTGAAACTTGCAATAGTGAATTTTAGTCTTTTGTTAAGTACAAACTTGCAGTTTTAAAAGTGCTTTATTTTCATTTTTTTCTGCTTCCTAATTGTGTGTTTCTAAACAGTGTGCTGTGTGTCTCTCTGCAGTTATTTTGCTATAACGGGGGTGTTGGTATCACTTCTTTGTTATCTGATATTTAATAGCCTAGAAGGATTCCTCTGTACTTTAAGTGCTAGCCACAAAGTTTGAGAAATCATTTTATGTTCAACTCCTTAGAGACTTGCTTGGCTACAAACATCTGCATTAGAAGCTGAAGCTAAAAAAAAAAAAAAAATATTCTCTTTTCCCGCCTTTGCTGAACTAGATTAGTCCAGATTTCAGGTTTTGCTGAATTCCGGACTGTGGTATAGTTTCCTGTGTTGCCCATATCCTTACTTGGATAGGGGGAAGCTTCTCTGTTCACCTGTGAGAGTGGGGAGCTTTGAGCAGCCTATCTGCCCCTGGAGGAGTGGTCTCAGCCCTGAAACTCGTAGCTTATTGGCCGTTTTGGGTCAATTTTTATCTCTTTCAGTTTCCCTGCTTTAAAACCCTCATTTGCACGGTTTTGCGCCAGTATACAACACCGCACAGCTCCTCGTGGTGTCCTGCGGAGTGATACAGGCAACAGAGAGACCCAAGAGAGACTTTTCCAGATTTAAGTATTTTTTCTCTGTTTTTTTTGCTCCGACTGCCTTTTCCCACCTAAAAAGCGAATTTCTAACTGATATGTGCTTTAAAAAGTTTAAATTGCATTTGCCTTCTGCTTTTTACAGTTTTTGCACTTGTTTTATATCAATTTAAGCCGTTTATGTATTGTATAACTGTTGTAGGCTATACACTAAAGTGCGCTAGCCTGTTTATAGCATTTACAGTGTTTTCTGTGTGTTTTTCTGCTGTTTCCTGAAAAAAACAAAAAAAAAAAACAAAAAAAATTCTCTTTTCCTGCCTTTGCTGAAATAGATTAGTCCAGATTTCCGGTTTTGCTGAAATTCGGACTGTGGTATAGTTTCCTGTGTTGCCCATATCCTTACTTGGATAGGAGGAAGCTTCTCTGTTCACCAGTGAGAGTGGGGAGCTTTGAGCAGCCTATCTGTCCCTGGAGGAGTGGTCTCAGCCCTGAAACTAGTAGCTTATTGGCTGTTTTGGGTCAATTCCTATCTCTTTCAGTTTCCCTGCTTTAAAACCCGCATTTGCGCGGTTTTGCATGATTTTGCGCATAGCGCAGCATCGGGCAGCACCACTTAAATGGGTTTAAACTATTCCCGGCTCCACAAAGTCTGCTCTTCACTTTTTCCCTTAGAACTGTTCTAAATCTCAAAGTAAGCACTCTATTTTCATTCTAAAGCCCTGCAGTTGCTCGTATAAGTAATCTTATAAGTAAGCACTAATAAACTAAAACACTACACCCTCTTATACTCCCTTTAAGCACTTGGCTCCCTATTGGTCCTTTTTGATCAGTCAAAAAGTAGTTCCTTATAATATTCTGGCATGTCCAAAAGTCAATTTTGGGTTTACTCTCCGGTCCAGCTGGGAAATCTGGGAATCTTGAGGCAATGTTACAAATGCCTTATGTACACAGACCACTCTCTCCTCCTCCCAACAAGCTCAAATATATGTGAGAGATGCAACTATATAGCCAAACTGGAGGCTGAGCTCTCTCAACCCAGTACTGGCGCAGTCAGTCAGGAGGAGAAGGTAACCACACACACCACAAATCCAGTCTCACAAAGACCTATCGCAACAGCAAACCAAACACATAAACACACAAAAACATACTCGGAGGCTCTAAATAAAAATCTGCCCAAGCAGCAGAGACCTCCAAAGCAGACATCCAAGTAACCGCTACCCCACAACAATACCCACATATCACATAGTTCACAAAGTCAGTGTGCCACACAGTCACAGCCCTTAAGGCTAAACAACACACCTAATACACTTGTAATAGGTGACTCTATTGTCAGACACACTGATGTGCCACTCACCAGGCTGAACAAGGAGAAGGTCACTGTAAGCTGTATGTCAAGTGCCAGGATCCACCACATAACACAAGCACTCAGGTCACTCCAAAGCAAGTACAAATATGACTCCGTCATTGTCCATGCTGGTGTGAATGACCTGAGACATACCTCCCTGGACTACATGAAAAGAGACATAGAGGAGCTCTTTGATCATGTAGCCCAGGTCGGTATGATCCTGACCTTGAGTAGCATCTTACCCTCACCAAGAATGATGCCACAGTATAAAGACAAAATGATCAATTTTAACAATTGACTAAAGTATTGGTGTCATTCAAAGGGGATCCAGTGTCTGTCAGCCTGGGATGACATGCTCGACAAGCCACATTGCTTCGCTAGGGATGGCTTGCACCTGTCACCCTTGGGCTTTTGAATATTGGCTAAGGCTCTTGCCACCCCCATAGTGCCTTTTTTAGGCAAGGCTCAAAAGACAAACCCACCTCCATAGACATCCCAAGGAAAAAGAAACTAAGGGTAATGCTGCTCAACACCAGAAGTCTAAACCTCAAGATGCATGCACTCGAGGCTCACCTCAGTATGGAGAATATCGATATCTGTACAGTAAAATAAACCTGGTTCAAGGCTCCCGAGAGCACCCCAGCACTACCAGGTTATACCTCATACCATGCTTTTCAGCCCCAAAACTCGGACCGAACCACAAAAGGAGGGGGAGTATCCATATTCATCAAAGATACCCACACCTCCAGGTTAGTGGCACTGCACAAAGCATCAGAGACCATCCATGTGCAACTAACAGTGGGCAAAACTGCCTTTCAGTTTGTAGCCTGCTACAGACCACCCTCCTAAACTCAGGAACCCCACTCAGCTTTCCTGAGAACACTGGAGAATATGAAGGTCTCTCCAAACACCATCATATTGGGTGACTTCAACTACCCAAACATAGACTGGGAGCACTACTCAAGCCCCAACACCCTCGCCCAATGGTTCCTAGAATTTATAAACTCAAATGCTATGGAACAACTGGTCACCACTCCCACAAGATGGGAAAACATATTGGACTCTATGTTCCATACCAAAGGTATACCCCTCATTGGTAAGATCTGACCATAAATTAATCTCATTGGACATCCATATCCCATCCCCACCCCCAGCCAAGAAAACCACGGTGAAGAACTTCTCAAAAGCAAACTTCACACTTCTCAAAACCAAGGTGGAATCCTTCAAAGCCCCCGGGCCAGTGGAAAATACGGCCCAAACCTCAGAATCCTTTACAAACGCATTCTATGGACACCTACAGGAATGCATGGATCGTGCTATCCCAAATAAAACCAAGACTCACTCCTCCAAAGGCAGGAGACCTGTCTGGTGGACCCCAGCCATAAATAAGCTATACAACAGAAGGAGGAAGCTACTACATGATAGAGCAAAATCCCAAAAAGGGAAGGCATCGCTGATCAGTACTAGCAAGAAACTACGATCCCTCATAAAATCATCTAAGGCCAGCTTTGAAAGAAAAATTGCACAAGACGCTAAAGATAATCACAAGGCCTTCTTTAGTTATGTCAGGAACCTGGGTGGCAACTCCCAGATATGCTATGAGTTAGTGCAAAATGACAAAAAATACACTGAACCCACAGACATTGCCAACATCCTGGCAGACAGGTTCAATGCAAACTTCTCTGCCCCTTCCCCCCAAAAAAGCAAATGTCTATCCCAACAGAGTGTAGCCTCCCTGACATCACAGATGCACAGGTGAGAGCTGCTCTCTCCAAATCAAAAAACACAGCATCAATGGGACCAGACGGTGTCCCAGGCTGCGTCTTACATGAGCTCCAAGAAGAACTGAACCCTCACATAAAGTCACTGTTCAATCTCAGCCTTACTACAGGATATGTACCCAAGGAATGCGTACAGCAACAGTGGTCCCACTCCACAAAGGTGGTGCCACAATGGACCCCGGAAGCTATCGGCCTATAAGCCTGACTAGCCTGGTCTGCAAAGCTATAGAGTGTATCATCATGGAACTCATAAACAAAGACATTGGGAACCTCCAAACACTGGATTCTACCCAATTCAGCTTTGTTAAGGGCAGATCTTGCCTCTTGAACCTGGTCGGCTTCTTTGAAACAGTCACCAAGGCCATAGATGAAGGGAAGGTAGTCCACACAGCCTACCTGGACCTCGCAAAAGCCTTCAACACAATACCTCACTCGGGCATCATAAATAAGCTCACCAGCTTAAATATCAACCCCTATGTCACAAGATGGGTTGCAAACTGGCTCAGGGATAGAACCCACATGGTCAGAATTGCAGGTGCCATGTCAGACTCTAAACCAGTTACAAGTGGTGTCCCACAAGGCTCAGTCCTGGGACATCTCTTGTTCGGTATATATTTCTCTGAGGTACAGGCTAACACAGGAGGACTATGGCTGACCAAGTTCGCAGATGACTGCAAACTGGGTGCCATAATCAACTCGCTGACTGACACAAGCATCCTCCAAAAGGGTCTCACAGAGATGGATAACTGGTGCCAGAGCCATGGCCTAAAGCTAAATGCCAAAAAGTGCATAGTCATCCCCTTTGGGAAAAACAAAGTGCCCACAAATTACCACATAGGTGGTAATCCATTAAGTACGGAGGAAGTAATTAGGGATTTGGGGACCCAAGTAGATAGCAATCTTTCCTTTGACAATCACGTTGCCAAAGTGGTTAGAAAGACCTTCTATATAGCCCACCTTATCATGAAAAGGTTCACATGTAGATCAAGAGGGGTCATTGTGCCCCTCTACTCATCACTCATCAAGCCCATAATTGAATACAATGCCCCATTTGGGATGTACCTTACCCGACACCTGCAGCAACTGGAAAGACCACAAATGTACCTCACCAAGAGGATCAAGGGACTCAAACAGATGCCCTACGCAGTTAGGCTAAAGAAACTTCAGCTCTACTCAGTTGCTTACCGCCTACTCAGAGGCAATCTGTGCCTGACGTATAAAGCCATGTCCAAACCAGAATTAATGGACATGCTCCACATCAGGAAATCCAAATCCCTTAGAGCTACACGCTCTAGGGACTTAAACCTCAGCACAGAAATAAATAGGACATGCTGGAGGGACAGATTCATATCCCAGAGGCTCCCCTCACTCTAGAACAAAATCCCAATCCATGTTAGGCAGAGCCCCTCAATGACCCTCTTCAAGAGAAATCTTGACGAGTGGATGGGAGATTGTAGGTTTACCCCTGGGATCTCTTCTGTGTCCCTACTAGACAGAGGCACAGTAAACTAACCTTAAAAGGGCTATCTTCTGTGACCTACTATACAGAGGCACAGTCAACTAATCTAAAAGGGTGGCGAAAGCCAAACACAACCTGGCTAGGCTTATAAATGCCCTAGGGCAGATAGCCTAGTATCAACCTATGAACCTATGAACCTATGAACCTAAGTGAAACTTGCAGTAGTGAATTGTAGTCTTTTAAGTACAAACTTGCAGTCTTAAAAGTACTGTATTTTCATTTTTTTCTGTTTCCTAATTGTGTGTTGCTGAACAGTGTGCTGTGTGCCTCTGCAGTTATTTTGCTATAAGAGGGGTTGTTGGTATCACTTCTTTGTTATCTGATATTTATTAGTCTAGAAGGATTCCTCTGTACTTTAAGTGCTAGCCACAAATTTTGAGAAATCATTTTATGCTCATCTCCTGAGGGATTTGCTTGGCTACAAACATCTGCATAACAAGCTGAAGCTAAGTGAAACTACAAACAGGCAGTTTTAAAAGTACTGTATTTTCATTTTTTCTGTTTTCTAATTGTGTGTTTCTGAACAGTGTGCTGTGTGTCTCTTTGCAGTTATTTTGCTATAAGAGCGGGTGTTGGTATCACTTTATCTGATATTCAATAGCCTAGAGGGATTCCTCTGTACTTTAAGTGCTAGCCACAAAGTTTGAGAAATCATTTTATGCTCAACTCCTGAGAGACTTGCTTGGCTACAAACATCTGCATAACAAGCTGAAGCTAAGTGAAACTTGCAGTAGTGAATTTTAGTCTTTTGTTAAGTACAAACTTGCAGTTTTAAAAGTACTGTATTTCATTTTTTCTGTTTCCTAATTGTGTGTTTCTGAACAGTGTGCTGTTTGTCTCTCTGCATTTAGTTCCTCACCCTCCCTCCCTGTTCCTGTGTTGGTATTAGTGTTGGTGGCTCTGCAATTGTCGCCTCCTCCTTTTAGTCTGTATTAGAACACTCCTCCTGGGTCCATCTCATTTGCTCACTTAACTGAGTACAGTTACATCATATTCTGAGTCTAGTGTTCACTCTGCTTAATACAGAGAGAAGATTTGAGAAGGCCAGCCCAATTAGGTTCTTCCTTTCTCTCTTCTTGCACTTAAAATAAATAAATAAATATTTTTTTTGCACTTTATTCATTTGCTTTTATTTGTGTTTCCTCCTACTTTATTTTTCTTTTATTAAAAGTACTCAATTTTATTTATTCTGCTGCATTTATTACTGCTTGATCATAGCCTGATTAAATTGTAACTGTTACTCTAAGTCTTTTGGTTTAAGAACTTGGGCTTCATACAGGCTGTTTTACATTAAGAAGGTTTGTGGTCTGCACTGTTGTAGCAGGACAGGTAGCTTACATCCTTCTAAGCCAGGAATTGTTGATTGAAGGCCCAGTGTCTGCTATTCTAAAAGTGTATTAGTTCTGGCTTAAGCACTTGGGCTTCAGTCCAGTTATTCTACATTAAGAAGGTTTGTGGTCTGCACTCTTGTGGGAGGAGAGGCTGGATTCTGCCCTTCTGAGCTTGGAATTTCTGGTCACAGGCGTATTGTGACTGCTTATTTGAACTGTTTCTTTCGGAAATTGGTGCGCCTTGTTGTTGTAACACAGACCAGATTCAGGCTTGCTGAATCTAGCTTTGTTTCTATAACTTGAGCACTGATCCAGGCCATTTTTTTTTTGGAGAAGGTTTCCCTGCACCATAGTAAGCAGGGGTGTGCAGTTAGAACTTGTCTGATTGAAGACTGCTGGAACAGGGCTCAGTTTTGAGCTTTTTTCTGGTTAATCGGGTAACTTGTTTAAATCAGTTTGTTCATATATACGGATCTAGTGCTTATGGCCGAACGCATAAATCACCGAATTGCAAACAACCGAACACTAACTAACGAAAACACACTACTACGAAAATACATTCCACTGAATCACTAATCACTGAAAACAGCAGAGTGCAATTAAGTGGTAATCTGGTAATTCGCACAGCCATTAAGGTTACAAGTATAAAATCATTACGAGTGAACTAGCACTACCATGCTAAGAGACATGGCTGATATGTGTAGGTTAGCGCCTGGTGTCCTAGGACAAGGTTACAAAACTGAAAAGTCTCAACGAGGTGGAGAAATACTGGTATTAGACGGATATGTCTACCAGTTAGAGAAAAAGACTGAAACGCATAAATACTGGCATTGCAAGTATAAAATTACCGGTAAATGTACAGGTAGAGCTGCCACTATCTCTGTAACCGATGTTGAAGAGCTTGTGAAATCCATTGAGCATTCCCATGCAGGTGAACCACAAGAAGTGGAGAAATATCACATTAGGACAGAGTTGAAGCAAAGGGCATCCCTTTCCAGAGATGCACCATGTGTCATTGTAGATGATGCTGTAGCCTCCACTTCCCTGGAATTTGCACCGTATTTGCCTAACAGACGATCCATGCTTCAGACTGTTAAGCGTGCCCATTCTAAGGGAAGACGTGGTGTAAATTGTATTGCATTACATCTATTCAACTTTGATGTCACCTAATTCCCACTTAAAAATGGTGTATTCCTAAAACATTCCTGTGAAGATATGAGCAATAATATCATGGTGCTAGTGCTGACAACAGACGCAAATTTGCAAGACATGACAGCTACAAAGATATGGTTAATGGATGGCACTTACTTCAAAAGAGGTGCAGAATGTAGGCAATTGTACACCATTCATAGTGTTGTCAAGTACTGTGCTTATAGCAGGAGCATACCCCTAATGTACTGCTTAATGAATAAGAAGTCATTACGTGCATACAATTTAATGTGGAGATGCATTTCTGAGTTCTTTAATGACCGCAAAATACATCTAGAGATCTAATTTGTCTTGTGTGACTTTGAGCCTGCAGCCATTCAGAGCGTAAACCACAATATTAGTGGAGTGGTGTGCAAAGGTTGTTTCTTCCATTTTGGAAGAAACATTTGGCGGAAAATTCAGGGTTTGGGACTGGCTTCACTATACAACTCAGACATTCACTTCCAACAATGGGTCAAGCAGTTGGCAGCCTTAGCTTTCCTACCAGAGAATAAAGTCATGGACACATTTGTTATGTTAAAAGAGCAATTTCCTGTAGTGGGCAAGCCACTCTTAAAGTATTTTGAGGACTGGTATTTGATAGGGAAGCCTAGATGCCTTCATACTAGGACTACAAATTCTATCAGAGTCCCTCCACTATTTCCTGTGCAATTCTGGAACATCAGTGTGTTAAATGAGTTAAACTGCCCAGGACCCAGAATGCTGTTGAAGCATGGCACAGGAGGCTTTGCTGTATAGCAGGGAAGCATTTGTTTGACGTATACAGAATTTTGCAGGCTATTAGCCATGAACAGAACAGGGTGGATGAAGTACGGTATAGGATGTCTGCTGCATGCCCACCTACTCCAAAGAAACGGGCCCTTATTCGTTGGCAAGAGCAATTCCAGACTTTGTTCTCCAATAGAGAAGAGTACACTCCCCTTGGTTACATGAAAGCAATTGCTAATCTTTTGCAAATATGAATGGAACAGGACTCTGTTTACATTTCATTATCTTGTTAAAAAAAAAACGTATTAGTAAAGCTTTGTGAACTGAATTCTGCATTTATGTCTTGAATTCTGTCTTTGTCTTTCTGTGCTGATAGTTGCTGAAGGTACCTGCCGTTGTGTTCTTTTTGGTGATTAGTGATTTGGTGGAATGTATTTTCGTAGTAGTGTGTTTTCATTGCTTAGTGTTCGGTTGTTTGCAATTCAGTGATTTATGCGTTCGGCCATAAGTACTAGATCTACAGATATATATATATATATATATATATATATATATATATATATATATATATATATATATATATATATAAATAATCCACACGCAGGTAGGAAAACGGTCACGAACTTTCTCAGACACTTATTACTTCTAAATGAAGAAAAATGATCGTTTACTTAATAAAATAAAAAGTTTAATAGCTAGTAAAGTAGCGCTTTCACCCGAAGGCTTTATCAAACTTCAACGTGGATTATTTATCTATTATTATTAGTACCTTTGTATGCAGGAAAGTTAATCCCTCTCTTGGTTTGGTGCATTCTGATATATATATATATATATATATATATATATATATATATATATATATATATATATATATATATATATAAATTGCACTTTATTCATCTGCTTTTACTGTATTTGTGTTTCTTCCTACTTCATTACTGGGGGCATTGACTACAACTCTGATCTGCGATATATAACACTAAGTATTCTTTTCTGTGCTTTAAACATTTTTTTTGAGTGTATCTGCTTTATCTTCTGAAAAAAACAATATATATATATATATATATATATATATATATATATATATATATATATATACTTGTTTCCCCGCCATTCTAAGCTAGTATAGTCCAGTTTTCAGGTTACTGCTGAATTTAGGGCTGTGTTACAAATCTCTGTGTTTGCCCATACCTTACTTGGATAGAAGGAAGTTTTTTTTCTGTACACCTGTGAGAGAGGGGAGCTTTGAGCAGTCTATCTGTCCCTGGAAGAGTGGTTTCAGCCCAGAAATTAGTAGTTTATTGGCCATTTTGGGCTAATTTCTAGCTCTTTCATTTCCCTGCTATAAATACCATATTTGCCCATTTTTGCACACCGGACAGCGCTGGTTAGCTAGGGTAAAACTATTCCCGGCTCCACAAAGTCTCGTCTTCAAGTTTTCCCTTGGAACTAGACAAACTTTCAACTTAAGCACTCACATTTCTCAGCCCGACACTTGCTCAAAACTTCTAGCAAGCACTTATAAACCCTAATTGATAAAGAGTGGAAGGAATTTTTGTCCACAACTTCTCCTCTGATTTATACAAATGTGATTGATATGTATATAAAATGAAAGGGACTAAAAATATTTTCATTGTTTGCATCTTGCTATCCATATACAGAAACACGAGCTTCCAGTTTCTCAGTTTTTTTATTATCTTTTGTTTAGTCTTTTCCACATATCCTTAACTACCATAACATAATCTTTGTAACCCATACTGCTAAATATTTCATTTTATCTTGTCCCCATACATATGGGTATTGCTGGACCAGTTTATGTGTGGGTTCAAATGTATAGCCATGGCCTGTATTTTATCTTCATTAATTTTATATCCAGAAAAGACTTAAAACTGTCTCATAATGTTCCACAACACTTTTCTGGTTTTATCATGTACAAAATAATATTGTCTTTAATAAAAGCCAGCTTTTCTTGATTACCACACCAATTATATTCTTTAATTTATGAGTCCAGTATTTTCTTTGCCAATGGCTGTAAATATAAAGCAAATAACAAAGGGGAGAGAAGACATCCTTGCCTGGTTCCTCTATTCAGACACAATTTGTTAGAGAGGAACCCTTGCAATTTAATTTTTGCCTCTGATTGATTGCATACCTCCCTCCAATTAACATTATTATTGTATCAGGGAATGCAAATGCTCATAAAATCCCAGTTTACTCTGTTAAGTGCAGTCTCTGCCTCATGACCCAGGCCCCTACCACCAATAGTATTTTCTTACACTCTGCAACTCTCTGGATCATCATTGTTCTATTAATATTGTCATATATTTGCCCCCCCTCAACAATACCTCATTGATTAATTTCTGTCAATTTTAGCAACGTGTTTTCCATTCTTTTAGTTATTATAGACATAAGCACTTTATAATCATGGTTCAAAATTGAAATGGGCCTAATGTAGCTGGGTCTGATGTTTCTTTACTGTCTTTAGATATTACATTCACCACAGCTTTCTTCCAGGATGTTGGTGCTTCCTCTCATTACTGTTAAACAAAACATTCCGGGTCGTTATCAGTTTTTTCCCTCCTAGCTTCCAAATTTACACAGGAATACCATATATTCCTGGAGAGTTTCCTGCAGATTAAATGTACGTCACCATGTTTTAATCTCATCTCCTCCTACCTTAACTGTTAATTGTTGAGCCTAATACGGGTGGCACAGTGGTGCAGCAGTTAACTTTGTCACCTCACAGTAAGAGGTTCTCTGGTTTGATTCTCAGCTGGGGTTCCTTATGTGCAGAGCATGTATGTCCTCTCTGCATCCATGTGTGTTTCCTCCAGGTACTCTGGTTTCCTCTCACATTCCAAAGACATGCATCTGGAACATTTCTCCCCAGGCATCTGCTGAAAATAAGCTCTGTCCTAGTCAGACTTTCCTGGTCTACAAATATTAAATAAAATAAATATACCTCTAACCTTGGAATACCAAAATCTTCCAAAAATAGTTGTATTTTTGCTCTTTCTTGACTTCCACATTTCTCTGCTTTATACAAATTTTTATAAACTTTCCAAAATAAATGTAATACCTTTACATGATCTTGTTATTTTTTGTATAGACTCCCTAAATTTGCCAATAACCTTTTCTACTTTCTGTTGTGCTAAAAGATTTTGAGCTGTAGAGTTATAAAAAACAGTTGCTTAACAAAAATCTTTCTAAACACATGCATATTTCCCCAGATACTCCCTTATTTTTTCTTTAGCAATTTGCTGTTTTTCCTCATCTTGTTCTGCAAAATCTCCCTTATTTTGCAATAATTTAACCTTTGTCTGCATCTGTAAATAATTAATGTTACTTCTTAACGATTTGTTGTTTTATTTTTTTTTATTTCTACCCTATTTTTAAGCTCTATCGTTTTATCCTACTCACTAGCAATTACTTCTGAAGAAATTTCTACCTTCCCCAATAACTCTTGAATAATTTCCACTACCCACTCAAGTTCATTTCTTTTTAATGGATAGGAAGAGAAGCACCAATGTCTCATTATTACTTCATTATCCTGCATTTTCATCTTAGTTGTCATTGGCATATAATCTGAAATAGTTATTGGATGAATGTCAAAGCTTTGAATTAAATGTTGACATTTCTGTATAATATAATTTCTGTCTCCTCCAACCCATTTACTGTTTCTTGGGGAATAATATACAGATTCTCTGAGTTCCTACCAGTGAATTTACATCTTCCCTACCAAATAGATTCATAATTTTATTTCAGAAGTCTACTCTATTTTGTTATATTTTCCTTCTAAGATCCATGATGCATTCTCACTACTGCAAATCAAATTCTAGTCCCACCTATATGTAATATTCCTTGCTGAAATTTGATGTTTTATCCCCAAATTTTCTTAAGCTCCATAATATCAGTTTTAGGTGAAATATAAATATATGCCATTGTAATCCTCTTCCCTTGTTAGTAGCTCCTTTCAACCACAGGTCTACCATTATCTTTTTTTTTTTTCATCTTCTATCGCTATTGGAGGTCCTCTGGCAATTAATATAAGTACTTACCTTTTCTTTTGTCCCTGATACTGTGCTGAATATCCCTCCTGAAATCCTTTCTTTATCAAATTCAAATGCTCAGTTCCTTCCAAATGTGTCTCCTGGACTATTATTATTTGACTCTGTAGTTCTAAAAATAATTCAGTACTGTCTTATTTTTATCTATACCTGTTAGGCCATTCATGTTCCAGAATAATATGGATAATATAGCCATTATGATAAGACATTATTATTCACACTTATTAATATATGATAGCTTTTTTAAATGTCTATTTCCAGCTTTTGTGTTACATGCACTCACTAACATTTGGCATGTTGATCTTTTATTCAGTTGTTTCTTGTCATCTCCATTTGAACCCATGTCACATTTTACAAGGAAAACAAACACCCGCTAGGTCACCTCCATAACCTATTAACTTAAAACAAACACATAAAACCATGTACATCTTTAAATAATACAGTTTAACCCTCCTGATAGTAGCTATTGTCTCAAATCAACAGCTGTATACAGAAGCATTGGCTAATTTAAAATGAAGGTTATCTATGCTAAGACCTCAGGTATGTTTTAATGGAGATAGGTTAGCTTTATTACCAGTTTGGAGATTTTCTGGAATGAGAGGTCTGAGTTATAAAATAAATTAATGGCTGTATCATTTTGCAGAATTTAATGTAGATTAGTTAGATGAGATTTGATTAATATTTTTAATGTTTTAGAGATAGTAATTTTGGTGGCATTTATTTAATGCTAGAAATAATATTTTCCAGTTGATATAAAGATTTTTTAAACTTTTGTGTGGTATAATTTATTTTTTGCGACGGCTTTTGTTTGGTGGAATGATCTCTCTTTAAGAATTAGGAAGTCTGGCTCATTTTTTTTTCATTAAAAAATAATTTGGATTTTTGGGTGAGTACTAGAGTTTTTGATCCTGCTTTTAATGGTGACAAGCTCTTTGAAGGCCTTACAAGGTTCTGAGCTTGTGTTGTGGACACCGAACATTGAATGTTGATCCTGTAGCTTTATTTTACATGATTCACTTTTTCATCTGTTTTTGCTTTCTGAAAGAGTTTGCCAGTTGAATAACCAAACTACATCTGGATCCTAATTACTTACAAATATTTGTAGTGCATACCCAGAAATGTTGCCCATCTTACACCCGTTTTTCTTTTTAACAGCTGATTTTTTGTCATGATAGCCACATGAGCATGATTTCTATTATAGGTTCATAGATTCATACTAGGCTATCTGCCCTAGGGCATTTATAAGCCTAGCCAGAGTTGTGTGGCTTTTACCACCCCTTAGGTTGAAAAATACAATACCCATTAGTTTGCCGTGCCTCTGTCCAGCAGTGATACAGAGATGATCCCCAGGGTAAACCTACGATCTCCCATCCACTGGTCAAGATTCCTCTTGAACAGAGCCAGCGAGGTGCTCTGTCTCACATGGACCAGGATTCTGTTCCACAGCATAGGGAGTCTCTGGGTGATGAATCTGTCCCTCCAGCACGTCCTATTTATATCCGTGTTGAGGTTTAATTCTCTTGCTCTTGTGGCTCTGGTGGATTTGGATTTTTTGAGGTGGAGCATGTCCATTAATTCCAGGTTGGACATGGCCTTGTATGTCAGGCACAGGTCACCTCTGAGCAGACAGTATGCGACTAAATAGAGCTGGAGTTTCTTCAGTCGGGCAGCATATGGCATATTTTTGAGCCCCTTTATCCTTTTGGTGAGGAACTTTTGGGGTCTTTCCAATTGCTGCAGGTGTCGGGTAAGATACATTCCGAATGGGGCATTGTACTCAATCATTGGTCTGATAAGTGAAGAGTACAGGGGAACAATGACCTCCCTTGATCTGGATGTGAATCCCTTCATAATCAGGTGGGCAATGTAGAAGGTCCTCCTAACCACTTTGGCAATGTGAGTGTCAAAAGAAAGGTTACTGTCAACTTGGGTCCCCAGGTCCCTGATAACCTCTTCTGTGCTTAATGGATTGCCACGTATGTGGTAAGTTGGGGTTACCTTGTTTTTACCAAAGGGTATGACTATGCATTTTTTGGCGTTTAGCTTAAGGCCATGGCTCTGGCACCAGTTAACCGTTTCTATGAGACCTCTCTGAAGGATATCTGTGTCTGATGGATTTTCAACTATGGCGCCCAGTTTGCAGTCATCTGCAAACTTTGTCAGCCACAATCCTCCTATGTTTGCCTGCACTTCTGAAAAGTAGACGCCGAACAAGAGGGGGCCCAGGACTGAGCCCTGTGGGACACCGCTTGTGACCGGCTTGGAGTCTGCCATGGCACCAGCAACTCTAACCTTGTGGGTTCTGTCCTTGAGCCAGTTTGCAACCCATCTTGTGACATATGGGTTTACATTTAAGCTGGTGAGCTTTTCTATGATACCAGAGTGGGGTATTGTGTCGAAAAAGCTTTTGCAAGGTCAAGGTAAGCTGTGTGAACTGCCTTACCCTCATCAATGGCCTTGGTGACTGTTTCAAAAAAGTCGACCAAGTTCAAGAGGCATGATCTGCCCTTGACAAAGCCGAATTGGGTAGGATCCAATGTCTGTAGGTCCCCTATGTCTTTATTTATGAGTTCCATTATGATCCTCTCCATAGCTTTGCAGACCAGGCTTGTTAAGCTTATGGGGCGGTAATTACCAGGGTCCATAGAAGCACCGCCTTTGTGGAGTGGGACCACAGTTGCCGTACGCCACTCTTTGGGTACGTATCCTGTAGTAAGGCTAAGATTAAACAGCAGCCTTATGTGTGGGTTTAGTTCCTCATTGAGTTCATGTAGCACACAGCCGGGGACACCATCCGGTCCCATTGATGCTGTGTTTTAGCTTTAGAGAGAGCAGCTCTCACCTGGGCATTTGAGATGATTGGGAGGCTACACTCTGCTGGGTTAGATATTTCCCCTTTTGGGGGGGGGGGGGAGAAATTTTCACTGAACCTGTCTGCCAGTATGTTTGCAATGTCTGTGGGTTCAGTGATTTTTGTATCATTTTGGACTAATTCTGAGCATATCTGGGAGTTTCCACCCAGATTTCTAACATAGCTAAAGAAGGCCTTATGATTGTCTTTTGAGTCCTTGGCGATTTTTCTCTCAAAGTTGGCCTTGGATGATTTTATGAGTGATCGTAGTTTTTTACTAGTATTGATCAGAGATGTCTTCCCTTTTAGGGATTTTGTTCTATCTTGTAGTAGCTTTCTCCTCTTGTTGTAAAGTTTGTTTATGGCTGGGGTCCACCAGATCGGGCGCTTGCCTTTGGTGGAAAGGGTCTTGATTTTATTTGGGATTGCTTGATCCATGCAATCCTGGAGGTGCTCGTAGAAAGCATTTGTAAGGGATTCAGCAGCGTGGGTTGTGGTTTCCAATGGCTCAGGGGCCTTGAAGGATACCACACCAGTTTTAAGAAGTGTGAAGTTGGCTTTTGAGAAGTTCTTCACTGTGGTCTTTTTTGTTGGGGTGGGGCGGATGTGGATCTCCAGTGAGATTAGTTTATGGTCTGATCTCACCAATGAGGGATATACTTCCGGTGTAGAGCATTTTGTCCCCATGTTTGTGATGATCAGGTCTAGTATATTTTCACCTCTTGTGGGAATGGTGACAAGTCGTTCCATAGCATTTGAGTTTATGAACTCCAGGAACCTTTGGGCTAGGGTATTGGGGCTTGAGTAATGTTCCCAGTCTATGTTTGGGTAGTTGAAGTCACCCAATATGATGGTGTTTGGAGAGACATTTATACTCTCCAGTGTCTTCAGGAAGGCTGTGTGGGGTTCCTGAGTTTGAGAGGGTGGCCTGTAACATGCTACAAACTGTAGAGCAGTTTTGCCTATGGTTAATTGCACCTGAATGGTCTCTGATGCTTCGTGAGTTGCCACCAGCCTGGAGGTGTGGGTATCCTTGATGAATATGGATACACCTCCTCCTTTTGTGGTACGGTCCGGGTTTTGGGGCCGGAACGCATGATATGAGGTAAAACCTGATAGTGCTGGGGTGCTCTCAGGAGCCTTGAACCAGGTTTCAGTCACAGCACAGACATCGATGTTCTCCATACTGAGGAGGGCTTCAAGGGCGTGCATCTTGAGATTTAGACTTCTGGCATTGAGCAGCATTACCCTTAGTTTTTTCCATTATTGTTTTCTAGGGCGGTGGGTTTAGAATTTGAGCCTTGTCTAAAAGGCACTATGGGGTGGCAAGAGCCTTTGCCAATATCCGAAACCCAGGGTGACAGGTGCAAGCCGTCCCTTGCGAAGCAGCGTGGCTTGTCAAGCATGTCATTCCAGGCAGACAGACATTGGATCCCCTTAGAATGACACCAGAAATTAAGCCAATTATTAAAACTGATCATTTTGTCTCTGTATTGTGGCATCATTCTTGGTGAAGGTAGGATACTGCTCAGGGTCAGGGTCATACCAGCCTGGGCTACATAATCTGAGAGCTCCTTTATGTCTCTTTTCATGTAGTCCAGGGAGGTACATCTCACGTCATTCACACCGGCATGGACAATGACTGAGTCATACTTGTACTTGCTGTGGAGTGACCTGAGTGCTTGTGTTATGTAGCAGATTCTGGCACCTGACAGGCAGCTTACTGTGACCCTCTCCTTGTTCAGTCTGGTGAGTGGGACGTCAGTGTGTCTGACTATGGAGTCACCTATGACAAGTGTGTCTGGCATTGTGTTAGGCCTTAAGGGCTGTGACTGATTTGCACACTGACTTTGTGATCTATGTGTTGCTTGTGTTATGTCATGAGGTGGCAGTTGTTTGGGTGTCTGCTTTGGAGGCCTCTGCTGTTTTGGTAGATTTTTGATCAGTGCCTCCGAGTATGTCTTTGTGTGTTTATGTGTTTGACTTGTAGTTGTGATAGTTCTATGTGAGACTGGATTTATGGTGTGTGTGGTTACCTTCTCCTCCTGTCTAGTTTTGCCAGTCCTGAGTTGAGAGAGCTCAGCCTCCAGTTTGGCTATATAGTTGCATCTCTCGCATGTATTTGTGTTTTGTGGGAGGAAGAGAGGGTTATCTGTGTACATGAGGCAATTGTAACTTTGCCTCAATATTCCCAGATTCACCAGCTGAGCAGGAGAGGACGCTAGCAACTGACCCTTTGACATGCTAGAAGAAATGAAAAAGTTTGCTGTGTAACTGAGTCAGAAAGGACCTATAGAGAAGTGGGTACTCAATGGGGTTTTAAGCTAGTGAAGTACTTTGTATAATATAGAAGTGCTTTACCTGACTAAAAAATGCTTTAGGAACAAGTGCTGAGCTTTACAGATAGAGAATAGACTGTTTAGATTACAAGTAGAGCAGTTCTAAGGGAAAAAATGAAGAGCAGACTTTACGGAGCCAGAATATTCAGTCTTTACCTAATATCTCCCTAATTCTCTGATCATACTCAAAGCTAGCCTCCACCTGAGGGAGTAAGGTACCCTGTAGGTTATATTTAATTAACCACTAAGAGTCCTAGCCGTTTTAGAGTCCTAGTCAACTACTGTAACCATCAAATGACTATTACTAAATAATACAGTTGTGTGATTCTTTGTTTTGTATTTATGCATCTACTACAAAGTTTGTGCCTTGTTTAATTGCATATACATAACTGTTACTACACCTCAATTCATGGAAGAAAAATGGCTTAGACAAGCATTTATCAGAACACGTATTACAATAGCATTTCTAAATACTGAGGATTCTGAAACAGAACTCAATGGCATTTCTAAAAGCATCCAGATTAACTGCCCACATTGCCTTACTTAACCGATGTTCAGCACCTTTCATCGGTATGCTGCCCTTGTGCTGCTTGTTTGCCCTTCTTCCCTAAAAAGAACATCATCAATGACCTATGTGGCTACTTACAAACACAGAGGAGTATAACACACATACTGGCAGGATTTAGACAAAGCTGCTATGAGTGGTGGTAATCCCTAACATGAGCATCCATTCACTCATGGACACACTTTCTTTTTAAGAGACAGGCCCACAGTAGTGACTTTACACAATAAATAGAATCACCACTGTTAGCCTTCTCCATGGGCATGTCAAATGCTAATGAGGAATCCTAGGGAAGTGGCTAAAGCCTATGGGAAGGGATTTATACAACCGAGTAATTCAGACATTCAGTCATTTGTGTAAATTTGCATGGTTGGTCATGTTAATCGACAAGACTAAAATGGCACTTTCCCTCATTATTTTCAAGGGAACAGAACACATTTCAGGTATGTGTCAGGAAGTACAGCGGTGAAGTAGTATTTGGGGGATAATATAGTGTATACATGTATGTGGCATTGTGTATGTGTGTCTGTAAGGCTTGAAATGGTGTCCAATGAGTGTGTGTGTGTGTGTGTGTGTGTGTGTGTGTGTGTGTGTGTGTGTGTGTGTGTGTGTGTGTGTGTATGTGTGAGGGGGGGGTCTACTTCAAATACTCGAAATTTCACTTACTCGAATCTTACATGATCGATACAAAAATATCGACCTTCCATATAAACAAACACCCACAGCACCAATAGATTCACCAGAAAAAGGAGGCAGTCTGCCTGCATTTGGGAGTTTGCCCTTTTCCTCACTATAGTGAGAACTCGGAGTTGGTATATCTAGTTAGGGGGGGTGTGCAGGACACAACCCCCACACTGGCAGATCTAGAGGGTAAAGCCCCCTGCTTGGGTGGGCTTGATTTGGCCTGGTTTGGTTTTCTGTTCACCTTGGCTGACTGCCTCCTTTCCCTAGTGAAGCTATATCAATGTTGTGGGTATTCATTTATATGGAAAGTCGATGTTTATGTCTTGATCATGTAAGATTCAAGTAAGTGGCATTTCGGGTATTTGAAGTAGACTGGTGTATGTATGTATTTCTACCTGGGTGGTCACAAGGATCAGTAGTGTGTGTGTGTGCGTGTGTGTGTGTGTGTGTGTGTGTATGTGTGTGCGCAAGTGTGCATGTGTGCATGTGTGTGTGTGTGTGTGTGTGTGTATACTCAGCTGTGTAAAATGCACCTTGAAACAATGGCAGTTTACTTGTCTTGAGCATAAAGGATTTTTTTTAATCCCAGGACTATTCCATGCAATTTATTACTGCTCATAATGTATATAATAAAAATAAGAAAAATATCTGTTGTTATTTTTAGAACATATCTAACATTTCAGGCCATATATTTGCAACTCTGGACTGGATGTATATTTTTCTTTCTAAACAGTATTTATGTTTATTTGTTTCCGATATTTGCTTATTTATTCATTCATTCATTCATTCATTTGTGCATTGCTTTCTCACCTAGTAGTGTCAGATCAGGAAGGATGCTTGATTATTCAAGTAATAGGAGGAGATAAACTAGGGAGAAGCAAAAATACACTTCCTTTTAAGTAGCCCGTTATTCTAAAGTTAATGGATGATATTGTACTTTATATGACCCATTTAAGATTAGTACTTTTCCAAAACAATATGAAGTTTCCTTTAACTGAGACTCACACATGTGAAACAGATAGCTGCTGTTGCAAAATTAGATGCAAAGCATGTCATGTAATCAGTTTAGTAAGGGAATACAGCTCCCCCTGATAGCATACTAAGGAATGTTATCAGATGTTGCAGCCAACATTTAGAAGAGTACAGGCCTGCTGATACAGATAAATCACCACATGACATGTATTTATCTCTTAGACCTTACTAAGTAGGTTCCACCAAAGATAAGGAAAAAAAAACTCCTGAGATGTTTCAAATGCTATAACAATGAGAAATCTGTGGGAGAAATACTTTTTATGACAAGCATTTTTTTTCTACATATTAGCCAGCACACTTTGATTATTAAATCTCTTAAAAATGTTAAATCGTCCAGTTAATTGCACACAGCAACACACTCGGGGGGGGGGGGCTTGTGCTTATTATTTTCTCCAGATAACATCAGTAGCCTTGTCTGGTGACGTCACCCAAGATTCCTATTTCTGTAGTGATTGTCCCTTTAAAAGGATTAATGAAAAGCCAGACAATGATTACACAAGTGAGAAAATGGCTGTTCCACTTATCTGCATATTTTTTGTTGTCACCAAAAGGTTATCTCTTAACAATATACTCTGAAACTTGCTTTGATGGTAGTTAATGCACATTGGTGTCTCCTAGCCAATGGGGGTTCATAAGATGAGCCTTTTTTCACAGCTACTACTACCGCTATTGATATTAGTGATAATAGCAATAATAATAATTGCATCTTGGTTATATGATACTCAAATAGAAGCCCTGTAGTACAGAGGTATATAATTAAAAAAAAGATTGTAATAAAAATATATCCATTAAAACACATGTTGGTAAGGGTGGGGGGGGACAAAACAGACATGGTGGTTAGCACAGACAAATATGGATCTTGGTTATATGATACTCAAATAGAAGCCCTGTAGTACAGAGGTATATAATTAAAAAAAAAAGATTGTAATAAAAATATATCCATTAAAACACATGTTGGTAAGGGTGGGGGGGGGGGACAAAACAGACATGGTGGTTAGCACAGACAAATATGGATCTGACCTAGTGACAAACTGCTGTTTGCAATCTATGGTACAGGGTTTGATTCTTTCTACTTCCATTTGGTGATTGCAGGCTTCTGAGGAAGTTACTTAACCACTGAAGCATAAATTAATTAAAGAAAAACTGTAATTACACTCTTTTATCATATACAGTACATGTTAAAGTATTTGTGTTCTGTGAGTTACAGATTTACTGTTGTTACACTTTGTAGATTTTCTTGCATTCATGTAAATATTATATGTGTGTGTCTGTGTGTTTTGTCGTGTAAGATTGTGTCTGTCTGCTCATACACATAAACAATAAACTATGCTATGCTATATCCATTTTAATAGAAAGCATATGGTGTATAACTATGTTAAGTTTGTAACATTACTATTCCTTATGTCTTTTTTTGTTTGATACTTCTGTATTACCAACATGCAGCATGAAGAAGACCATCTTTGGGTTTCCAGTCATAACAAAGTTGTTTTATATTCAAGAAATGGATAACACACCTAAGGAGCAGGGTGAAGCAAAGCTCAACAAGTAAATTGTGACACCCAGCTCAGACAGTGACCAGAAGCACAGTTCAGACAGTGGCCAGAAGCAAAGTGTATCTTTGATCCTATAATACCCTTCACACTGCCATATTTTAAAACAGAAGTATAGTAGTTCAAAGTGTTTCGCAACCTTTAAAGCTGTATTAGCTTCTCAATGCTGTTCTCTGGTGGCCACTGTTTATGCTGTAACATGTGACTACAGCTTAACACTGAAATGTGCCTAAAGAAATGTTGATAAGCACATTTATGTCAGAAAGATACAAAGTTGCCTTTTTCCAGAATTCAAAATCTAATAGGAGTGCACCGGGTACTGCAGCCAAAGAAGATCTTGAATCCCCAGATCCCATGTTGGGGTTTCCAGATGCCTCTGTATCATCCATTTGGGATAAGTTTAATTGAGAGTGCAAGCTGTATCCCACAGGTTTTGAAGTCTCACATATATGAAGCTGTCAAGTTTCACAGAGCAGTTAATGTTCAATTTTTACTGCAGCAGTGTCTTCCTGTGTTCAAGGAAATAGTGGTACTATTCTAAGCAAAGAGATTCAAATAGTAATGGATTCTTTATTTTTCTATGTGTCAGGTATAGCTATTCTTTTAATGGAAGTAACATTTAGGGGAGAGAGAGAGAGAGTTGTAGTCTTTGGGTATAAGACAAGTCATAAAGCCCTTTGATTCTATTTGTCAGGAATCTTTTTACCTTCTCCAGCTATATTAAATGTTTTATGTGAACAGGTTACAAAACAGGGTAAAGTATTCTATAACTGACCTGATAAGAGCTGTGTGACTTGGAGATAATTACTGTTTTGGCATGATTGTCAACTCAACAGAGAAACAAGCCAGCAAGTCTATAGTTTGGGGATGGTACTAGCTATATGGTTATCAAATGAAAGCAGTAAAAAGTTGTTAGCCAACAGACTGTAGCATAAACATTTATATTTATTAGCTCAAAGGCATGAAAAGGAGACAAAACAGACTGGTTTTGGCTGTGAAAATACAAAGCCTTCTTCAGTGCAGTAAAAACATATTCACTTGTTCTCCTTTTTATAGCTTACCACTCAATGAAGCTCCAACTTAGTAAATTAATTATTCAATTGACCATACCAATTAAAGGTATTCATTAAGCCCTGGTGAAAACAATGCCCCCAGTTTGATGATCCATTTTTTCTCTTTATTATTTAATATCTGATGCCAACCTTATTTGTTTGTTCTCTGTCCAATAATTCTATCAATCACAGTAAAAGTAAAATATGCATTCTAATGTACCCCAGTATGTTTGTATAAGGCATTCATAAGCTTCTTCTGTCTGATGTCACTTAAATGTTCAGAGATTCTGAATTTTAAAGGCCTGGACGTTTGTCCCACATAAAATGCAGAGCAGCTGCAGGTAGCAAAATATATCACCCAGTCTGTCTGACAGTTAGCAAAAAAGAAAATATCAAATACTTGCCCAGTATTTTTGCTGCTGAACTGGCATGTCTTCATCACCCTTCTGCAGTGAGTGCAGTGGCCATAGGGAAAACAACCCTTGAGTTGACCCCCCACAATAGTGGTTTGTATAGGGTCACCTTTACTTCTCCAACCATGTTTGTAATGATTTAAGAATGAGCCCAAATTCCTGCCTCTCCTGAAGGAAAATTGACATCTGTCATCCAGAAACTCACTTAATTTGTTGTCTGCCAAAGGTATGTTCCAATGTCTGCGGACACTATTGAGTAGGACATCAGTGTTTCTACCATACGTAGTGACCAGTTGGATGGTTGAATTCTTGTTCTTAGTCTTGTCCCTGTAGGTTAAGAGATCTTGCCTGTTACAGTTAGCCACCCAATGTCTG
Organism: Protopterus annectens; assembly: GCF_019279795.1. Lineage (NCBI taxonomy): Eukaryota > Metazoa > Chordata > Ceratodontiformes > Protopteridae > Protopterus > Protopterus annectens. The sequence continues at coordinate 1,312,646,521 of NC_056737.1, read as the reverse complement.
GCCTGAAAGATATTCCCCATTTTGTATCCTCTGTTCCTGAATCTAGTGGTAAGGTCTTCTTGATATACCTGATAAGTAGCATCATTTGAACATATGTGTTCCATATGCAAGAATTGTGATTTTGGGATGTTTCTGCATATATGTGGAGGATGAAAGCTGGTAGCCTGGAGAAGGGAGTTGTATTGGGGGTATTTGCGATATACGTCTGATGTTAAAGTATGGTCATTGTTCCTACTAAGACATCTAGAAAAGTGATCTTATTGATGTCATAGGTAACAGTAAATTGTATACCCCATCTGTTATCATTTAAATATCCGACAAACTCCATAAGATAATCAGGGTCCGATCTCCATACAAACCTGCAGTCGTCCAAGTATCTTTTCCAAATATCAATCTCATCTAGATAAATGTTGTTTGAGTTGTCATAGATGAGCTGTTCCTCAATATGGGCCATAAATAAATCAGCATATATGGAAGTGAATGAGGCTCCTGTGGCAGTGCCTTGTATTTGTAAGTAGCATTTATTCTAGTAATAGAACATGTTCTTCATAAGCATGTGTTTGGCCAGGCAAAGTAGAAAGGTGTTGAAACCCGGTTGCTACAGCTCTGACTTATATAACCAGTATTGTAATGCTTCCAGCCCCACCCAGTGAGGAATGTTGGTGTACAATGAAGAAACATCAAGGGTGCAGAGCAACCACCCAGGCTCAGGCTGCATCTCTGAGATGATTTTGAGGAATTCTGTGGTGTCTTGAATGCGGGCCCTAACCCATTTCAGAAGTGGTTTGAGATACTGTGTCAGAAACTGGAATAATGTTTCCATGAGGGAACCTCTACCTGAAACTATAGGTCTACCAGGTGAATTTTCCAGATTCTTGTGCATTTTGGGTAAAAAATATATGTATGGACTGGATGGGTCGGGCACCGCAAGGTGATGTAGTGTTTTGTCCGTGATAATTCCCTTGTTTTTGGCTGATGACAAAAACTGGTTGATTTGTTTCTTGAAGCCAGGAGTTGGGTCCAATGTTATATGAGTATAATAATGACTGTCAGCTAACTGTCTCGTAGCTTTCGTGTTGTATTTGATCCAATCCTGTACCACCACTGCCCCACCCTTATCTGCAGACAATATTGCCAAATCATGGTTAGTTTCAAGTTCATGGATGGCATCCATTTCAATCTTTGAGAGATTGATTTGGCACAGAATTCTCTAAAATTAAAATGCAAATCTTTGAGAATGCAATTCTGAAATATTAACACATTGTGATGCATTGGTGGCATGAAATTAAATTTGTGGTATCTGAAACCATCCTGCGATTCAAGATTAGCTGCTGTTTGGAAAAATAATCTTAGGTTAAGAAGTCTACAAAATTAAGTTATATCTTGTGCAAATGTATTATCAGACACGTAAAAGCCAGGTATACATTTTTTTCTTGGGTGGGTGACAAAGAAATGGATGATATGTTCAATACATCATTCTCTACTATTTCTGTACCATCAGTTTCAACAATCCTTCCATGTTGTCCAATTTTGTGATGTTTCCTGTCCCCTCCTTTGCTTACCACTAAAGGGATTGAGGTATTACTTCATTTGGAGGCTGGAGAGTCTGGGGCATGCTGTGCATCAGGCACAAAGCCTGATGAGGATTCCTCACCAGAAGTATCATAACTAGATGAGGAAGGCTTTTTAAGGATGGATCTTGGTCTTTTCCTTTTGGCCACTTTTCTGTGCGTTTGCTCAACCTCACATGTCTATTACTTGAAAAAGGATGCCCACCCTCATAGTTGGTTAAATCCCCGTGAATTTTTTTCATTTTTCTGTCTTTTAATTACTGCTCCAAAGTTAGCAGATCCTGACTGAGTTTCCAGAGACAGGTGTTGTAAGATTCCTGTCCTTCAAATTTCTGAATATCCACACACATTTGTGTGATTTCTAATATGTCTTTGTGGCTTTGTCAATTGATCTTTCATAATGAGAGGCTAAGATTTCAACAAAGCTCATAGAGGCTGTGAAGGCTGCCAGCCTAGCCAGATATAATTTTATAGATAATTCTGTCATTTGAAAATATTAATGTAACCACAGGCTTGTTGTCTTAAATGGTAAAATAGAGGTACATGTGGAACTGAAAAAATTGTAACAACAGTGCATTCTGCTGTAGGGATAAGTCAAGCAGTTTATAACTGTCTTTGATTTTTAAAGTTGGCTCCGGATGGTCTAGGTGAAGACATTCTTTCTGTTGTTTTAACCAAGAGTTAAATTGCTAAATTTAAACATACAAACATATTTTTATTGCTCTGCTTCCTGACCAGCTGCAAGATAACAAAAGGAGATGTTAAGAATGTAAATGTAGTTTCTGTTAGCCTGGGAACCCAGGGAAGTGTGAAGAATGATGTAATGGGAACCAAGGATGTGATTTTAAAAACAGAGAGAATCAGAGAGCTTTAAGGATTTCTGTCTTGACCATCCAACTCATCAGCACTCTGCCTGTGTTCTATATGTAAGTTATCTTAGACTTGTGTTTTCTCCTAGAAATAGCAAGAAGCTAGAAAGATTAGACTAAGTGTTTTTCTGTGATGTCAGAACTGTACTATCGAATTATTTTAAGTATTTTGCTGTGATCTCTGAACTCTTGACTAGCACTGTGTAGTAACAAGTATTGTCTTGTGTTTTATTATTTATTATTAAATATTTTTAAAACCTTTCAACTGTGGCTGTTTTGTGGAGATGATTTAAGCTCTCTAGAGTACTTGCATGCCTTTGCTAAAATTGTACAAAGCCACTCCAAAAGCTTTAGCCGTGGGCTATACTACCAATTGGATAATAATATTGCACAGTAATAATTGGACACCCTTTTAAGGGCTGTTGAATAGCTGATAAATATTAGCTGGGTGGTGGCAGTGATTTCTACTGTATAGTCTGGGTAAAAGAGGCACAGCTGGAGAACCTGTGCCAGCCTTCCCCAGAAGTGTCTGTGTGGTTGTATAAACTCTTATCTCAAAGTGTGTGTGTGTCAGCTACTTGGGCAGGGACACAAAGCACTGGTTGGACAAAGAGGGTGCTGGAGACTTTAGCTTGCCCAGCTGGCTGAGATCTGGACCCTATAGCTGTGCCAGTGGGGAGTCTTATTGGGGACCTGGAGAGCAAAAGAGCAACCAGCCCTGGACTGACTGTGATCTCTGTGTGCTATTAAGGGAAATTGCACTTTACTGTGTGTATTTGTTATCCTTTCCTCATATATGAGATGCCCCTCACTGGTGTTAGTGGTGAGGTTTGAGGCTACTTGTTTGCTGGGCCAGGGAAGGGGCATCACAGAGGCTCTTTGTTGAGCCACAGCCCATTGTTCTGTAAGGGTGGTATCAATATTTGGAACCAATGGCTGTATACGTACCCCCAACTCCAGTGGTGAAATGACCTTAGTTAAATATGCTTTGAAAAGCTTGGAATGCCATACGTTGGACCGAACGGACCTCATACTTTTATTAAGTTTGAGAAACTGTGCCTCACATGTATTTTCTAGGACCAAATCCTCTGGTCTGTTTTGATTGGCTGCATTGCCAAGGCCAAAAATGGCCAAATCATCCCTATCTGAGGATAAACCATGTAGCAGGTTAATAAAATCCATTGGTGGTTAATAATCAGCACAAAAATAAATGCTATTTGTCCCCTATTCTAACACCAGAAGTTGGAAACATGAGTCTCCCAATTAGGGTAATCAAAAAAAAAAGCCTAAACTTGATCCAATGGTTAGCTTAGAGTCATATACTATTATTTTTGATCATATAACTTGTAAGAGAGACAACCTTTGTGGCAATGCTATGTTCATTTACAAATCCAATATGGAAGAATCAAGTATGGACAATATTAGCCCCTGCTCCTCTATATATATTTTTTTCTCAAGCAGTGCTAAGTCTCAACACACTGACTTTGTCAGGATAAAGTCATATACTGTAATTTCTGTCATAAAGACCCAAAAGAAGGCACCCTTGTAACAATGTTATGTTCATATGCCATATCAATATGAAATGATCGAGTGTGGACGATATTAGCCCCTGCTCCTCAATATGTTTATTCAAGCAGTGCTAAGTCTCAACCCCCAATAAACTGATGACCCCACAGTTATAAAATGTACATGTAAAGAGACTCAAGACAATGTTAGCCCCTGCTGTAAAATCAATCTACAAAGTGACTTTAATTACTAAGCAGTGCTAAGCCCATAGTCAATATATACATACTCTCCACCATGTTAAAAAAACATGAATTATGATAGCCTTTGCCGTACATAGATAATAGTTGTCATGCAAAAAACAACCATTATCCAAGGAAGGTTAATAATAATGGTCATAAAACCAACATCCAAATGTTGAATAGGTATTAATAATCTAATAAGTTAAAATCCACCAATATGAGTGTACTTCCTGACAAAGATTTAGGGCCCTCAGTATACTTTGTTTAAGGAATACAAATCCTTATTATACGAAGTATTTGGAGACCAAGTCTCAAAGTGGATCAAAATTCAATTATAATATATGTAGATTTTGTCTGATTGATGGACAAGTTAAATATTGGATATGGACTTATAGGCATCAACTTTAAAAATAAAGGTTGCAGTATAAGGTGTGAATCCTTGTTGTAGGTTCACTAATCCCCAGTCCAAAAGGCCAATAGTTCAAGGACCAAAAGTATATGTATGAATCATGGGTGCTCCTAAGAATATATTTTTTGTAATAAACAGTTGCTACTGTAGTCCTGCCCCACATGTATTCATACAATAATAATTGTCCCTGCAATTATTTAAACCGTTCCACATTGTAACTGGAATGTCCACACTGTCTGATAATGACTGCTTAATTTATAATGTTGTCAAAAACTGTTTGCTAGAATGTTTTAAGTTAACACCTGAAGCTTATAGGAAAAAGTTCCATGCACATAGACACGAGGCAGATGAAAGTGTCTATGAATATGTTGCTGAACTAAGCACTTATTTCCATAGGTGGATGACTGGATGTCAGGTCACCACTTTCGAAGGGCTGGCAGACCTTTTGGTGAGGGAAGAAGCCCTTAGAACTTTGCCTGAAGACATGAAGATCTAGTTAGCTGATAGACAATGCAATACTGTAGATGAGTTGGAGAAGCCATTAGACCTATACCTAGCAAGCAGGGCATCTCTGCACAGGACAGGGACACCCAGTGCTGCTCATGGGTCTAACGGAACTCATGGTGGGCAGTCCAGACTGCCCCAACAGAGTCTGTCAGTAGCAGGGGAAGCTACTAGTCCAGGTACACATCCAGGATCTAGGGTTAAATGTTTTAAATGCAACCAGTGGGGCCATGTAGCAGATAGTTGTCCACAGAGGGAATATGGGGAACAAAAGGTGGAAGAGCCAGTAAGTGGGAATGACAAAATGCCAACAGTAGGTTATCTTCAGACAACAAGGGTACCAAACTACCACTAGAGGTTGTAGTCTTTCTTAATAAATGGCAAAGAGGCCATTGCTAAGAGAGACACAGCCTCTGACATAACCATTGATAAGCCTGCAATGGTTACAGAGCAGCACTACTTGCCTGGGCAGTCTATTCCAGTCAAAGCTTTAGGAGGGACACCATTCCAAATACCTTTGGCTAGGGTTCACCTTGATTGTGAGGGTGAAAACGGAAGCCAGCAAGTAGGTGTGTTTGAGGATATCCCTGCAGATGTCCTGATAGGGAATGATTTTGATAATGCAGTACCCTGTGTGCATGCAGTTACATGCAGTCAGGCTTGGAGACAAGCATGTGGGTTTGGTAGCCCGGGGGAGACCCAGACAGACCACACACTTGCAGCCCAGACTGGTGAGGTGGTTACTTCAGGGAGGGAGCTACCCTGTAGCAGTGAGACTGAAGGTGAGCCACAGCTGCTTGTGGTTTCTGATGTTCCCTTGGACAGAGTGACTGCAAGAACAGAGGTGAGTAGTAGTATCAAGGCTGACAGTGAGGCATCAGTGTCAGAAAATGCCAGACTTCTTGTGGAAGGGGAGCTGGGAAGGGTTACAAAGAGAGTGCTGAGACAGACTCAGCTCTCAAACCCTACACTACAATACCTGTGGAAGGTAGCTAGTGAAGCACCTGATTCTCTAAGGAAGGGGGAATCTGTATACTGGGATAAAGGGTTACTGTGCAGAGAGTAAACCCCTGAGGGAGGGCTTGAGGGTGAGACATTACAGCAGTTGGTAGTGCCCAGAGCCTACCATCTGGCACTTCTACCCAAAGCTCATGATATTCTCTTTGCAGGTCATATGGGCATAACATGTACAAAGAGACATATTATGCAGAGCTTTTATTGGCCTGGGATTTCCAGAGATGTAACAGGGTACTGTAGGACCTATGAGCAGTGGCAAAAGTTAGGCAATGCAGGAGAAAGGTGAAAACTCCTTTGATGCCTTTGCTGTGACTTAGGAGTCATTTCAGAGGAAAGCTACAGATATTGTTGGGCCTTTGAGTACCCCAAGTTCCACAGGGAAAATGTATATCCTAGTGGTACTAAATTATGCTACCAGATAACCTTAGGCAGTGGCTCTGTCCTCCATTAAGGCAGAAAAGGTGGTAAATGCGTTGTTAGAGATTTTCAGCAGGGTAGGTTTCCCAAAAGAAATACTGACTGACAGAGGTGCCAATTTCATGTCAGACCTGCTGGCTTGTCTGTGGAAGTACTGTGGGTTGAAGCACCTAAAGACCACCCCCTACCATCCTCTGACTAGTGGTCTTGTTGAGAGGTTAATCTCTACACTCAAGACCATGCTACGGGCATTTGCAGAACAGTTTAAGAGGGAGTGGGACAAATATTTGCCCCATCTGTTGTTTGCTTACAGAGAGCTTTCGCAGGAATCCACAGGTTTTTCATCCTTTGAGTTGCTGTATGGCCATAGGGTGAGGGGGCCTCTAGATTTAATTCAAGATGAGTGGGAGGGTCAGTTTGACTCTCACAGGGAGTCTGTTGTGGCATACGTCCTAAATACCAGGACAAGGCTTAGGGAACTCATGGGCTTGGCCCAGGGGAACCTGGCAAAAGCCCAACAGCAGAATAAGGTCCGGTATGACAGGAGTGCTCGAGCTAGAGAGTATACTGTAGGGCAGCAGGTAATGGCTTTCATTCCTGTCAGACACAATATGCAGCAGGCAGCATGGGAGGTGTGAAGATTGGGTGAAGATAGATGAAGGCTGCCAGCCTAGCCAGATGGGATTTTATACATAATTCTGTCATTTGTACATATGAATGTTGAACTACAGACTTGTTTTCTTAAATGAAAGAATATGCTGTAAAATGTTGAACTTCAAAAAATATAACAACATTTTCCTCTGCTGTAAAGAAAGCTAAGACAAGCATTTCATGTCTGTCCTTTAAAGTTAAAATTGCTTCATGTTTGTTCTTTGAAGTTAAAGATTCAGAGTCATTCTGTTTGGACTAGCACATTCTTTCTATTGTTTTAACCAAGAGTTAGATTGCTAGATTTAAACATGCAAATGTATTTTTATTGCTCTGATTTCTGCCTAGGTGTAAAAGAATGTAGATGCAGTTCCTGTTGACCTGGGCACCCCAGGAAGGGTGAAGAATGATGTATGTTTATCAGAACTGCAATTTCAATTTAAACAGAGAGAACCAGAGATTATTAAGCATTTTTGTCATGACCATCCAACTCATCAGCACTCTGCCTGTTTTCTTTTGTAAGTTATCTTAGACTTGTGCTTTCTTTTAGAAATAGCTAGAAACTAGACATATTAGACTAAGTGTTTTCCTGTGATGTCAGAACTGTACTACTTAATTATTTTAAGTATTTCTCTGTAATCTCTGAACTCTTGACTAGCACTGTGTAGTAAGAAGTATTGTCTTGTGTTTTTATTATTTATTATTAAATATTTTAAAACCTTTCAAGTGTGGCTGTTTTGTGTAGAGATAAGTTAAGCTCTAAGAGTGCATTGCATGTATATAAGGATCCTGTACCAAGTCACTCTAATAAGCCATGACTGTTTAGTCATACTACCAATTGGATAATAATATTGCACAGTAATAATTGGACACCCTTTTAAGGGCCTTTGAGTAGCTGATAAATATTAGCTGGGTGGTGGCAGGGTACTACCGTATAGTCTGGGAAAAGGGGCCACAGCTGGAGAATCTGTGCCAGCCTTCCCCAGAAGTGTCTGTGTGGTTGTATAAACTCTTATCTCAAAGTGTGTGTGTGTCAGCTACTTGGGCAGGGACATGAAACACTGGTTGAACAGAGAGTGTGCTGGAGATTTTAGCTTGCCCAGCTGGCTGAGATCTTTACCCTATAGTTGTGCCTGTGGGGAGTATTATTGGGACCTGGAGAGCAAGGGAGCGACCAGCCCCAGAATGACTGTGATCTCTGTGTGCTGTTAAGGGAAATTGCACTTTACTGTGTGTATTCTGTCTTTTGCACACAGTGCAGACTAGAGAAGTTGTGACTGCAGCTGAGCTACAAAATATAAGTATCATCTTGATTTTTTTTTGATTATTTTTACAGATTACTGTTTTTACAATTTAATATATATAAAGCACTTTGTCTATTCAGTATCTTCACAAATCCTTATCTGTTTAAAAACTTTCATTTGTCTCTAGTGCTTGCTGTCTGGTAGGCTATTGTGTAAACTGAAACATCTCCTCTGTATAATTATCTCTTGGCTAGTGGGGGCTGGTTCTTTTGTGTTCTTGTAAAAAAAAAAAAAGTTTCTGTCTTTTGCACACAGTGCAGACTAGAGAAGTTGTGACTGCAGCTGAGCTACAAAATATAAGTATCATCTTGATTTTTTTGATTATTTTTACAGATTACTGTTTTTACAATTTAATATATATAAAGCACTTTGTCTATTCAGTATCTTCACAAATCCTTATCTGTTTAAAAACTTTCATTTGTCTCTAGTGCTTGCTGTCTGGTAGGCTATTGTGTAAACTGAAACATCTCCTCTGTGTAATTATCTCTTGGCTAGTGGGGCTGGTTCTTTTGTGTTCTTGTAAAAAAAAAAAAAGTTTCTGTCTTTTGCACACAGTGCAGACTAGAGAAGTTGTGACTGCAGCTGAGCTACAAAATATAAGTATCATCTTGATTTTTTTGATTATTTTTACAGATTACTGTTTTTACAATTTAATATATATAAAGCACTTTGTCTATTCAGTATCTTCACAAATCCTTATCTGTTTAAAAACTTTCATTTGTCTCTAGTGTTTGCTGTCTTGTAGGCTATTGTGTAAACTGAAACATTTCCTCTGTGTAATTATCTCTTGGCTAGTGGGGCTGGTTCTTTTGTGTTCTTGTAAAAAAAAAAAAAAAAAAGTTTCTGTCTTTTGCACACAGTGCAGACTAGAGAAGTTGTGACTGCAGCTGAGCTACAAAATATAAGTATCATCTTGATTTTTTTTGATTATTTTTACAGATTACTGTTTTTACAATTTAATATATATAAAGCACTTTGTCTATTCAGTATCTTCACAAATCCTTATCTGTTTAAAAACTTTCATTTGTCTCTAGTGCTTGCTGTCTGGTAGGCTATTGTGTAAACTGAAACATCTCCTCTGTGTAATTATCTCTTGGCTAGTGGGGGCTGGTTCTTTTGTGTTCTTGTAAAAAAAAAAAGTTTCTGTCTTTTGCACACAGTGCAGACTAGAGAAGTTGTGACTGCAGCTGAGCTACAAAATATAAGTATCATCTTGATTTTTTTTGATTATTTTTACAGATTACTGTTTTACAATTTAATATATATAAAGCACTTTGTCTATTCAGTATCTTCACAAATCCTTATCTGTTTAAAAACTTTCATTTGTCTCTGTAGTGCTTGCTGTCTTGTAGGCTATTTTGTCCCACCCTCCCTCCCTGTTGGTGTCTTGCTGTTATACTTGGTGGCTTTGCAGTTGCCGCCCTACTGTGACACACCTTCCAGTCTAGTGTCATTAGCTCATTCTGCTTAATACAGAGAGAACATTTGATAAGGCCTTCTGTTCCTCCTTTTCCCTTTCAAAAGTAAAACAAAACTTTTTTTTTTTTCTCTTTCGCCTGAACCTTCTTGTGTTCTGACTGTCCTTCTCAAACATTTTGGAAATATACAGTATATTTCAGAGCATTTGTTATAACTGTATTTGCTATAACTGATTTAAGTATTTTTTTCTGGTTTTTTGATTATTTACTGCTTAGCGACTGCATTTTAGCCTGTTTATACAGCTCTGCATTCTATTTAAACTGTTTTTGTGTTGATTAACTGTTTTGCACTTTTAAAAAGTTAGTTGTTGCTTAATTTTACCTGTAGGCTAACACACTCAAGTGCACTAGCCGCTTAAAAGCATTTATAGCATTTACTGTCTGTTTTTCCTCTGTTTTCTGCAAAAAAGAAAGAAAAAAAAAAAATCTTGTTTTCCCGCCTTACTGAACTAGAATAGTCCAGTCTTCAGAGTTTGCTGATCTCTGGGCTTTGTCTTGGTTCCTGTGCTATTCCATATCCTTATTTGGATAAAAGGAAGTGTCTTTGTTCACCAGTGGGAGTGGGGAGCACTGAGCGCCACATTTGTCCCTAGAGGAGTGGTTTCCAGCCAGAAACTTGTAGTCTATTGGCCATTTTGGGTCAATTCCTAGCTCTTTTCAGCCCCCTGTAATAAAGCCCGCTTTTTCGCTTGTATTCAACTCAGCACAGCTCCTCGTGGTGTACTGCAGAGTTCTACAAGCAGCAGAGAGCAAAGAGTGACTTTTTCCTGATTTAAGTATTTTTTTCTGGCTTTTTGATTATTTACTGCTTAGCGACTGCTTTTTCGCCTGTTTATACAGCTCTGCATTCTATTTAAACTGTTTTTGTGTTGATTAACTGTTTTGCACTTTTAAAAAAGTTATTTGTTGCTTAATTTTACTTGTAGGCTAACACACTCAAGTGCGCTAGCCATTTAAAAGCATTTATAGCATTTACTGTCTGTTTTTCTTCTGTTTTCTGCAAAGAAGAAAATCAAAAAAAAATCTTGTTTTCCGCCTTACTGAACTAGAATAGTCCAGTCTTCAGAGTTTGCTGACCTCTGGGCTTTGTCTTGGTTCCTGTGCTATTCCATATCCTTATTTGGATAAAAGGAAGCGTCTTTGTTCACCAGTGGGAGTGGGGAGCACTGAGCTGCCTGTTTGTCCCTAGAGGAGTGGTTCCAGCCAGAAACTTGTAGTCTATTGGCCATTTTGGGTCAATTCCTAGCTCTTTTCAGCCCCTGTAATAAAGCCCGCTTTAGCGTTTTTTCGCTTGTATTCAACTCAGCACAGCTCCTTGTGGTGTCCTGCAGAGTTCTACAAGCAGCAGAGAGCAAAAGAGTGACTTTTCCTGATTTAAGTATTTTTTCTGGCTTTTGATTATTTACTGCTTAGCGACTGCATTTTCGCCTGTTTATACAGCTCTGCATTCTATTTAAACTGTTTTGTGTTGATTAACTGTTTTGCACTTTAAAAAAGTTATTTGTTGCTTAATTTTATCTGTAGGCTAACATACTCAAGTGCGCTAGCCGTTTAAAAGCATTTATAGCATTTACTGTCTGTTTTTCCTCTGTTTTCTGTAAAAAAAAAAAAAAAAAAAAAATCTTGTTTTCCCACCTTACTGAACTAGAATAGTCCAGTCTTCAGAGTTTGCTGATCTCTGGGCTTTGGCTTGGTTCCTGTGCTATTCCATATCCTTATTTGGATAAAGGGAAGCTTCTTTGTTCACCAGTGGGAGTGGGGAGCACTGAGCAGCCTATTTGTCCCTAGAGCAGTGGTTCCAGCCAGAAACTTGTAGTCTATTGGCCATTTTGGGTCAATTCCTAGGTCTTTTCAACCCCTGCTATAAAGCCGCTTTAGCGCTTTGGCGTGATTTAGCGCGGAGTTGCCCAAAGAGCACCATCGGGCAGCGCGGTTAAACAAGGTTAAACTATTTCTGGCTCCGTAAAGTCTGCTCTTCAATTTTTCCCTTAGAACTTCTCTACTTGCAATCTAAACAGTCTATTCTCTATCTCAATAGCTCAGCACTTGCTCCTAAAGCATTTTATATAGGTAAAGTACTTGTATACTAAACAAAGTACTACATTAGCCTAGAATCCCTTGAGTACCCATTTCCTATAGGTCCCTTCTGACTCAGTTACACAGCAAACTTTTTCACTTTTCTAGCATGTCAAGGGTCAGTTGCTAGCGTCCTCTCCTGTTCAGCTGGTGAATCTGGGCATCTTGAGGCAATGTTACAATTGCCTCATGTACACAGACAACCCACTCCTTCTCCCACAAAACACAAATACATGTGAGAGATGCAACTATATAGCCAAACTGGAGGCTGAGCTCTCTCAACTCAGGACTGGCAAGACCAGACAGGAGGAGAAGGAAACCACGCACACCACAAACCCAGTTTCACATAGAACTATCACAACTGCAAAACAAACACATAAACACACAAAGACATACTCGGAGGCACTGATCAAAAATCTACCAAAACTACAGAGGCCTCCAAAGCAGATACCCAAGCAACTGCCACCTCAAGACATAAGACATGCAACACATAGTTCTCAAAGTCAGTGTGCTAAACAGTCACAGCCCTTAAGGCCAAACACAATGCCAGACACACTTGTTATAGGTGACTCCATAGTCAGACACACTGACGTCCCACTCACCAGACTGAACAAGGAAAAGATCACAGTTAGCTGCCTGTCAGGCGCTAGAATCCGCCACATAACACAAACACTCAGGTCACTCCACAGCAAGTACAAGTATGACTCAGTCATTGTCCATGCCAGTGTGAACGACCTGAGACGTACCTCCCTGGACTACATGAAAAGAGACATAGAGGAGCTCTCAGATTATGTAGCCCAGGCCGGTATGACCCTGACCCTGAGCAGTATCCTACCCTCACCAAGAATGATGCCACAATACAGAGACAAAATGATCAGCTTTAATAATTGGCTTAATTATTGGTGTCATTCTAAGGGGATCCAATGTCTGTCTGCCTGGGATGACATGCTTGACAAGCCACGCTGCTTCAAGGGACGGCTTGCACCTGTCACCCCTGGGCTTCCGGATATTGGCAAAGGCTCTTGTCACCCCCATAGTGCCCTTTTTAGGCAAGGCTCAAATGATAAACCTACCACCCTAGAAAACAAAAATGGAGAAAAACTAAGGGTAATACTGCTCAATGCCAGAAGTCTAAACCTCAAGATGCATGCCCTCGAAGCCCTCCTCAGTATGGAGAACATCGATGTTTGTGCTGTGACTGAAACCTGGTTCAAGGCTCCTGAGAGCACCCCAGCACTATCAGGTTATACCGCATATCATGCGTTCGCCCCAAAATCCGGACCGAACTACAAAAGGAGGGAGTATCCATATTCATAAAGGATACCCACACCTCCAGGTTAGTGGCAATGCACGAAGCATCGGAGACCATCCAGGTGCAATTAACCATAGGTAAAACTGCCCTACAGTTTGTAACATGCTACAGACCACCTTCTCAAACTCAGGAAACCTACACAGCCTTCCTGAAGACACTGGAGAGTATAAATGTCTCTCCAAACACCATCATATTGGGTGACTTCAACTACCCAAACATAGACTGGGAACATTACTCAAGCCCCAACACCCTAGCCCAAAGGTTCCTTGAGTTCATAAACTCAAATGCTATGGAACAACTAGTCACCATTCCCACAAGAGGAGAAAATATACTAGACCTGATCATCACAAACATGAGGACAAAATGCTCCACACGAAGTATATCCCTCATTGGTGAGATCAGACCATAAATTACTCTCACTGGAGATCCACTTCCCCCCCACCCCAGCAAAAGACCACAGTGAAGAACTTCTCAAAAGCAAACTTCACACTTCTTAAGACTGGAGTGGTATCCTTCAAGGCCCCCGAGCCAGTGGAAACCACAACCCACGCTGCTGAAACCCTTACAAATGCCTTCTACGAGCACCTCCAGGAATGTATGGATCAAGCAATCCCTAATAAAATCAAGACCTTTTCCACCAAAGGCAGGCAACCGGTCTGGTGGACTCCAGCCATAAACATACTCTACAACAAGAAGAGAAAGCTACTACATGACAGAGCAAAATCCCTAAATGGGAAGGCATCTCTGATCAATACTAGCAAAAAACTACGATCACTCATAAAATCATCCAAGGCCAACTTTGAGAGAAAAATCGCTAATAACACAAAAGACAATCATAAAGCCTTCTTTAGCTATGTTAGAAACCTGGGTGGAAACTCCCAGATATGCTCAGAATTAGTCCAAAATGATAAAAAAATCACTGAACCCACAGACATTGCCAACATACTGGCAGACAGGTTCAGTGCAAATTTCTCCCTCCCCCCCAAAAGGAGAAATATCTATCCCACCAGAGTCTAGCCTCCCAAACATCTCAGATGCCCAGGTGAGAGCTGCTCTCTCTAAAGCAAAAAACACAGCATCAATGGGACCGGACGGTGGCCCCGGCTGTGTGCTACATGAACTCAATGAGGAACTAAACCCACACATAAGGCTGCTGTTTAATCTTAGCCTTACTACAGGATACGTACCCAAAGAATGGCGTACGGCAACTGTGGTCCCACTCCACAAAGGCAGTGCTTCTACGGACCCTGGAAATTACCGCCCCATAAGCTTGACGAGCCTTGTCTGCAAAGCTATGGAGAGGATCATAATGGAACTCATAAATAAAGACATTGGGGACCTACAGACACTGGATCCTACCCAATTTGGCTTTGTCAAGGGCAGATCCTGCCTCTTGAACTTGGTCGACTTTTTCGAAACAGTCACTAAGGCCATTGATGAGGGTAAGGCAGTTCACACAGCCTACCTTGACCTAGCAAAAGCATTTGACACAATACCCCACTCGGGCATCATAGAAAAGCTCACCAGCTTAGATATAAACCCATATGTCACAAGATGGGTTGCAAACTGGCTCAAGGACAGAACACACAGGGTTAGAGTTGCTGGTGCCATGTCAGACTCTAAGCCAGTCACGAGCGGTGTCCCACAGGGCTCAGTCCTGGGCCCCCTCTTGTTCGGCATTTATTTTTCTGAAGTGCAGGCAAACATAGGGGGATTGTGGCTGACAAAATTTGCAGATGACTGCAAACTGGGCACCATAATTGACACTCCATCAGACACAGACATCCTCCAGAAAGGTCTCATAGAAATGGATAACTGGTGCCAGAGCCATGGCCTTAAGCTAAATGCCAAAAATGTATAGTCATACCCTTTGGGAAAAACAAGGTAACCCCTAATTACCACATAGGTGGTAATCCATTAAACACGGAAGAAGTTATCAGGGACCTGGGGACCCAAGTTGACAGTAACCTCTCTTTTGACACTCACATTGCCAAAGTGGTTAGGAAGACCTTCTACATTGCCCACCTGATCATGAAGGATTCACATCCAGATCAGGAGAGGTCATTGTACCCTGTACTCTTCACTTATCAGACCAATGATTGAGTACAATGCCCCATTCGGAATGTACCTTACCCGACACCTGCAGCAGTTGGAAAGACCCCAAAAGTTCCTCACCAAAAGGATAAAGGGGCTCAAACATATGTCATACGATGCCCGACTGAAGAAACTCCAGCTCTATTCAGTCGCATACCGCCTGCTCAGAGGTGATCTGTGCCTGACATACAAGGCCATGTCCAACCGAATTAATGGACATGCTCCACCTCAAAAATCCAAATCCACCAGAGCCACAAGAGCAAGAGACTTAAACCTCAACACGGATATAAATAGGATGTGCTGGAGGGACAGATTCATCACCCAGAGACTCCCTACACTATGGAACAGAATCCCAGTCCATGTGAGGCAGAGCCCCTCACTGACTCTGTTCAAGAGAAATCTTGACGAGTGGATGGGAGATCGTAGGTTTACCCCGGGAATCATCTCTGTATCACTGCTGGACAGAGGCACAGCAAACTAATGGGTATAGTATTCTCATCCTAAGGGGTGGTGAAAGCCACACACACTCTGGCTAGGCTTATAAATGCCCTAGGGCAGACAGCCTAGTATGAACCTATGAACCTATGAACCTATGAACCTATATATGAGATGCCCTCTCTGGTGTTAGTGGTGAGGATTGAGGCTCCTTGATTGCTGGGCCAGGGCATGGGCATCACATTTGTGGTTTGGCAGTGGTGGGATATCCACATCACATATTAATTAGTTGGTAAATACTAATTGGTTTGTAGTGGTGTGGGTAGAGTGAATCCTGTAGCTTGTGTACAGTGAGCTTTGAAGGTATTTTTGTACTCTAAAACAGCCATGCAGTGAATACCCAGAGTTCAGATCACAATTGCTTTATTTATTTTGTTAGCATAGTTAGTCAGGATGAGCAGGCAGCATGCCAGCAGAAGAGTATGGAAAGCTGACAAGGAGCCAGCTGGTGGAGATGTGCCAGGCTAGGGGACTGGTGCATGGAAACCTGACTAAGGCAGACCTGATTGCAGCCTTGATTACAGCTGCATCAGAAACAGCAACCAGGAGGACAATCAGACTGGCAGTGGAGATATAATAGCCTCAGAGAGTGGACAGCTCAACCTTTCTGCAGTGGACTTAAAAATCCAGCTGGACCTAAAGAGACTTGAGTTGGAGGCCAGACGTCTGGAATTAGAAGCAGTTGAGAGACTGAGGCATCTAGAGAGTGAAGAGAATGAGAAACCACTATGCCTAGAAGCTGAAGAAAAGACAGGCAGAGGCAGTATGAGAAGGAGATGCTGATGCTTCGCTAGAGTCATGGAGGTAATGAGGAATGGAGTAACTGGACCCCAGAAGCACAAAAGGTCAGTAAATTTCTTCCGCAATTTAAAGAGTGGGATAATTTTGATAGTTTCATTCATATGTTTGAGAGGGTATGTAAACAGTATGAAGTTGACCAAGGGCTCTGGGTACGGTTCCTAACCCCCTTACTCCATGGTAAAGCTATAACTGTATTATCTAAAATGTCTGATGTTGATTGTTTGATTATACTGCTGTAAATATTTGTCTATTAGAGTTTTTTAAGCTAACACCTAAAACGTATAGGAAAAAGTTCCGCGAGCATAGACGCATGGCAGATGAAAGTGTGTGTGAATATGTTGCTGAATTGAGCATTTATTTCCATAGGTGGATGAGTGGATGTCAGGTCACCACTTTTGAAGGGCTGGCAGACCTTTTGGCGATGAGGATCTGGTTAGCTGATAGACAATGTGCTACTTCAGATGAGTTGGGTAAGGGAGACTTATACCTGGCCAGCAAGGCAGCCCTGCACAGGAAGGGGACCTCCAGTACTGCTCCTGGGTCTAAAGGAACCCATGGTGGGCAGCACAGACTGCCACAACAGAATCTGCCAGTAGTAGGGGAAGCCAGTAGTCCAGGTACACATCCAGGAGCTAGGGTTAAATGTTTTGAATGCAACCAGTGGAGCCATGTGGCATACAGGTGTCCATGGGGGCAAGGTGGGGAACAAAACGTGAGGGAGCCAGTAAGTGGGAAAGACAAAATGCCAATAGTAGGTTGTCTTGAGACAACAGGGGTACCAAACTACCATCCTGCAGATGTCCTGATAGGGAATGATTTGGATGAGGCAGTACCATGTGCTTATGCAGTTACACACAGTCAGGCTAGGAGAGAAGCATGTGGGTCTGGTAGCCTGGGGGAGACCCAGATAGACTACATACTTGCAGCCAAGACTGGTGAGGTGGTTACTTCAGGGAAGGAGTTACTGTGTAGCAGTGAGACTGAATGTGAAACACAGCTGTTTGTGGGTACTGATGTTCTCTTGGACAGAGTGACTGCAAAGGTAGAGGTGAGTAGTAGTACCCAGGTTGACAGTGAGGCACCACTGTCAGAGGATGCCAGACCTCCTGTGTAAGGGGAGCTGGGAAGTGTTACAAGGAGACAGCTGAGACAGGATCAGCTCTCGGACCCCAAATTGCAAGGCCTGAGGCAGGTATCTAGGGAGGCACCTGACTCTCAAGGAAAGGGGGAATCTGTATACTGGGACAAAGGTTTACTGACTCTGAGGGAGGGCTAGAAGGTGAGAGAGTAGAGCAGTAGGTAGTGCCTAGAGCCTACTATCTGGCACTTCTAGCCATAGCCCATGATATTCCCTCTGCAGGTTATATGGGCATAAAATGTACAAAGAGGCATATTATGCAGAACTTCTATTGGCATGGAATTTCCAGAGATGTAAAAGGGCACTGCAGGACCTGTGAGCAGTGTCAAAAGGTAGGCAAGGCAGGCGACAAGGTGAGAGCTCTTTTGATGCCTTTGGCTGTGATTGAGGAGCCATTTCAGAGGGTAGCTATGGATATTTTGGGTCCCCTGAGTACCCCACATTCCACAGGAAAAAATATATCCTAGTGGTAGTAAATTATGCTACCAGATAACCTTAGGCAGTGGTTCTGTCCTCCATTAAGGCAGAAAAGGTGGCAAATGCTTTATTAGAGATTTTCAGCAGGGTAGGTTTCCCAAAATAAATACTGACTGACAGAGGTGCCAATTTCATGTCAGACCTGCTGGCTTGTCTGTAGAAGTCCTGTAGGACCTATGAGCAGTGGCAAAAGTTAGGCAATGCAGGAGAAAGGTGAAAACTCCTTTGATGCCTTTGCCTGTGACTGAGGAGCCATTTCAGAGGAAAGCTACAGATATTGTTGGGCCTTTGAGTACCCCAAGTTCCACAGGGAAAAAGTATATCCTAGTGGTAGTAAATTATGCTACCAGATAACCTTAGGCAGTGGTTCTGTCCTCCATTAAGGCAGAAAAGGTGGTAAATGCGTTGTTAGAGATTTTCAGCAGGGTAGGTTTCCCAAAAGAAATACTGACTGAGAGAGGTGCAAATTTCATGTCAGACCTGCTGGCTTGTCTGTGGAAGTCCTGTGGAGTGAAACACATGAAGACCACCCCTACCATCCACAGACTAATGGTCTTGTTGAGAGTTTAAACTCTACAATCAAGGCCATGCTACGGGCATTTGCAGATCGGTTTAAGAGGGAGTGGGACAATTATTTGCCCCATCTGTTGTTTGCTTACAGAGACATTCCCCAGGATTCCAAAGGTTTTTCATCCTTTGAGTTGCTGTATGGGCACAGGGTGAGGGGGCCTCTAGATTAAATTCGAGATAAGTGGGAAGGTGAGTGCAAGTCTCACAAGGAGTCTGTTGTGGCATACATCCTAAACCCCAGGACAAGACTCAGGGAACTCATGGGCTTAGCCCAGGAGAACCTGGCAGATGTCCAACAACAGAAAAAGGTGTGGCATGACAGGAATGCTCAAGCTAGAGAGTATGCTGGGGGCCAGCAGGTAATGGTTCTCATTCTTGTCAGACACAACAAGCTGCAAGCAGCTTGGGAGAGTCCCTACGAGGTGGTAAGAAAGGTAAGTGATGTTAACTACATGGTGGAACTGCTAGGCAGATGGCAGGGGCACAAATTGTACCATGTTAATATGATGAAACCTTACCATGATAGGGAGGCCCTTGTGCTGAGCATTTGCAGTGGATTGCAGGAGGAGTCTGAGGGAGATCTGGGGACTGATCACCTCAGTGAGGCTTGGACTAAAACCTCAATGGAAGGGGTAGCAATGTCACAGTGGCTATCTCCTACAAAGGGTTTGAGAAATCCGAGCAATGTTACAGGAGTTTGGGGACATGTTCACTGGGAAACCAGGGTGCACCCACCTGGTGCAGCACAATGTGGATACTGGACCTCAAAGGCCTATTAGGCAGGTCCCTTATAGGGTGCCTGAGAGAGTCAAACAGACTCTGAGTGAGGAGATACAGGGAATGTTGGAACTAGGGGTAATTCAGGAGTCCAGCAGTCCCTGGGCCTCCCCAGTGGTGCTGGTACCAAAGAAGGATGGCAGCACCAGGTTCATTGTGGACTATAGGAAATTAAATAGTCACAGAGAGTCAGATGCTTACCCCATGCCTAGGACAGATGAAGCCCTAGATCAATTGGGAGGGGCTAAGTATCTTACCAGCACTGATCTTACCAAGGGTTACTGGCAGGTGCCCTTGTCTCAGTGCTAGAGATAGGTCAGCCTTTGTGATTCCTTTTGGCTTGTATGAATTCTCAAAGATGCCCTTTGGGATGAAAAATGCCCCAGCGACTTTCCAGAGGCTGGTAGATCATATCCTAGCAGGAGCAGGAGATTTTTCCCTTGCTTACCTAGATGATATTGCCATCTACAGCCATTCCTGACAAGAGCACCTTCAGCATGTCAGGAAGATGCTGGCAGACTGCAGAGGGCAGGGTTGACCATTAAGCCCAGAAAATGTCAGGTGGGTGTGGCAGAGGTTTCCTAACTGGGACATAGAGTGGGCAGTGGTAAGATCAGGCCAGAACCTGCCAAAGTAGAAGCCATTCAGGCATGGCCCACACCTGTTACCAAAAAGCAGGTGAGGGCATTTTAGGAACAGCAGGGTACTACAGAAAGTTTTCCCCCAGTTATAGTAGCATTGCTGCTCTTCTCACAGACCTGACAAGGAAAAACAGGCCAGATAAGGTATTGTGGACCCCAGCATGTAAGCAGGCATTTCAGAAGCTTAAAGGACCCTTGGCAGGACCCCCCATGTTAGCCAGTCCAGATTACAGCAAAGAGTTTGTTGTGCAGGTGGATGCTTCAAAGCTGTGGGGGCTGTACTTAGCCAGATTTCTTCAGGGAGAAGAGCACCCAGTGATTTATTTCAGTCATCAGTTCCAACCCAGGGAGGAATGGTATGCAGCTGTAGAAAAAGAATGTCTAGCCATAGTGTGGGTACTGCAGAAACTTCAACCTTATCTGTATGGTAGGCAATTCACTGTAGTTACAGACCACAATCCCCTAGCATGACTACATCGAGTCAGCCAGAAAAATGCCAAATTACTAAGGTGAAGCCTAGGACTGCAAGCATACGATATGACAGAGCAGCACCACAATAGAGTTAGCAATGCCAATGCAGATGTGCTCCCAAGACAGGGAATGGGGTAAGATATTCCCAGATAGGCTCAACCCTCTCAAGCAACGTTTCTCAAGGGTCACTTGAAAAACTATCTTGAGTGTTCAAGGGGGGGAAGAATAGTGAAGGCTACCAGCCCAGCTAGCTGGAAATTTGTAAATAATTCTATGTTATTTGTGAATAGTAATATGATTTGTATGCTTGTCTTACAAATATAAGAAAACTATATGTTATGTATATATTAAATTACTGGTGCATTGAACTGTATTTTCTGTACTGAGCTTCAAGAATGTAACCACAGTGTATCCTGCTGGAAAAGAGTAGAACTGTGTATAAACTATATGCCTATGTAAATGTGTGTTTTCTTAGTAGTAGCTGGAACATACAGAGTTAGCTTGAAAACTCTGAGAAAATAAGTGAAGAATTTTACGATGTGTTATAAAGTTAGTTAATACAGCAAAAATTCAGGATGTCTACAGCTAGAAATTCTTACTATTGTCTGGAAACAGAAATAATTACAGGTTTCAAAGGTAAAAGTGTTTAACATTTTTATGACTTCCAGTTCCAGACAAAACTTTTAAAAGATAAGTATTTTTCACAGAGAAATGTTAAATTATGTTAGCCTAGGAACTAAAGGCGGAGGTATCAATGAATGATGTAATCTGAGATACCCCAGCAGAAATGTTTGATAGTAATTTAAGACCTTTCTGAGAGAGTGGTTCTGTGCATTTTGTATCTTGTCTTTGGACCTGTAAACATCCATTCATCACTTGCATTTGCCTAGCTCTGTAAGTAAGATTCAGATCATAGTATCTCTCTTAAAGATAGGACTATAGTAAGTTTAGTCTAGATGTTTTCTGTATTTATGTGAGACTGTACTGCTATGTTGTTTTAAAATATTTCCTGTGATTCTGAACTCAGCTGTCACTCTGTTGAGTTAATGACTATTGTCTTGTGCTTTTAGTTTTATTATTAAATATATTTAAACCTTTTAATTGTGGCTGTTTTGTTTAGAGATATTTAAGCTGTTAGTGTATTTGCATATGTATTTGGTGACACTGTACAGGCCACTCTTAAATAGCTTTAAAAGTTTGGTCACACTTACCATTTGGATAATAATAACATTGCACAGTAGAATTGGTCACCGTTTGGGAAGGGCCTTATAGTAGCTGATAATGAGCTGGTTGGTGGCAGTGATTGCTACCTTATAGTCTGGGCAGAAGGGGGCATAGCTAGTGAACCTATGACAGCATTCCCCAGGAGTGTTTGTGTGTTTGTATATAAATCAAATCTCAACATTTGTGCAACTACTTGAGCAGGAACACGAAACACTGGTTAAACAGAGAGGGTGCTGGAGGTTTTGGTTTGACCACTCGGCTGAGATCTTAACCCTATAGTTGTGCCAGTGGGGAGTCTTATTGGGGATCTGGAGAGAGAGGGAGAAACCATCCCCAGACTGACTGTGATCTCTGTGTGCTCTTAAGGGAAATTGTACTTTACTATGTGTGTACTTGTCATCCTCCCAATGTGCACGCCCCTCACTGGTGTTAGTGGTAAGGATTGAGACTCTTTGATTACTGGGCCAGTGCAGGGGCGTCCCAACATCTGTGGAATATATACTTCCAACCATGAAGCAAAACATAAAATACATAGAATTACCTTACAGTCAATGTCTGTTAGCTTGATTATAATGTAATTCAATGAACTGTACTACCGATGACTTAAAAAAAAATCAACTGTAAAAGAAATTTTTGACAAAACAGGTTACACCCGCATGCATACATACATACATACATGGATATTTTGCACACACACACACACACACACACACACACACACACACACACACACACACACACACACACACACACACACACACACACACACACACACACACACACTTCAGGATCTGAAATTATTTTATTGTTGAAGACCTCAAATTAATATTTCTAGCTTTCACTTTACAGATCGAGCTGTATATCTGTAGTCTTCAAAAAGAACATTAAGCATTTATCTAACAGTGGTTTTCATTTTCTTTTTCTTTTTGAGTAACTCTAGCAAAACTGAAATGTCAGTGTTAAGCTCCAATTTAAACCTTTTTGTAAGACCTGAGAAATTCCACTGACCCATAAAACAAAGGTTAAATTGTGTGAGTGGGAAGCCGGAAGTCATTTTCCTTGTCTTACCTTCTGAGAGAAAGAGATGTTTTACAGATATCAATGCAAAGCTCTCCAAAGAACATTTTTATATTCGTGGTGCAAAATTATGTGCATCTGGAAGGTATCTGTAGCTTTATGTAGGTTCAGACGATTGAGTACGGCACTGAAATTTTGCTGCAGTTCTGATCTATATCTCTGTCTTGTGACAGATCCAGAAGATTCTAAAATGTGTGCATTATGCTGACATCAAAACTGATGCGGTGCAATAACAGCATTTGCAGCTACTGCGAGGTTATTATGAAAAGTGTGGTGTTCAGTCGTCTCAACACATTATACAGTTTGTCAATTTCCGCCTGAAATTGCAGTCAAGGTTACAGCATTTGCACATTAGGAAATAATCAGCTAGATAAAGACCTTGTGGTGTCTGACTGTGTATTATATGCACTTTCAGTATTTGTCTTGCATTCTTTCTGCTAGAAAGAGCTCATGTAGCACTGATTCTATCAAACTGCTTCCAGGTCTGTCTTCCTTGGTTTGAAACAAGGTATAAAATAGTATAGAAATTCACAGTCAAGTATGAAAACTCCTATTTCAGATATTTGTTCCCTGTACATTAGGCTATTTTGACATATTTTTACAAATCTTAATGTTAGACATTGACGTCCCTTAGGCTGATTATATGCAAGGTAAATTTGAGCCATAACTTTGTTGGTGAAGACATATTAACAAAATAATAAACGTTATTCTTTCTCAGATGTCCGCATACACTGTGACTAGGGGATGCTATTCTTACCCAGTCGCATATGTCTACACTAACTATGCTTTGGGGCTGTGTCTGCACAATGGTTCTCACCTTGAAAATACTAAAAACAGAATTCTAAAAGGGAATGAGTGAAAGCAAGAAAGTATAAAACACTGGCAATAAAAAAAGTATTACTGTCATGAATATAAAGTACACACAGACTTATTTATATTATTCTGTGCAAGGAAAGCTACATCCCTGATTCCCCTGTATCTAGGTATATGCCCCCCCCACACCACCTTACGTAGTTTTCTAAAACCAGAATCACAAAGCATTGGAGAAAAATATGAATATTTGCTCTTTTTGGTAATCAAATATTTTCCTACCTCCAAAATCCAGGATGCTGAAAAACATAAGTAGAGGTGTGGAGTAATCACCCACTTCATATATATGGGGAGAAGGATGATACTATATAATGTAAGTCTTATTTATAGTTCACATTCAGTTTTATTCACAATGCTTTTATTTTAGGCTTTTCTGTTCTCGTTGAGTCATTGTTAATAAGCAAATACATTTTACTTTCATAGCTGCATACTCAGGGAAAGAACACTGGTAAGCACAACAAAACAGTCTTGACTGATGCCTGGATGATGGCCTTACAATCTTCTTTCACCCCACAGGAAAAAGTGGCCAACAAAATGTTTAATAGATTACAGTAGTCAGATGACTGGCAGTCATATGGGACCAAAAAAATCAAAAAGAAAAAAAACATTCTGTAATACATTTTGATACCAGCATCTGAGTCATCTAACCCAGAATCTGGCATGATATTTTCAACATATTAATTCACAGCATAAAATGAAATGCTCACTTCGAAAACAATCTTTGATAGCATTTATAAAATATCGGTACATATGACTCTATATTCTCGAGGTTGATTTAGCTGCTGCTGTACATATTGACTTGATTTCCAATTTGCAGCTTTTCCACCAGAATGATACATGCATGCACTTCCCCTGTATGTATCTGACACATTTGCGGTTAATGAAATTCACTGATTGTGATCTTATGAACCTAATACTAATACTGATGGATCTATCCTCCATTGCATAGGATTCTGATCTGCTATACATTTAGGTAGAGACTTCATTTCACTGTCTCATGCTCCAATAAATCTCATAGCCTCGTTTCCAGTGTAGCGATTGCCTTTAAAAAATTAGGTGATAGTAGTCTAGTCAATTACAGTATATGAGCTAGATGATCCCAGTCTCAGATATGAGTAATGAATAAGCTTCCATTTATCGAAGAAACTAAGCATTTGCATGCTAGCTCAAAAGGTACTGAATGTTAAAATGCAAGCATTTGTCACAAAGCTCAAAAGGTACTGAATATTAGCATGCAAACATTCACCACATAGCTCCAAAGGTATTGAAAATTATCATGCAAATATTTGCACATAGCTCAAAAGGTACTGAATGTTAGATTGCAAGCATTCGCCAGTTAGCTCAAAAGGTACTGAATTTTAGCATACAAGCATTCGCCACATAGTGCAAAAGGTATTGAATGTTAGCATCAAGCATTCACTACATAGCTCGAAAGGCGCTGACTGCTAGCATGCAAATGTTAACATTTGCTTGCTAACATTCAGTACCTTTTGAGCTATCACCCAAATGCTAGCATACAGTACCTTTTACACTTTGTGGTGATGTTCCACTCTGAAGTTGAATTTATCTCACATTGAAACAATAGTCATAATAAAATCATACTCCAAAATCAGATCTAGTTATTGCCCTGATTGAATTTACATAACATCATGATGATCTTTGCAAAGAAAGATGGACTTATCCATGTCTGGCCTGTATACTACACCTATAGGTATAGGACTACTGATTATTTGTTACTCTAGTAAAACCCATCTGCCCTCTGTATCTTTAAAATTTTCCCTGACTGATCACCTTACATTTCAGTTTAGGTATATGGAAGCATCTCATTTAAATAAGTTAGACAGGCTATAAGCCACAGGTCTCTCAGAGGGAGAGATTGTGCAGACATTTGATACGTGTTCTGGATATTTTTAGCGCTTGTAGTAAAATTATTTTACATGACCTAAAGGGTAGATATGCAATATCTTTCATTTCAGTCTTGAATGTTATTTTCGAACATTTAAAGTAACTGCATTAACAGATGTTTAACAACTTTATAAAGAACAAAAAATGCACTAATATTTATTATCTGTTATGTCTAAATAAAATTGACAAAGCTATAACACAGTGTGCACTTTAAACACCAGCACAGTCTAATAATATTTGTAATGGGAAAAACTGGCAGGCTGAATGAAGGCTAGCTTTACATGCTTCTTCAAGTGTGGGAGTAACCAGACCTTCAACTTAATGTAGGTTACACTGAATATAAATGGTTTAACAATCAAATCACTTTGAACAGAAAACAATATGTACACAAGCTGAAACGAGAAATGATCATGTAAAATTAAGTATGTGACACATGAATTAATATGATTATGGAAATATAAAGAAATATGCTATTTTTTTAATTATTGAACAAGATAAAGATACAGAAAAAAGGGCATCCTGACATGTTTTAGGGAATTTTCTCAGTTATGAAGGACAATATACTTGAGAGAGAAAAGATGATTTCTCCTACAGAGTATTGTATAAGTAGGAATGGGAAAGGGCAGGATGATGTTTGTAGGGCATATGCACTTGCAATTCATTTACAGCTGATATCTTTCTAAAATTGCTTTTTAAAGCTATGCCCTAAATTTAGTGTAGGAGATGGTGTACTTTAAATCTTATGGGAATAATTCTCAAAATTGTGGTGCTACTACAGAAAAACAGTTTTGTGTGCATTACAGCCTGGTTTTGGACATAATTAGGGTATGATAGCAAACAAAAAATGTGCACGACTCTAGATTCAGTAATTTTAATATAAGTGTACATAGAAGTAGTTTAACCATTTGTGTTATTGTCAGTCATTTTAACATCTTCAAGTACTAGACAATGGTGTGCTGTTCTAGGAGCAACTCTAATAAGTTTACATATACTTTTGGTTGGATTTTCTAGGACTAAGAGGATGCACATCATTCCCACTGATGCAGTAACCTTTGGGCTATGTAGCTTGTGAGTGATTCCAAAAGCTCTGGCTGCTCCCCACACCTTCTCTTTAACTGCTAAATGCTCATCCCTGAAGTGGAAAAAGCAGCAGTCAGAATGAAGAAACCTCTGTACTTTCTTGCTGCCTCAGGAAGAAGCAGCCCAGAGATTTCATTCATTCTGGGAGATAAGTCCTCATTGGGAACACTCCCAGACAGATTTTTTTATCCTTTTTTTTCTTTCTAATAACAGACATTTCCTGTCAAGAAATACTATTTGGAGACAATTTATGTGAGAAAATGCACTATTTATTTATTTATTTATTTATTCATTCATTCATTCATTCATTCATTCAATTGTATATTTATTTATTTGCATTTGGTTACCAGGAAGTTCTGACTGGCTCATATAAGACCCCTTTTCAGCATAGTCCTGGGGAAAAACATTTAGCAAGATTTTATGTTAATATTTAATGTTGTAAAGTGTTTTATTTGGGCAGGAACTACTATGGGATATGGTAGTGCTTGTGTTCACTATGTGACAACTTGCCTGCCTTTTTTTTGTCAGATTAAATTCTATCTAGAAGGGTTTCTGACAGGAATTTAATGTGTTTCTTTTGTATTACAGTGTTAAGAATAGTATGAATGTGCATGAAAGTGTAAGTGTGCTACTTCTGAACGCTATATGACAACTTATCTTCTGACTGACTTGTCCCATCAAAGCTTACCACATCTGAAGAACCCTCATTAGTTATAATATGAATGCTTATTCCACTCCTGCTGGTCTTAAGTCTGTTGTTCCTAGACACTAAAAACAACTTACCAACAAGCCCTGGCTAATACAATGACTCAGTCAATGGTGGATAACTATGTAGCAGCCAGCAGTTGCTCCTCAGAACACTCACTTATCTCTTCATCTTCAGCCATCATGAACTGAGAGGTCAGACACATCCTCATCACCTGTTCTAGTGTTTGCAGTGGACATGAGAGAACCATTGTTTCTAGGGCAAGGAGACACACTGTTGCTTGATGTGGCTTGGTGGAAAAAACTCTTGATGGAGTAAAAGTACATTCTCTGAGTCTATCATCCAGGACATCTGTAAAGAAAAAAAACAAAAGATTAAATACTGTTTATCTAAAGACATGGTGTCTATTAGAAATATTTTTTTACCTTGGTGAAGACATCTTTACAAGAAGTTAATCCTAGTACTTGTAAATCAAGTCAGTAGAAACTTTTCTGCGGAAGACATAGTGCCTTTTTTAGGCAAGGTTCAAATGACAAATTCACCACTGTAACAGGTACAAGCAAACAAAATCTGAGGGTATTGCTGCTCACTGCTAGAAGTCTAAACCTCAAAATGCACTCACTCGAGGCACTCCTTAAAATGGAGAACATCGACATCTGTGCAGTGACAGAGACCTGGTTCAAGGCTCCAGAGAGCACCCCTGCATTACCAGGCTATAATTCATACCACAACTTTTGACCACCTATCCTGGACTGAAACACTAAAGGAGGCATGTCCATATTCATTAAGGATATCCACACCTCCAGGCTAGTTGCTCAGTATAATGCATCCGAGATTATCCAAGTGCAACTAACTCTGGGCAAGACCGCAATCAAAATTGTAGCTTGCTACAGATCCCCCACCATGCCCCAGGATTCCCACTCCTTATTTCTTGATACACTGGAAAATATTAGGGTACAACCCACCACCCTAATAATGGGTGATTTCAACTACCCCACCATTAACTGGGAAAACTACTTATGTACCAACTCTTGCTCAACGTTTTCTGGAATTCCTAAATTCCAATGCCTTGGATCAAGTTATCCACACCCCCACCAGGGGCTACAATATCCTAGACCTGGTTATTACCAACATGGGCGACCGGTGTTCCACACACAAAAATGGTCAAGCATCAAGAAGGATTAGAAGTAAGTACAATTCTTTATTGTGGCAACTCCAAAGATAGTAGCAAACTGGTTTCAGCAATAATAATGCCTTCTTCAGTGCTAATACACACAAAGAAATCACGATTGATTTAAATACTGAAACACATAATTAGAGTCATCTTCTTATTGGTCATACCAAAATTAGCCATGCTCATTTAGGCCAGGCGTAAACAAAGCGCCTATCCTGACAATCCATCTTGATTCTTTTTGTTTAAAATGGTAGGCCACCCTGCTTTGCACACTCTGTTGCCCTGGACTTTATCTATAATGATAAAATTAAATCTGGCAGTGGTGTGGGTCATAGTATGTTTGAATAGTGAATTAGACATTGTCTTTATTTCTAGTGTCACTGAGGTGTTCACTAATATGAAACCTCAGTGGCCGAGAGGTTTGTCCCATATAAAAGGAGGAACAAAAACAGGTTGCTAGATATATGACCCAGTCACTGCTGCCATTCCCAAAATAATGGATCTTATATATATTGGAGGTGTTGCTGCTGGTAAACTCTTTAGTCTTTAAGACATATGCACACGCAGAACAGTGACCACAAGGAATGTTGCCCACCAGCTTGTCCCCAAATAGTGTCAGCTGCTGCTGGGTATTGGAAGGTGACAAATGTTTATAATGAGTGAAATAAGAGTTGAGTGTGGGACCTCTGCGATATGAAAACAAACAATGTGGTGATAATACTTCAGATAGTTTTTCACTGGCCAAATAGTATGTCCCAGTGGTTGTCAATAATTTGTCTAAATGTGTTAATGTTACATGCAAAGGAGGTGACCAGATGTATGGGTTGAGATGGATTTTTATCCATATTGTTAGAGGTATGTTGATACTGCAAAAGATTAGTTCTAGATTGTGCTGAAGCAAATGAACAAGCCTTATTTATATTATGAGCATGATAGCCCCTGCTGAGGAACCTATTAATTAGATCCTGTTGCTGTAATGAAAAGGCCTGCTTAGTAGAACAGACGCATTTAATCCTCAGAAACTGGGACTTATGGATGTTGTGGATGATGTGCTGAGTGTGATGACTTGTTGCATGAAGCAGGGTGTTAAATTGGGGAAAGTTTCGAAAAACTTCTTTTCTCAGCATATGATCACTCTCTCAAATGACACTTATGTCCAAAACAGTGATTTGATTATATTCCCAATTCAGTGCAAAGTGAATCCCCCACTTATTTTCATTTAAATATTGTACAAACTCCTGTACATAAGTCACATCTCCTCTCCACACTATCCAACAATCATCCATGTACCGTCACCAAATGTCCAGTTCTTCCAAAAATATGTTGTGGCTGGCATCATAAATTAGCTGTTCTTCAATGTACCCTATGAACAAATCAGCATAAATGGGGGGCAAACGAAGCCCCCATGGCAGTCCCTCTAACTTGCCAGTAACATTTACCATGGAAATAGAAAACATTTTTTGTTAGGACATGTTCCTTTAAACAAATTAATAAAGTGTTGAAGCCAGGAGTGCATATGTCAGCTTTTTCCAACCAAACCCGGATGGCTTCTAGACCCGCCCAATGGGGGATGTTAGTGTATAAAGTGGTGACATCCAACATGCACATCAACCAACTGGGATCCAGCAGGGTATTGGTAATGATCTGAAGAAACTGTGTGGTATCCTTAATCCTTGCTCTGACCTAGATAGTGATGGTTGTAGATATTCAGTCAAAAAGGCTGATAAAGGCTCAGTCAAAGACCCCCTGCCCAATACAACTGGTCTCCCCAGTGGTTGGATTGGATGTTTATGTATTTTGGGCAGCAAATATAGGTATTGAGATTGTTGGTACAGTAAGTTGGAACATTCCTTTTTGACTGATGATACCTTCCTCCTGAGCCAGTTTCATAAATTGATCAATCTCTTTTTTAAATTTGAAAGTGGGATTCAGTGACATGTGCATGTAGAACTGGCCATTAGATAGTTGTTGTTCAGCCTCAGCTAAATACATGGACTAGTCCATAACACCCCCCCCCCTCCTTTGTCTACTGGTAAGATTACCAAATCATGATTATTACTGAGTTTGGTCAGAGCCTGTTGTTCCTATTTGGTAAGATTGTGTCTGATGTTGCTGTGTACATTTTTGTTAAAATGTAGATCTTTAAAACACATCTTTTGAATATTGAAACATGTTTGTCCATGGGTGGCATAAAATTGGATTTGCTAAAGTGAAAAAAACAGTGGATCTTTGAGACTGGTCAGTCCCTAAAAAAATAATTTCAGATTTAGTATTCTACAAAATCATTAACATCATTGGCAGGTGCATCTTCATTGACAAAATAACCTGGGACAAAATTTAGACCCTTGTTAAGTAGGTTTATTTCAATATCAAAAAACACTCAAATAGTCCCGAACACTCGACCAAATAAAACCAACAGAATGTTGCTCGTGGACCCAAAGAATAAATTCACTGTGCACTGTGAATTCCAAAAAACAGCCAAAAATACTGTAGGTTAAGCACTTTCATCTAACTTGTAGACTTCATCAGAACAACTATTAATAAAATCCCTCTTGCTTATATACAAATTCCAATCAAACATTTTTCAAATAATTAAACAATTAAATGATGTTGTACTATTTAAAGTGCCAGTGTTCTCTGTATCGACTGATGCCATACTAAAGTGGTAACTAATTTCATATATATGCTCGTTCAACACCATAATAAAATATCATGTTAAAATACAAATAAAAAAATATTTAATAATGCATTAAAATTGATTTAATGTTTCATGTAACTACATATACCTTAAAGTGTTCTTTTATCTATTATTTTCCAATATGGGCTTTATGGAAATTGAATCATTCAACCCTGGATGGACAGAAGCATTTAATCTAATCTGCCATCTGGTCTCTTTTTCTCCTAATAAATATTTAACACTAATTAATACTGTTCCCCTCAAGATGCCTCCATAATGCATTATTAGTGTCCTGCTCCTTGATTTTATAACAGTGCTCATATATTCTGTTCCGAAAACATCTGTCCATCTTTCCCACATAAAAACATGGACAGTTACGAACCATACAGTGGTATTGTTAATATCTTCCAAGGTTACGGACGGACTTTTAATAATTAGATGACATTGATTACAGTTCCCACATTTTGTGGTACCTGTCCCTTTCATTACATTATAGTCTGCAGTTTTCCTTTCCAATTCAGTTTTAAGATTAATTCCTGTTTTAGAAACAAATTGTGGTTTGTTTTTGAACACATCATTGTCTGTTTTAAGTACATCCCAATTTCTAGTTATTATTTTCATTATGTCCGGGCATATTGCAAAATGCATGCTTTCATATATCCATCTAGTTCATTTACTTTCTTGATTTTATTGTCCCTCCCTATATCCACATTACTATTTCCTAATATAGGTTTGTATTTTCTTCCCATTGGATACCCTCTAGATTTAAACATATTTCCTATATAGTCTAATTCTTTTACTAAATCAGTATAGTCAGAGGTCATCCTTTTGACTAATGGGGTGACAACTAGTAAATTTTTTCTATAAATTTTTGATTTGAACCTTCCTTTATCTATAATTATATGGGTGTCTAAGTATGGTATTGATTTTTTATCAATATTGTAGGTAAACCTCAGATAGTCACATCTAGTATTCAAGTAGTCAATAAATTCCTTTAACTTGTCCATGCTTCCATTCCAAATCATAAATATTGTTCTTCCATTCTGTAGAAAGAATATATTTCCCAATCAATCAGAAACATATTCTTCAAATAAAATGTAGTTGCAGTTCAACACAATTTCCATAAATTCCAAGATTAAAGAAACGTTTTCCCATGTTACATCTCCATATTTTTCTATACTATTTGTTGAACCTATACAACCCTTCCTCCTGGGGTATACTGGAAAAAAGATCAACTATATTAATAGTTACAATATAAGTTTCTGTTGTAATAATTTCTGTATTGAGTCTCCCTAAAAAGTCCCAGGAATCAATTAACAAATGTGCTGATTTTTTATATATAGGTTTTAACCAGCTGTCAATAACCTTCCCAAAAGGGAAGGTTTTGGACTTAGTTATCCCTACTATGGTACCAATGACAGGATGCTCCACTTTCAAGAAATTGTACATATCACTATCAATCCTGTCATCCAATAACATTTCTTCCAAACATAAATCTATTTTATGGTAAGCAATGTTGACTTCATTAATGGACGATATGTCATAATTCCCGGAGTTTAATAATATCTCATGAATTTTGTTAATATATTCACCCTTGTCATATAGTACCACTCCACCCCCCTTGTCGGGTTTCATAATCCTTAAATTGTTGTTTTCTTGTATCTCTTTCATTAATTTGTATTCATTGTATTCAAGATTCCTTTTTCTATTGGGGTTCTTCCTCACATATTCATAAATTTCATCAATAACGACCTTTTCATATACAGCTAGTGCAGGATTTAAAGGAGGTACAAAAATACTTTTCTTCTTAAAGTCACTACTATTTACCTGTCTTGTTCCTTTAAAAAATATTGCAAGGTTTAACTTCCTTAAATATTTTTAAAAATCTACTATAAAATCAACCACATTAATGTCCCTATTCGGTACATGCTTCATTCCCTTAGATAATAATTTGAAATATCCTTCATGAAGTGGTACCTGTGTATAATTATATATAGTAAAGTCACCCATACAAAAATGTGTATCTGTAACCCTAGTAATTAATCCTTCTTCCTACAATTGTTTCCCTTTTTTGTACTGGGGTGGGTTTTCCCATTTGTAAGCATTCCATTTCTTTGATCCCACATATGGCTGCTTCTGTGGTCCTATCCCGATGTTTCTGTCCCCTAAAAAATCGGGGTTGTTACCATAATGTTCATCATTACTACGTAAGCCAAACCTTCTATAATTATTATTCCTATATTTATATTTATAATTGCCTTCGTTAAATTTGTTACTACCATTTTCTCTATATTCATTTTGTCCTATAGGCCCCCATCTATAGGCCTCTCCTTTTTCATACTGTAGCATGTCTCTATTCATTTTTTTACACTTTCTTTCATATTGTTTGTTCATTTGGTTCTCAACCCAAATAATAAATCAGTAGTAATAACCTGTTCCAACTGTTCCAATTCAGACATTAAGCCACATATCTTCTTATCATTACAAGACACTATAAATTTCATAAATTGTCAAACATTTTGGTGTTTCTAAACATTTTTTAAGATACATGTTATCTAACTGTACACTTTTTGACATCTTTCCAAAGTCCTTGATAAAGTCTTTCAATGTCATACTTTTTATAATTAGCAATATTTCTATTAATCCCTTGGGGTTGAAACACAGTACCTGTTTCCTTAGGCTGTCCGTTCTTCTTAGGTTTAGCGCCTGAAATGTTATAATTCACCTCTGATCCACATTTATCGCTAGAAAGCCATTGAAAGGTCCTCTCAACAAATTTGGATCCATTAGAGGCTGAATCTTTGTATCCCACGCCATCTCCCTGACTGTTGGGGAGAGATTCCATTGATCTACACTCTCGTAGCTTACTTGATGACATCATCGTACGTTCCCTAATGTTACTCCCTTCAGGCTGGCAAATCAAATCAATCAGCCGAGTGAGCTCGTCCTTCAAGATAGCCATCTCGGACTGTAGTTTATTAATGTCATCCCTCCTAGGGGAAAAAATCAACGGCAACTCATCAAGAGAGTCCATGTTACAACTACGAAAAATACTAAAATAGTCCCGAACACTCGATCAAATAAAACCAACAGAATGTTGCTCGTGGACCCAAAGAATAAATTCACTGTGCACTGTGAATTCCGATCCAATACTTTAATAGTTAAAATGTACAACAGCTAAAAACAGCCAAAAATACTGTAGGTTAAGCGCTTTCATCTAACTTGTAGACTTCATCAGAACAACTATTAATAAAATCCCTCTTGCTTATATACAAATTCCAATCAAACATTTTTCATATAATTAAACAATTAAATGATGTTATGCTATTTAAAGTGCCAGTGCTCTCTGTATCGACTGATGCCATACTAAAGTGGTAACTAATTTCATATATATGCTCGTTCCACACCATAATAAAATATCATGTTAAAATACAAATAAAAATTATTTAATAATGCATTAAAATTGATTTAATGTTTCATGTATCTACATATACCTTAAAGTGTTCTTTTATCTATTATTTTCCAATATGGGCTTTATGGAAATTGAATCATTCAACCCTGGATGGACAGAAGCATTTAATCTAATCTGCCATCTGGTCTCTTTTTCTCCTAATAAATATTTAACACTCCCCCCTCTGGGATTCACTTTTACACATTCAAGTATACCGAAATTAAAAGTACTACATTTACTGTTCCCCTCAAGATGCCTCCATAATGCATTATTAGTGTCCTGCTTCTTATTTCAATATCAGACACGGCCTGACTAGAGATATTGTGCACATTGTTATTATTAACATTTAGTGGGGTAGAATCATATCCAAAAGTTGTTGAATGCTGCCTACTCGTTCGATGATTTCTACCCCCTCTGTGTCTCTTCCCCTTAAAGGGTCAGTACTGGGCCTTATCTTAGCAATGGGTGACTCCAGGATGGAAGTCAATTCCACATCAGTGGCAGATGAAGATTCGTCTCCTGATGTACCTACATGACCATTCCCCTTATTCTTCAATATTGACCTTGGTATTTTCCTTTTACTAACCTGTTTATTATAACCTTGGTCCTGGAATCTGACATTCTTTTGTATACCAAAAGGCTTCCCTCTATCATAATCTGAAATGTCACAATTACATTTCTGGGTCTTCTTTTTTAATTGCTGTTCTCAAACAGATAGGTCTTTAGCCAGTCAATTAAGATGTTTGGTGAAAAAAGTTTCCCCTTCATAACATTTTACCTCCTCACAATTGCGTCTGACTTCCCCAATACATTGGTCAATGGTTCTCTTATAATACAAAATAAGATCATCAACAAAAGCCTTATAGGCTTTGTATTGGGCCTGATTCCAATCCAAACCTGTGATACCTGATCACCACCTGGCTCATTAAGGGTTGAATTCAAACCCTTAGTCCACGTGGGGTGATATCCTTTTGTGTGCCTTAAAAAGTTTCAGATGCCAAATATTGGACCTCAAGGTCTTCATATTTTTGGTGAGTTTCTGGAAAAGTGTACCACAAATGCTGTCAGGGTCTGTAACCCCCATAATAGAATTGTCTAAACCTGGTTGTCTTAACCCAAAAACTTCCAAGTCATCTCTATTTGCAGAAAGACCCTCCAATAATTTTGAGAGATCCATCTTATTAACCCCCTGTATGTCTCAACTTCAGTGACTGATACCTTCAAAACTCATTATAACCAACAGTGACAAGTTCAAATATAGTTACTGAATGTGTCCCAAGAACAGGACCAAAATAAACTAAAACAGTAGAGAAATGAAAATTATATCACAAAAATAGAAATGACAGCTTAGTTCACATAAATAAAAGAGTGACAATGTCTAGAAAGCTGAATGTCCAGGCAGACCCCTAATCGACAAATGTACCTACCAATAATCAATTTATGTACACTCATTACCCATATATATATATATATATATATATATATGTGTGTGTGTGTGGAAAACACCACCAATATGGGCATCAATCATCTGAGCTGCAACAGAACATAAATATAAAGAATAAGCCCCTGGTTAGCTAATTACCCAGTTCCTCAAATAGCAAAGTTGTAGCTATTAGAGGTCATAAATTGACACTCAGAGTTGGAGAATGAAATGGCCGACCTTCATCTCTGCCATTAAAAAGGTGCACCTAACACACAAATAACACAAATCAAATATAGCTGTTACGGGTCAAAATCTGACTCTCTTAATTGAAAACAATAATGGCCGACCTTCCTCTCTGGCCTTAATAAGGAAACACAACAGCTCACTTCAAGAGTTTAGAGCTATTAGCATTTACTTGAGTGACTTTCATCTCTCCCAAAAGGACCAACAAACAAATACTATGTCACAACCCAACCAATCCGTAGGTTGGATAATAATTATTATCAAGGAGCAACCTGGGCAACAGCAATACCAAAAGATGTACCTAACATAAATGCATGAATGCCCATTCCAAAAAAGGACCCAGTTAGATATTCTGCACCCCAAACTTATGTGAATGGCTATGCTGACTATGCAAAAAAACCACTGCAATTGTTCAGATCCAATTATACACAAGAAACTGAATGTAACTGGTAATAAGGATGCAAATAACTCAATAGTTCAAATGAATCAGGTCTTTCAAAATTCACCTCAATGACATTAGAAACAAGGCAATGTCTAATTCACTATTCAAACATACTATGACCCACACCACTGCCAGATTTAATTTTATCATTATAGATAAAGTCCAGGGCAACAGAGTGTGCAAAGCAGGGCGGCCTACCATTTTAAATAAAAAAAGAATCAAGATGGATTGTCAGGCTAGGCGCTTTGTTTACGCCTGGCCTAAATGAGCATGGCTAATTTTGGTATGAACCAATAAGAAGATGACTCTATGTGTTTCAGTGTTTAAATCAATCGTGATTTCTTTGTGTGTATTAGCACTGAAGAAGGCATTATTATTGCCGAAACCGGTTTGCTACTATCTTTGGAGTTGCCACAAAAAGAATTGCATTTTCTTCTAATTCTCCTTGGTGTTGGACCATGTTTGTGTTTGGTATGTTGTTGGTTTAGTCTGCGCACCTTGTCATACTTGCGTGTCTCTTGTGCTCTTGACCAGTGTTCCACACCAGAGGTCAATTCCTCGTTGGTCAGATCTGACCCCAAGCTAATCACCCTAGACATCCACATCCCACCCCAAACCCCATTAGGGAAACAAGCATAAAAACTTTTTCCAAAGCCAAATTCACGCTTCTTAAGACAGAAGTGGCAAACTTCACAACACCCATGCAGACAGACAATAGAGGTACGACTGCAGAATCCTACACAAATGCACTTTATAAGCACTTACACGAGGGCATGGATCGTACTATCCCTAACAGAACCAAGATGCTATCCTCCAAAAAGAGGAAGCCAATCTGGTGGTCCCCTGCCATAAACAAACTCTACAACAGAAGAAAGAAACTGTTGCAAAAAAGAGTAAAATCCCATGATTGGAGGAACTCCCTGGTCAGCCTCAGTAAGAAGCTGAGATCCTTCATAAAATCTTCCAAAGCTAGCTATGAAAACAAAATCGCCACTGATTCTAAAGGCAACCACAAAGTATTCTAATTTTATGTCATGAATCTCAACGGCAACACTCAGATCTGCTCTGAGTTACAGCACAATGGCACTAAATATACAGAACCAACTGATATTGGCCAACATTCTGGCAGATAGGTTCAGTGCTAACCCCCCTCTCACCCCCTAAAGGGCCCATCTCTATACTGGAAGAATGCAAAGTTCCTGTAATCACAGCTGGACAGGTAAAAACCACACTCTCCAAAACTAAGAACACAGCATCCGTGGGACCTGACAACATCCCAGGCTGCGTTCTACATGAACTACAGAACGAAAAGACACCCTACTTAAGTACCATGTTCAGTCATAGCCTCACCTCAGGCTTTGTGCCCACTGAATGGTGCACAGTGACGGTTATCCCACTCCACAAAGGGGGAGCCACCATGTACCCCAGGAACTACCTCCCCAATAGCCTGATGACCCTGGTCTGCAAGGCCATGGAGCATATCATCATGGAACTTATAAACAGATATTGGTAATTTCCAAATTCTGGACCCCATCCAGTTATTTGTAAAAGGCAAATCATGTCTCCTAAACCTGATAGACTTCTTTGAAGCAGTCACCAAAGCTGTAGACGAGGGTAAGGTGGTTCACTCAGTTTATCTAGATCTCGCCAAGGCTTTCGACACCATCCCCTACTCTGGAATTATAGATAAACTAACTAAACTAGGTATAAATCCCTATGTCATAAGATGGGTTGCCAACTGGTTCACTGACAGAACCCACACTGTGAAAGTAGCAAACTCCAAATCCGACTTCAGACCAGTGACAAATGGAGTACCACAGGGTTCAGTCCCTTTGGTATCTACTTCTCTGAAATACAGGCTTATACAGAAGGTCTTTGGCTAATGAAGTTCACAGATGAATGCAAACTAGGAGCCATAATTGAAATTCCTAATGATGTGAACATCCTACAAAAGGGCTGCACTGAGACAGATGCCTGGTGCCATGGCCTCAAGCTCAATGCCAAAAAGTGCATTGTCACCCCCTTTGGTAAAAACTCTGTCACCATGAATTACCACATAGGCGATAGTCTACTTAACTCTGAAAGTATGATAAGAGACCTTGGGACACAGGTGGACAGTAGTCTCTCCTTTGATAATCACATCATCACAGTAGTCAGGAAATCATTCTAAGTGACACACCTCATCACAAAGGCTTTCTCATCCAGGAAAAAAGAGGTCATTGTTCCCCTCTACTCATCACTCATTAGACCCATTATAGAGTACAACACCCCTTTTGGTATGTACATTACAACACATCTACAACAACTGGAAAGGCTGCAGAAATACCTCACAAAGAAGATTACCGGCCTCAAACAGATGCCCTACGCAGACTGTCTCAAAAAACTCCAGCTTTACCCCATTGCATATCACCTACTCAGAAGCAATCTCTGCCTAACATGCAAAGCTATGTCAAACCCAGAGCTGTTGGACATGCTCCACTTAAAGAAATCCCAATCACTCTGAGCTACATGCTCTAGGGACCTAAACCTTGTCACCACAATAAACAGAACATGCTAGAGGGATAGATTCCTGTCCCAGAGAATTCCCATACTCTGGAACAAACTACCTCTCTATATCAAACAAAGCTCCTCATAGCACTCTTCAAGAAAAATCTTGATGATTGGGTGGGAAATAGGAAATTCACCCCGGGGATCACTTCTATGGCTCTGCTCGATAGAAGCACAGGAAAATAATTTTCTTGGGTGGTGAAAGCCAGGGTGCCTTTTTGGCTAGGCTTGTATAGGCCCTAGGGCCAATAGCCTAGTACCTATGAATCTATGTTAGAAGACTCTGACATAGAGAGGGACAGGGCTTCTCCTGCAATTTCCCAAGACCATATTTCAGACTTACAGGAATCTTGCTGCTCACAACTTTCTTTGGAGGAATTTTTATTTTCCTAAACTGTCACTAGAATGAATGAAGTGTTTTTTTTATTTTTGTGGGAACAAATATATGTTCTCCTTAAAATGAGAAGTTATTATGATATGTTTGTTACACGTATATGTGCCTCATTCTATGTCTATTTCTCTACCAGTGCCAGCCTTGGAGGATGTAGTTAATGCTGCCTGCAGCAACACTGATTCACAACCTTCAGTCTCCAAGCAAACAGACATAAATACACAGTGAATTTCTGGGTATTTGTCATTTTCTGAAAAGATTTCAAGCCTGCATAAACTAAAAGCACTGTTGATGATTCTCTGCTAGTTTTTCACACCTGCCTTCCACTTCTTTGATCTGCTTTTTAAACCTGGTGATTATAAACTGCCAAACCCTACTATAAATTGAGCTTAATAAGCTCCTCCCTTTCTAAACTGCTGTTGATATCTTAAATTATTTATTTGCCTTTCCTTGTGCTTATATTGAAAAAGTGAAAATTGCCTCTCATTGTCTGTTCTGCTGATTTACTTGCTCATAATTCATTATCTAGCTTCTGTTGGATAATGTAGTATATTTTTTACACTTCAGCAGACACTTGTTTTTAGATCAAGAAGTCAATGGATTTTCCATTTAGTGCACTGGGAGGTAGCCTGGTCTGTTTAGGGTTGGGAAACAATTTAGATTTCTGCATATCATTTTATTGATGGGAGGACTTATTAATCAGCTTATCTTGTTTTTAGTGCCTTTATAAATTCTGTACAATTGAGAGGCTCTTGACTCATTTATGCAAACTGAAGTACTTTTATTGAAAAATCATACTTTTATATGCTGTTTAAAAAGGCACTGCTGCATCCGTATCTTTAAGTTTGTTTGCATTAGCATTTTGAATCTTTTAAGTTTGTTTGTGGTAGCATTTCACTCCAGACACTATTTTACTGTGCTTTTACATTAGGAGGACTGGGATTATTTGTTTAGTGGCAGTAGGTATTTACCTGTTCTACCTGAGTTGGGGAGCACACAAAATGGCTCAAGTATTTATTTATTTTTTGCACTTCTTTTACATAATGTAACTGCACTTTGGCAGTTTCAAGAAAAAAAAAGTACTATCTATTGCTGCCTTAAGTAGTTAATTGCACTATTATTACATTTTATATGTTAGTTATTGTAGGTAATTAGTGTGGTCTTGTTACACTTGAGCTCCAAACCAGCTATTCTACATTAATAAGGTGTTTTTCTGCACCCTTGTAGCAGTCGTGTGCTGATCAAACCTGTCTGAGTTAGGGATTGCTGGTGGAAGGC
Organism: Protopterus annectens; assembly: GCF_019279795.1. Taxonomy (NCBI): domain Eukaryota; kingdom Metazoa; phylum Chordata; order Ceratodontiformes; family Protopteridae; genus Protopterus; species Protopterus annectens. Next base: position 1,312,605,219 of record NC_056737.1, on the reverse strand, counting down.
TTATTGTGTTCTTTTCTGATTGGTAGGTAGCTTAAAACTTGTTTCTCTTTGCTTGTATTTAAGCCTCACATTTAAGCAGTGTTGCTCTTTGTGCAGAGGTGGTTAGTAGTGCCCTGTATAGATGCAAAAGCCTAGAAGCTCAGATGTTTCCTAAACAGCTGTCAGTGAAAGCCTTCTGAGCTTTTCTGCTGCTCTAAGAGCAACTCACTTGTGCACTGAGCAGTATTGCCTTATTGTTCAACCTTACCCTACACAAAGTATGGATCCCCTTTGTAGTCTCAGTGCTACCAGCACAGTTCTGTCAAATTAGACCATTCCATTCCATAATAAAACATACAGTAAAAGTCTGCTATCATGGACGGGCAGTTTCCCAACATCTCTCTGGCCAACCTGATAAACATGGGCATCCTGAGGCAATGCAGCAATTGTCTCATGTATATTGACAACCACTTACTCCCAAAACAAGCAAATACTTTATGTGAGAGTTGTAGTTACACTATGAAATCAGAGACAAGACTCTCACATAAGGACAAGTTGAATGCCAAACAGGTTGACAGCATGGGGTCTATATCAGATGCACAAAAAAACGTTAATGCTCGCATAAGCAAAAATGCCAGGAATCAAAACTGTAATTGTGGGGTCATGTTACAGTATGGAGTTGGATATTTGCCCTTTCCTCACTATAGTGTGACCCGGAGTTGGAATATATAGTTAGCGGGGGGGGGGGGCACAGCCCCCCACAATAGCAAGTTCGATTCTCAGCATTTTCGCTAATGTGAGCATTCACCGTAAAAGTCTTTTCGATTTTATAATATAGACCCGACAGCATGCACACACTTTCTGTGCAAAATATGGACATGACACATGAACCCACATATGCAGAGATACTCACTAGTAACTTACCAAAAGATCAGAAGCCTCCTAAATGAAAACCACTTACACACATAACATTGCAAAAAACAACCAAATGCATAACACACACACACACACACACACACACACACACACACACACACACACACACACACACACACACACACACACACACACACACACATCTATTGGTCATTGGTGACTCCATTGTGAGATACATGGATGTTCCCCTCACTAGGCTGGATAAGGAGTAGGTTACAATTAGCTGCCTGTCAGGAGCTAGGATCCATTAAGTCACTCAAGCACTCAAGTCATTCAATCACAAATACTGGTATGTCTCTATTATAGCCTGTGCGGGGGTTAACAAATTGAGACTTACCTCATTGGACTATATGAAGAGAAACATGACTTCACTCTCAGATTATGTGTCACAGGCAGGTATAAGCTTAGCCTTAAGCATCATTCTACCTTCTCCAAGGATGACGCCACAATACAAACAAAAAATTATTGACTTTGACGATTGGCTTAGATTCTGGTGTCAGTCCATGGAGATCCAATATCTGTCAGCCTAGGAAGACATGTTCAACAGGCAATGCTGCTTTGTCAGAGATGGTCTGTACCTGTCTCCTCTAGGATTTTGGTTACTGGCAAAGGCATTAGCCACTCCTATTATGCCTTTTTTTTAGGCAGTGTCAAAATAACCAACCTGCCAACATAACAAAATCCTCTTTAGATAAACTCAAGGTATGCTGCTTAATGCTAGGAGTCTAAAGAAGAAACTGCACTCACTAGAATCACTCCTCACTTTGAAAGATGCTGATGTCTGTGCAGTCACTGAGACATGGTTCAAAGGTGCAGAAAGCACCCCAGCCATGCAGGGCTACAATGGCTTCCATACATTTGACCACAAACTGAGCATGAAAGATCTAAAGGGCGATGTGCATCCATCTTCACAAGTACACCTCGAGACTGGTCAAAAACAGTATCACAGTATGACTCTCTTGAGATACACCATGTCAAATTAACTGTAGGCAAAGCCATACAGTTCAGCACCTTACTCATGGGTAATTTTAAATATCCTACCATTGACTGGGAAGCATACATGATTACAAACATGCTGGCTCAGAGGTTTTTGGACTTTATCAGTGCAAATGCTCTGGAACAGCTAGTCAGCACACCCACAAGAGGTTTACATGTCCTGGATGTAGTACTCACTAACACTGGAGAGCATTGCAACCCTCCCTGTGTGATGTCCTCTCTGGTAAGATTGGATGATAAATCAGCTTTATTCTATGTAATTTTAAGACCAGATACCCCATCAAGCTCAAAAAGACTTATGAATTTTTCAAAAACAAATCACCTCCTACTGAGTGCTGGTATAAGAATGTTCAAATCTCCCTCGAATGCAGATAACATGGACTCCTATGCAGAGGTGCACACCAATGCCTTGTATAACCACTTAAGTAGCTGTATAGAATCGCTTGTACCTGTCCGGGTTAAAACCAGGTCTTGCTGAAAAACAAGCCACCCTGTTGGACCCCTAGTATAAACAGGCTATACAACAAGAGAAAGAAACTAATGTCCAAGAACAAGGGGAGCTGGCTCAGCAAAGGAAGAAATCTCTCTCTAGCTTAAACCAACAAATTAGAGATCTTGTCAAGTCCTCAGAAGCAAATTCCAAAGCAGAAATAGCCTCTCTAGCTAAGGATAATCACAAAACAAATTTTTAACTGCATCCAAAATCAAACAGGGAATACCCAGCTATGCACTGAACTAGTTGTGGATAGCATCACCCATACTCAACTGGAGGTAATAGCCAACCTGCTAGCTGATAGATTTGGAGCAAACTTCACCCTACCAGTCATCCCCCAAAGTATACCAGTCACCGTTCCTTAGCCTATTATCTCAAGATAGGAGGTCATCTCAATGCTCTGCAAGGCCAAAAATATGGCATGAATGGGGCAAGACAACATCCCAGGTTACCTTATAAACAACTTAAAACATGACCCAGCAGAGCCCCTTGGATCCCTGTTTACCACAGCTTGTGAACTGGCTATGTTCCGGCAGAATGGAAGACAGCAACAGTAATCCCTCTGCACCAAGGGAGACCATCAACCAACCCTGGGAATTCTAGGCCCATAAGCTTGACTAGCCTCATCTGCAAGGCCATTGAAATAATTATTATGGATCTTATTAATAAGGACATAGTTAATCTCAAAACCCTGGACCCAACCAAGTTCAGATTCGTTAAAGGTAGATCATGCCTGTTAAACATGGTTGACTTCTTAGAGAAATTCACCAAGGCCCTGGATGAGGGAAAGACAGTGCATACCACCTATCTTGACATAGCCAAGGCATTTGACATAATCCCTTATCAGGTGTTATAAAGAAATTCTCCCAATTGGAAATTAACCACTACATTATCATACGGATAGCCAACTGGCCCACTGACAGGACATTCAGTGTCAAAATGGGTGACTTCACATCTAGCAAAAGACCAGTCACCAGTGAGGTACCACAGGTCCCTGTGCTGGCCCCTTACTGTTTGGAATTTAGTTCTCAGAAGTCCAGGCAAACTTGGGTGGCCTATGGCTGACCAAGTTCACTGGCGATTGCAAATTGGGAGTATTCAATGTGTCCTCCAATGATGTTAATATACTGCAGACAGGGTTAACACAGACAAATGTCTGGTGCCAAAGCCATGGATTAAAACTAAATGCAAAAAATGCATTATTATTCCCTTTAGGAAAGCTGAGATCCTTATAGACAGCATCCCCCTTAGTATAGACCCAGTGGTATGTGATCTGGGTACTCAGGTTGACAACAATCTGAATTTTGACCACCATGTATCCACAGTAGTAAGAAAATCCTTCTGTGTGGCACATCTTATAAGTAAAGACATCACATCTAGATCTAAGTATGTTATAATTCCATTATACTCAGCCCTCATCAGACCAATAATTGAGTACACAACTCCTTTTTGCATGTACCTCACTAGACACCTGCAACAATTTGAGAGACCACAGAGGTTTCTCACTAAGAAATTACATGGTAAACAAAACAAGTCTTACAAGGCAAGAATGAAAGCCCTGTCACTCTGTTCTGTCTACTACAGGTTGCTAAGCAGTGACCTGTGCTGGCTTACAGGGCAGTCTGTGACCAGGCCCTGATGGAAATGTTATACATTCATAAATCTAACTGCATGAGAGTCACTTGCTCCAGGGATCTTAACCTAGCCTCTGATAAAAACAAGTAATGTTGGCAAGATAGAGACCTCCCCGAGAACCTGTCACTTCTCTGGAACAAGCTTCCAGTTCACATGAAACAGAGCCCCTCCATGACCCCTTCAAACACAACCTGGTTCAATAGATGGGTGACCGCACATTCACTTCTAGGGTAGTGCACACGTCCCTTCTGGATAGAGGAAGTTGGTATTAACTCCATAGACCTTTACCTCTTCACTCACCTAACCACTGACAATTGGGGCAACTCGGCATAAATATGGATAGGCTTCTAAGGGCTCTAGAACCTATAGCCCAGTAACCTCCTATGAACCTATAAAGTTTCTGAAATTAACAAGCATCTATTTTTTTCACCTTAGGTCTGACTCTGCTGACACTTTCAGATCTGGGAACAGGTTCTTGGTGACCTCCAGCCCTTCCCTTGTGAACAAGTAGGGGGGATGTTAGACGGATTTGGTAGGAAAATCTTTTCTTCTTCCTCTCTGTTGCATAGAATTCTTAACTATTAGACTCATATGTAGAAGTTTCTGCTTTTTTGTGCAAACAGCTTGAGAGAATTTGCTATCACACTTCCCCATAAACGTAGTGCCTATCTGAATTCTATTTTAACATTTCTCAAGTGCTCAATATGCCTTAAGGCATGTATATGATTGTGCAGATACTGTGTCTATGTCCGATGCTTCTCCTGCAGTTTTAAGGGCATACTAACCACACTGGTAGTTAGTGACATTTGGTGAAAAATATGCTTTTAGAATGCTTATGTTATGGGCCTCTGTCATGAAGATAAGTGTCACCATGTTATTGATCTTAACTCATTACATTATAAGTGACGCCTCCAGGTACATCTGCACTTAACTCCTACTGACACCTCTAGACATCAAATATTGCTTGTTCATATTTGCATCAAAAATTCTAGAATCATGCTATGTACAAGGTTGTAAAATATTTCATCTTAAAGCTTATGCAATGGCAAACTCAGCTGTATTAATATTTGACCTCTGTCTTCTTCTTCTTTTGGCTTTTCCCGGTTAGGGGTCGCCACAGCGGATCACCTTGTCCGCACATTGATTGGCAGTGGAGTTTTACAGTGTTGAGTTGCCAGCCTGGCGCCCAACCTTCCACAGAAGGCACACTCACACACACACCTAGGGCCAATTTAGAGTGTCCAATCCACCTGCAGCATGTCTTTGGGATGTGGGAGAAAACCGGAGCACCCGGAGGAAACCCACGCGACCACAGGGAGGACATGCAGACTCCACACAGAAGGCACCCCAGCTGAGGATCGAACCGGAGAACCTCTTGCTGTGAGGCGGCAATGCTAACCACTGCACCACCGTGGCCGCCCCTATATTTGACCTCTGTCTAGTGTAGGTAAATAGATATTAACTGTTTTTTATTATATTAATTTATATAAATATATATACAATTTTCACACCTTTCTAAATATCTCAACAACCAAGTAACGCAAACAGAACTCCTTAGCCTCATATGAAAGCTCTCAGCTGGATGAATAAAATGTTGCTGACAGTATGTGTAACTTAAATGGTGTTTGAGATATTGTAAATTGTTTACAAAATATTAGAAGCATAATAGTTACTGTGTGTACTGTGACTTATAAAATTCGGTTTAAGACCTAGACCCTAAAGAATACTACCACTGTAAAAATAGTTTGTGTTAAAGGGTTTGCCATTTATACCTCTTTCATAACTACTATGGTCCCTGAGATATGAACATTTGTTTGAAATGTGAGGACATAATTTGATTCCGTCCAAAGGCTTAGGCTCCGCCCATTGGAAGTTACACTGGAAATATCCTGAGTTTCACTGGAGTAAATGAGTTAAAAGATGATTTTGCTTTCACTATGCAATCATTATGCAGAATGATATTTACTTCCTAAAGTTACTTTTTGGGACAGAAATGTGCATGTGCAATGCTGTTTTTCATGAGATGAGGTGATATAGATGGCATTTAATTTAGTAAAGGTTTAAGTAAATATTGACTAAACTAAATGGAGGATAAAATGTCAACATTGATTCATTCAGGAAAAAACTTTCAAGGCAGTCATCATGGGGATGTATGTTATGAAGAGTGATGTATAATAGGAAAATTAAATACAATGAACATCATCATCAACCTCCGTTTTCCCATTTCCTATATGGGTTCGGGGTGTTGTGTTAACTGTCTGCATCTCTCTTGATAAAATGCCACACTCCTGCCTTCTTCAACGTAGATACCTGATTGTCTCAGATCTTCTCTAACATAATCCAGCCACCTCTTTGCTGGATGCCCTCAATTCCACTTAACTTCTTCCTGTCTGTCCCAAATTTTCTTCACCAGATTGTCTTCTACTTTTCTGCATATCTGCCTGAACCACTGTAATCTGTTCTCTTTGATCTTTTCTGCAGTTGGAGCTACTTTGGCTTCTGCTCTTATGTCCTCATTTCTTCATCTGTCCCTATAAGTGTGCAACCGACCACTCATCTCAGGTACTTCATTTCCATTACTTCTAGCTTCCTTATCTGTTCTGCCTTTACTGTCCAAGTTTCTGTACCATACAGTACTACTGGTTGTACCACTGTTTTGTACACCTTACTTTTCAGCTTCTTTGGCATTCTTCTGTCATACACTACACCTGACATTCTATGCCAGTTGATGGCAGCCCCTCTGATTCTAGCTTTGACCTCTTCATTCCGACTTCCTTTCTGCTCAACCACCCTTCCCAGATACTTGAAGCTATTAAGTTGTTCCATTATCTTCCTTTCTACCTCACGTCTCAGCATCTTCTGATTTCCCCAATCTGCTGCCATTATCACTGTCCTATCTGTACTTAGTTTCATCCCATGTGCTTTCCGTTTTGCATTCCATTCCCCTATCCTTTGTTGAAGTTCTTGCTCAAAGTCTGCCTGTAATGTGATCATCTGTATACAGCCACTTTGTTCATTTGTCCCCTTCAACCTGTTTGCTAATGTAGTCCATCACCAGTATGAACAGCAGTGGGCTCAGAGCTGAACCCTGCTTACCCCCTCCCACTGGGAACCCCTCTGTGAGACCAAACACTGTTCATACTTGAGTCACTGGATCCTTGTACATAGCCTGCACTAATTCTGCTAATGTTTCTGAGACTTTGAACCACCACAGTACTGCCCAAATCAGCTTTCTTGTGATTGTGTCATATGCTTTCTCCAAGTCTAGCAATGCCCAGTTGGACTCTTTTTCTCATCTCGTGTTTCTTTTCAACTATTTGTCTCACTGTAAATATTGGATCAGTTCTGCTGCATACTTATCTGAATCTGACCTGCTCATCTTCCATCTTCCTTTCTAGTACTCTGCATATCCATTTATCAATCACCATCTTCAGAACTTTCAGGTAATGTGACAAAAGTCTGATACCTCTGTACTGCCCACAGCTGTGGATGTCCCCTTTTTTTGTACAGTGGCATGAGTATGCTTATCCTTCAGTCATCTGGGTACACCTTTATCTCCACACTGCTATGAGTACCCTCATGAGCTATTTCTCCCCTGTCTCACCCAGCATCTGTATTATTTCTGGTGTGACCTCATCTGAGCCTGCTGGTTTTCCTGACTTAATTTTCCTTAGTGCTATTACTTCTTCTAGGGTGGGCTCCTCTTCTTCTGTCATTGTAGGCTGTTTCTGGGGCAGTACAGCTTCTGTGGGGGTTTTCTTCATTCAGAAACTGATGAAAGTACTCCAAGTTTGGGAACTGTTTGGGAGGGTATGAGACGTGGGGAGATGACAGAAATTTTCATTATTTAAGAACTTGTGGATATTTGGACTAGTCCTTTTTAACTGTTCTCAACATAACTGTGCCTAGAGTCAGTACAGTATGGAAAAAGAGAATGGCTTAGGGGTCAGAAGTGCAGTAGCTGGAGGATATTTTACTTGCTCGTGTATGTTTTTATAAATTTATTTATTTGCTTAGTTAGTTAGTTAGTTAGTTAGTTAGTTAGTTAGTTAGTTAGTTAGTTAGTTAGTTAGTTAGTTAGTTAGTTAGTTAGTTACTTCACTTTACAGCCACAGCTTTGACTTGGAGCTATACAGCTCAGCATCATGTACCATTTAGTTTTACTGAGACTCTATATAATTGATGCTGGGGGACTACACCCCCCCCCAGTATTAGTATATGTTTGTCAACAAGGGGATTAATTAAGTGTGGCAGACTTGACTGCGTGAGCAGAGATTTTTTTTCTTTTTGTTAATGGATGTTTAAGGTTATATCTGTTATTAACTTTCTTGAATATGGTATTCAAATTTTAGACTAACAGTTGTAGAGTCGAACACAAAAGGTTTTGTACCATGCAGGTATATCAAATTCTATTTAAGGTGAATTGTTTTTATGTTCTTTTGAAAAAAAAAGGGGAGTTGTGCCTAAGTTGCAACAGCTGTGTCAGATCTCATCAGGAAAATGCTTCTTTTGTCTTCTTTTTTACCAGAAACTTCAAGAAAAGCAGTTGAAGAGGAATGTAACATTGTTAGATTAAGTTACAGTGCCAAGAATCTGTTAAAAATTGGATCTGCATTCTCGTTATGCTGTGGGTTTGATCACCTTCGTACAGTGTAGCCTATAAGCTTAAACATACTACAGGAAGTACTACAGCTAAGGATTTTGCTGGAACATGGAGATGAATGAAAACTTCAAGCTGATCTCACGTTCATGGCAACTGGTAGTCACAAAAAAAAAAAAAGATGTACCAGATTGAGGTAAAGCAACACCAGAGCAGGAATTTCAGTCAGACTGAGGGTAAACGCTCACAAGCCTGAACTGCCCCCCATACTATTAGTCAATGTATGCTTTACTTGAAAATAAGATGGATCACTTAAGACTGGAACTCTCATCACAAAACAAGCTGATAAACAGCAATTTATTTGTGTTTACTGAAATGTGGTTAAACCAAATATCAGTGATAGCACAGTAAATGTAGAGGGCATGACTTTATTCAGAGCAGACAGAATTCAGTCACTATGTGGCAAGTCCAGAGGAGGGGGAGTGTGCATATATGTTAATAACAACTGGTGCAGCAACTGTGTAGTGACCACTACCTTCTGCTTAGAAACCATTGATATTCTGTCACTAAACTGTAGGCCCTTCTACCTGCCAAGAGAGTTCAAAGGAATATGCATCACAGCAGTCTACATCCCACCCGATGCAAATATCATTGACGTTCTGTCCACCTTATATCAGTCTATAAGTGTCCTTCAAAACAGAAATCCAGATCATGCAATAGTAGTAATTGCAGGAGACTGTATTACCCCACTACCACCAACATGTAAACTTTGCCACAAGGAGGGTAAATATACTGGATAAGGTCTACACTAACATCAAAGGTGCATATAAAGCAAAACCTTATCCACATCTAGGGAGCTCTGACCACCTAGCCATCATGTTGGTTCCAGCTTATAAATCCATACTGAAAACTGGTACACTGCCCTAGAAAACAAATAAAGATCTAGCTTGAGGAAGCAATCTTAGCTCTACAAGACTGCTTTGACTGTACAGACTGGTCAGTGTTTAGAGAGGCTGCTGTGACAAACAACCATATTGACTTGGATACATACACTGAGTCAGTCACAGCTTACATTTCTAAGTGGGTGGAGGATGTAACAAACACCAGACTAATCACCATATGAGCAAATCAAGAACCTTGGCTAACTAGTGAGGTGTACGAGCATGTCTATATCACAACGTCAAAATGTCGTAATATCGAACACAGATATTCAAGTATTCATTGAGATGCATTTTCATGAATCGATGAATACTTACAGGGCAACAAACACTTGCCCTGGAATCCAATGGAACTAACTTAACCTACAACAAACCCACCCACACCCTCCCCAACTAAATATACCAACTCTGAGATTGCACTACAGTAGAGAAAAGGGTAAAATTGTGTAGTTGGCCAACTACATCTTTGCCCTGTAAGTATTCATCAAATCGAGCAAATGCGTTTAGGTGAATACCTGCCGATCTTTAGGTGTGCAATATTATGAAATTTCGATGTCATGATATAGACCCATACGAGCTCTTGAAAGTAAGAAATGCAGCTTTCAAATCCCAAGATATGGAAGGTTTTTAAGTGTGGCCAGAGCCAAACAGAACAAAGGTATCAAAGAGGTGAAAAGATCCTATGGCAGAAAAATCCAAAGCCACTTCAGGGACAAGAAGGATACAACTATGGAAAGGAATTCAAACCATCAGCGACTATAAGCCTACATCAGCTTTATGTGATGATAGCATTGAGTTTCTGTATCAAGTGTACAAATTCTTCAGTAGATTTGATGCTGACAGCAAAACAACAGCATGCAGAATCCCTGAAGACAAACATGCAGTGATGCTGAGCTTCAATACAATTGATGTCACCAGAACCCTAAAATGTGTCAACCTGAGGAAAGCAGCAGGCCCTGACAACATCATGGGCAGGGTACTAAGGGAATGTGTTATGTAACTGGCTCCATTACTTACTGACATCTTCAACACCTCACTCCATCTAGCCAGTGTCCCAAAATTCTTCAAGGAGATGGCTATCATTCCTCTACCCAAGAAACCACAGCCAGCAACTCTGAATGACTATTGACCAGTTGCTTTAACCTCAATGATAATGAAGTGCCTGGAGAGGCTGGTCAAAGATCATATAGCTTCAATCTTACCTGTGACACTGGACACACTGCAATTTGTATAAAGGACAAACCGCAGTACAGGTGATGCTATCTCACTAGCTCTTCATGAAACACTAAACCACTTAGAGGCAAAGACTGCTATGGAAGACTGCTATTTATTGATTTCAGTTCTGCCTTCAGCACTGTCATCCCTCAAAATCTGATATTGAAGCTACTTCAATTGGGCATAGACTCTCATTTATGCAACTGGATTCTGAGTTTCCTTGCTGAAAGGCTTCAGAAGGTTTGTGTGGGAGACAACAGCTCTGGAAGTATCATCCTGAACACTGGAGTACCTCAGGGGTGTGTCTTAAGCCCTCTACTTTTCACTCTCCTGACACATGACTGCATGGCCAGAAACGGGACGAATAGGATCATCAAATTCATGGATGACACCGCTGTTATAGGCCTGGTCAAAGACGGAAAGGAGGAGGCCTACAGGAATGAGATTGATCAACTACAGGTCTGGTGTGACAACAACAATCTAGCACTGAATGTCAGCAAGACAAAGGAATTGATTGTTGATTTCAGAAGATCTCAAGTACCACACAAACCTCTAGTGATGAAAGGGATGACAGTGGAAAGGGTCAAGAATACAAAGTTCTTGGGTGTTCATATCACGGAGAACTTATCCTGGTCAGTCCATGTATCCAGCACAGTCAAAAAAGCCAGCAATGCTTGCACCTTCTAAAGAAACTTAGGAAGGCAAAGTTACCAAGCTCCATACTTCAGACCTTTTATAGGTGCACCAATGAAAGTGTCCTGACCAGCAACATTACAGTCTGGTATGGGAGCTGTAACCATCAGGATCAGAAGGCTCTTAAGAGAGTTGTAAGGTCAGCAAAAAGAATCGTTGGCACCTCCCTTACACCTCTGGAAGATCTACACAAATGTTGGTGCACCGACAAGACCAAAAATATTTCTAGAGATCCAACAAACCATGCCAATGGTCTGTACACTCACATCTCCTCAGGCAGGAGATACAGAAGCCTGCATTGTAAGGCCACCAGACTAAAAAACAGTTTCTTCCCACTCTCCATTATACTGTTGAACTCTTGGGAAAAACGAATCATGAGTCTGTCGAAACACTTAACTACTTCTGTTGCATAACTAGCCTATCATGTGGCTTTTTTTATGGATGTGCAATAACCAAGTGCATTACTAAGGTAGCTCACCTACATGTTCGGGGACTGTAAAGTGCAATATACAACTGTGCAATAATTCAGTCTAATCATAGATATGCTGCTATTGTTTCAATTTTACTTTGACAATATTACATTCATATTGTTCCTTGTCTTCCTTTTCTCCTGTTCTGGGATGGGTATGAGTCACTGCTGTCCTGCTTTACTTGCTAATTGCTACTTTTAAATTTCTACTGTGATATTTTATTTATTTTTCTCTGTCTATATGGGAAACTGTTTCCTCTATTGAGAACAATGCATTGCAATTTCCTTTAGCTACACTGCTGTGTGGTTCTGAATGACAATAAAGTTTTCTTTGAGTCTTTGACTTTTGACTGTGCATTTTCTTTGCTGAGCAGAAATGATCATCGGTAATGTGTCAGGCTGTTTGATGGCCTGTATCTAATGGAAAATTCAGAAGGATCAGCATACATATGAGCTATCAGGTGTGCCTTGTTATTTCATAAGGTTATAGGTTCATAGAAGGTTATTAGGCTAGCAGGCCTAGATCCTTTACAAGCCTAGCCATGTTAATCCCAAGTATCCCCATTTGTTCTTTTTTGGTAGTTCGCAGAACGAATTTATGAAGATAGTGGGTCTGTGATCAACACCGGCTACCAATGTCCATGAGGGACATGGGTGCCACCCCAGAGGCAAATTTGCAGTCTCTTATCCAGTTATATAGGTTGCATTTGAAAGGGGTCAGTGAGGAGCTCTGTTTTACGTGAATAGGGAGTCTATTCCAGAGAATCAGCAGTCTGAGCATTCATTACAGAATTCTGGTTCCCTTGCAAAACTGTAGTCTTCTCTAAATGTCAGACTCCAACTATTTTTTAAATCTAAATCTGTTGTGTAACGTATGAAGTGACTTGGCTCCCTAACTATAGACTGCATGTATTTGATAGGGCAAGCTGCAGAGCTGGATTTTTAGGTAGCTAAACTTGTGAACAATGCAATTGTCAGCTCCAATTACTTCACATTACATCACACATTTTTACATTCAAATAATCAAAAATCATCAATGTCTGCCCGACTGATGGGTTTCAATTTGCTATCTGATTAGTCAGCTGATGAAAAGTTGCTAGCATTTTGCATATTTGACACATAGTTTTGAAAGTGAAACCATGGAGCCATGGAGCCATGGAGCCATTTTGTAACAAACAACCTGAAAATCACAGAGAATGTTGATTCAGTGCTAATTAACATGAACTATTTGCAAAAATGTAATTTATTCTGCTCAGCTTTAAACAGATCACAGCTGAAAATGATCTCAGAACCAGTCCACTTACCAAATAGTCACTAAATAAATAAATAAATAAACAAATAAATAATAAATACGAATAAATAACATTTTTCTGCACGAGCAATGTCTACCAAAATGGACTTCTATCCTTAAAAAACTTACTTATAGTTGTAGTATCACACAAGACTTGACAGGCAACAAAATACATTCTAAGTTATATATGCTAACTAGAAAAATAAACTAAATGATGTTCAGAAAAATAGATGTATGAACATTAACAAAGAACAGGCCTCAGAGCTGGCTGGGGTAGGTTTTTACCACAAAATAGAAAATTAATAGCCAAAGCCTTTTTGCACAAGAAAAAAACTGATAGAACAGAGCACTTAGAAAACTTTCTAAAAAGAAGAAGAAACAATATTGGGCAGTTTTTTCTGAAGTATCCACCAGAATCAAACAGGGAAACTTACAAGAAAAGTTTACTTTTTAATTTGATCCCACTTTGAAGTATGACATTTAATTTGGTCAATCATATAGAAATAAATGAAAAAAAAAATACAATATCAAGGTGCTACTCTAACAATAAATAAATAATACTATTTCAATTAAGAACAGACAAAAAATTGTCACTGATGGGAGAACTGTTAAAGTGTTGTCAAAAGTGCTTTTCAGTGACTATTTTATTACCATCCCTGATACTGATGCTCCAATGAATTATTTTGGTGAGCCTGGCTCCATAGAACAGAAGGATGGAGCCCTGACTGTGAACCAGGTGACTGGGTGTCAATTAACTGCCCCGGTACTGGATGAACCAGGCAGGAATGGGAAAGAGTGAACAGATGTGACCTGCTCACCTCTCTAAGAAGGATTGTTGTGTTTGAGTGCCTTCAGAAACACACAGAAGGTGTAGTGTCCCTAGTTGACACTGGGGAGGGAGAGAAAGAGAGAGAGAAAGAAAGAGAAAAAGTATTGCTTGCTCTACAGATTTGAGGGGCAAGTTTGTTTGAAAGTAATGCCTCTGGCAGGTGTGAGGGGTGTTCTTCACAAACAGTTTATTGCATATCCCCTTTACATGTAATCTGTGCTGGAAGAAAGTGGAAAAACTGTAAATCCCCCCAACGGCTACCCAGATGAAAACTCCTCCCTCTAAGCTTTTGCCCAGTGAGGGAATCAGTGGGCTGATATAATGAGAGAGGGTCTGACAGTAGTCAAGCAGTAGGGAAAACTTAATAAATACGTAAGTAAATAAATAGATTATTCTCCTGATGATTGTCCTATAATTTCAGAGGACTGGGTCAAGCAATTCATCAGCAAAATGAAGTGCCTAAGCAGGGCCCTGATGGACTTAATGGGCACTTTCTAAGTTAAATTAGAGAACCTATATCTAGAGGTCTAACTCACTTGTTTCAGCTAAGGCTGTTTGCAGGGTATGACCCTGACATCTGGAATTAATTATAGTCATTTCAGTTAACGAAGGTGGTGATGCTAGCAAGTGGCACAACTATAGACCACTCAGTGTCACTAATGTACTAGATAAATGTACTGAATGTAACATTTTAGACACTATTTTGTGTGATTTTTATTGAAGGCTGATTATTTAAAGCACTGCTTTACTGTGACCCATTCTTCTAAGTCAGTCCTGATGAGATTTTTAGTTGTTTTATTGATCTTACTGACAGCAGTATTCTCATGGCTGCAGACACCTTAACTTAGTGAAGATGATTTAAAGAAATCATCACAACATAATTTTATGCACATTGTCTGAAAGTGAAAACATTAACTATTGTATATATATTAAACTGGCTTTTGAATTGTACATCTAAGATTAAAGGCAGGAACGCAAGCTCATCCCACTACTTGGTCTCTAAGAGTGCAGGTCAACATTCAGTGTTTGTCCCATTTCTGTTTAATATTTTTTATGTTAGCCATATCAGCTATCCATTCATCACACACAGAAAGTGAAATTATAAATGAGTTGATGGCACTAATATTACATCAATGTTATCTTACATAAATGACCAATATAACCTTTGAGTATTTTACCTGCGCATTGTCTAAAAATGAATATACTCATTATTACAAACATATTAAATTGGCCTTTGAAATGTATATAAAAAAATTAAAGTAAAGAACTCAAGCTTACCCCTCCCCCCAGTTGGTCTCCAGGAGTGCAGGTGAACATTCAGCGTTTCCCCCATTTCTGGGTAATATTTTCATGTTGACCATGCTAGATATCCAACCATCACACATGAGGAGTGAAATTATAAATGAGCTGATGACACCAAGCTTACCTCACATAAATGATCAATATATGGCCTTTGAGTATTTTATATTTACTGCACACTTGGGCAGCTAGTGACCTTTTATGTATAACACCAAAAAAGTGGATGGTTATGTACATAAGAACTATTTAAAACTAATTTTACCCTTACTCTACCAGCAATCAGTTGTTGACAGCAAAAGAGAAATATAGAGACCTACGTTACAGTTGATTGTAAACTCATTTTCAGCAGTAATGTTCCTTTGCTTGTTAGAAATTTTTACTGTATGACCAATACTTCCTTATGCACAGTGACTTCTAGACATTCTTAAGTGGTGCTACCATTGCATAAATCCCAGAGCAATTGGTAAAACCATTTTCCACATAAAGAACCTTAAGTCAGCCTGATAAGTTAGTTCAAATCAAACAACTATTAGCTTCTCTAGCACAAAATTAAGATCCCAAGGAGGAGACACCAGTTTTGAGGGACACTTATGGAATATTCCTTTCAAAAACATTTAGACATGAGACTACATTGAAAGAGGGGGATCTATGAGCAGATATGGTGATATGGCTGACAAATGAACCTTTATAGAGCAGTAAGGCAGGCCATAGGAAAGTAACTCACACAAATATTGTAAAACCAGAGAAACAGTAGCCCTGTATGGCTGCTGGTTATGTTGCTGGCATCACCTAGGAAACCTTTACTATTTGCTTATATACAATTTCCTGGTAGTAGGCTTTCTTCTTTTCATGAATATACCTGCTGGATGTCGTCAGTAAACAGGTCCCTAAAAGGTATTAAGACCCTATCATCCAGGCAGTCTGTTGTTGTTTGGGGTCAGGATTTATCAAACAACCCTGTTTTTGTGTAAGTAGATCTAGTCTGTGAGGAAGCTTGTTAAAATTTCCTCTGGCCAATTCCAAAACAAAAGAGAACCACTATTGCCTGGACTAGAAAGCAGTCACCACAATAATATTTCAGGATTCCTTCTGAACTTTCAGAAGTACCTTGGATATCATCAGAAAGGGTGGAAAGTCATAGGTTCATAGGTTCATAGGATGATACTAGGCTATTGCCCCAGAGAACATTATAAGCCTAGCCAAGAATTTCGCCCATGTTCCCAAAAAGTCATCATCTGTTTCCCCTCTCCAGCAAGGATACAGGTAGGATCCCAGGGGTGTATTTCCTTTTTCCCGAGTCATCCGGGTTTTTCTTAAACAGGGCTAGTTAGGTACTCATCTTGACAAGGAGAGGTAGTCTATTCCACAGATGGGGGAGTCTTTGAGACACAAATCTATTCCGCCACCAAGTTTTATTAATGTCACAGACCAGGTTGAAGCCTTGTGTGTGAGTTGCACAAGTGGAGTTTGACTTACGGATATGCAGCAACTCCATCAAGGCTGGGTTTGAGATGGCCTGAATGCCAGACACAGGTCACCTTTGAGCAGTCTGCATGAGACTGAGTAGAGGGCCAGGACTTTTAGCATATTTGTATAGGATAGGTGTTTGAGACCCTGGCTTATCCTGGTCAGGAACCTCTGTGGTCTCTCCATCTGCTGCATGTGCTTGACAAAGTACATGCCAAAGGAGGCATTGTGTTAGATAATGGGTCTGATAAGGGAGGAGTACAAAGATGTTATGATCTCCTTTTTCCTGGATGAAATGCCCTTACTTATGAGGTGGGCCATGTAGAAACCCTTCCGTACATTGGATACAACGTGTTGGTCAAAAGTCAGCCTTAGAGGATTTCACCAGTGACCTTATTTGCTTGTTCAGACAAAGGAGAGATTGCTTCCAACTTGGCTCCTGCTCCTTCTTGGTCCTGGACAGCATTTTTCCCTTTTATTATAGAGTTTGTTTATTGCTGTTGTCCACCAGAGAGGTTTACTCTTCCTTGAGGAAGATGATTTGGTCCTGTCAGGTATTGCTGATGTAGGTGCTCATATAGTTTTTTGGTGCAGGCTTGGACATTAGTGCTAGTTCCAACTGATGGCACAGTGGCTGTGGAGCTGTTTATACCTGCTCTCAGGAGATTGTAGTCGGCTTTCATATCATACAGGATATTCCTGTCTAGGGAAAATAAAAAGCTTTTGTCTTTCAGGCCTTCTCTTTAACTAGAATTACCTAAAATATTTACCCCTAGATGACACTGTATCACATTTCAACAAACCATTTCTAGACACCTTAAATGAACTAGCCCCACCTAGAAAAAATATGTTAAAGAAAACCCTGCTCTTTGTTTATCATAAGATAGAAAACAGCTCAAGAGCCCAAGGCACAGGGATTGGAAAACATGGCATAATTGCAAAAATCAGTCAAATATGCTAATATTCAAACAAATCAAAAATCAAACCAAAGCTCACTTCAAACTAGAAAAGAAAACTCACTTCAAAAACCTACAATATCATAATTATAATAACTCTAAAAGATGCTCCTTCATAAATCAACTACTTAATCAAGGCTGTACATTCCCAACCTTCCCCCAAAACTACATCCATTAACCCTACAAATATTGCCAATTTTAAGATAGTCACTCACATTGCATCCAATCTCATACTTACTAAAAACTTACCTCTAACAAAATCCCAGCCTTCAGAACAAAAAATACTAATCTTCCTTATAAACAATCACTGCAACCTGTTCCTGATACTGTCATAAAGAAAAAAAAACTACTGCTAAAACTGAAACCTACCTCTCTGGCCCCTGATAACCCACCATGTGAATATCTTAAAATGTCACCTGAAGTTATTGCCTACCCATAAACAACTGCATCAGTGAATCCTATGCCACCCCCCAATCTGGAAAAAATGCCACCTCTTACCCCTGCATAAAGGAGGCCAGTCTCTAGAATTTGCAGATTATAGACCAATATCCATCCTCTCCCACTATTCTAAAATTCTGGAAAAATGCATTCAGTCACAACTCCTATATTACATCACAGAAAACACACTTCTGTCTCCATCACAGCATGGTTCCTGCCCTCATCACAGCACCTCTGTCATCCTTCTATGTTTTATCTACAGAATAAACACTAAAAGAAATGACTCCACACAGCTCACCAATGTACAACCATCAGAGAGCTTTTTGACCAGAACTACCCCATTACCTAACATACTCCCAGGTCTATATTATAATCTCGAAGGTTTAAAACTTTGAATCCCTAAAGATCGACCTTTAGTGATTGAAGTCTTAAACCATCAAAACCTAAAAAATACTAAATAAAACAAAAAAAAACTAAATAGTGTGTAGGCAGGGGCATAAGCCCCCCTGCACCCCCCTACCTAAATATACCAACCCCGAGAATGTACTACATCGAAGTAAATGGAAATCTTCCCCTACGGAGATTTTCCATTTAAATGTTCGATGTAGTGTGCTTTTGCTATTCTCGTGTCGACAATATCGTATTCGATATTGTCAGACTTCGAGATTTTAATATAGACCCCATACTCTCAGCTTCCCTTTATACATTAATTTATCTATTAACCTAATGATTGCCCATCTCTATGCAACCTTATACAAGCAATTAACTGTTGATAGGACACCTATTCAAGTCACTGCCAGCTACAGGACCCCCTCCATGAATCAGGACACCCACACTGCCTATTTGGACCTACTTGAGTCTGTCAAGATACATTCAAACACCATGGTTTTGGGTGACTTTAACTACCCATCCATTGACTGGGTAAATTACTCGTGCTCAAACTCACTTGCTCAAAGGTTCCTCAATTTTGTTAACTCCAGTGCCCTGGACCAGATTGTTGACAGCCCAACAAGGGGTGCTAACAAGCAAATCATACCTACTGAATTCCTGGCTCTGCACTTGCACATTGCTGGATAGATTTTTTCTCCTTCCTCCCATAAACTCGCCCCCTTAAACGCACTCCTTTCCTTTCACGTCTAACTCTTTCTCTCCCATTAAGTTTCACCTTTCCATTCCCATTTCAACTCTATCTCTCCTTTGCTTTATTTCTGCTCTTGAACAATATAGCTATTAGTTGTAAACACAAATATCACATATAAGTCTATCTATGCCACTGTCTTTATTGTTTTATATCTTTATTTGTTATATGTAGACAAACTGTAATTAACAGTTTTCTGTATATAACTGTATCCTCGTATAATTTTTAAGATGCAATTTGCACCATTTTCCCCAGGCTTCCACTGAAAATGGGTCTTCTTCCCAGTCAGGCTTTCCCAGTAAACAAAAGTAATACATAGCTAGATACATAGATAAATAGAAAGGTACATAAATAAATAAAGTCCTTGCATGGAGTCCTGGAGCAGACCTTTGCCAGCTAATTTTTCATACAGGAGGCAAAAAGGTCTTCTTGAGGAGCTCCCCACAGACAGATTAAATCCCGGAAGACCTCCTGATCTTGTTCCATTTGTGAGGGTCTGCCTTTGTCCAGCTCAGCTTGTCGGCTACACAGTTTTACTCTTAATGGAATGCAGGATGCCTGTAGAGTGAGATTCTTCTATAAAGCTATATCCCATGCTAACATGGCTAGTCTATAAATGGGGTAAGATCTGGTTCCTCCTTGCTTGTACATATACCAAAGCACTATAGTAGCATCTGTTACAAACATCACTGTGACATCAAACAGCAGATATCACAATGTAACACAAATGTTACTGAACTAGAAACATAAAATAATGAATCCACAAATGTGCAGCCATCCCAGAACCAGTTTATTGACATGCTAAATTGTTAGAACACTCACTAAGTGCTTTCGCCCTTATCACATCCAGGGCTTCATTACAGTGAATTAAGTACAAAACATATTGCTTAAATAATACAAATTAATTAAAATATGTTAATGGAGTCAATACCTAAGCCAATAAAAAAACTAATCTAATAAACAACTACTAGTCAATAACATTATCATTCCACAAATCTTAAAAAACAAGTAAGTAACCCTTTGATATCATAAATAGGTATAGATAGATTTTAAACATAAAAATTAAAAATAACCAAAAGGCTTTTCAAGTACAATGCTAAAGGACACATGTGTACCTAATTCTATAATATTATATACAAGTAAATATATATATAAATAATGTAAAAAATAAATAAAGCATGTGCACTTATCAAATGAAGTTGGGCCCATACTTTAAAATACTAGAAGAGGAAGGGGAGGGGTGGTTTTTACAACCAGAATCAATGGGAGAGATAACAATTACTAATGGCTTGGTTACAACAGGAGAGGTAAACACATTGGAAGAAGAAGGACAGTTTAACTTGTGCAAACGTACAATCTGATGGTTTTTCGATCTTCAGTTTTACTGATATTGATATTGGTTCTCGACATTTTTCTCTTCTAAAAAGGTTTTTTTTTGTACCTGCCTTTTTTATATGACATTAGTAAAGTGTTAGTTAATTCAAAACGTTTTACTCGACAACTTTTTCTCAAATATCATTTTGAACAATTGTGTGAGCAACAAATTAGGAAATAATTAAACAAGAGTCATTTGGAAGACAATTTAACTATTAAGAAAATAATTTGTTTGAAGCAATTAACATGTTCTTATCAATATAGGATTATGTATCTAGAATGTATGATATTTTAAGTGACACAAACACTTATGAAAGAGTGCCAAAGTTTGAAGTCTATAGAGCTTATTGTAAAATAGATTGGTTATTGTATGAATTTTTTTGTGAGCGGATTATTAACGATACTGAATATAAATATTTGGTTGTGGATGCACAGATTATACCTTCAATATTTGGAATCCCCAAGATTCACAAAAATATGAACACACCCTCTTTCAGACCTATTGTTGCTGCAAAAGGCTCAAAACCTGAACCTTTGGCTTCATTTATTGACTTTAGTTGTAAGAATGTCTTAATCAATATGAAATACATTTTGAGAGACTCTTGGCACTGCTTAGAAGTTTTAAGAAACAAAGAATCTGCTTTTGAATTTGTGCAATATCTCAACAACACTACTATATTTTTGAAATTTACATGTATGGTTAAACAAGACAAATTGATTTTTTGGACATTTTGTTATATAAAAGAGACAGTGATGGGAAATTGTGTTCAAATATTTTTTGGAAAAAGACCTATTCCAATTTCCTGCTTCAATACAACAGTTTTCATCCATCTTACCAGAAGAAGAATGCAAATACACTCTGGCTAGGCTTATAAATGCCCTAGGACAGATAGCCTAGTATCTACCTATGAACCTATGAACCTATTAAAGGACAGATGGTAAGACTTTCAAGGTTGAGTAGTGAGGAGGACATTTTTAAAAAGCAAATGTTCAACCTTATTGAAATGTTCAGAAGTAGGGGCTATCCCCTGAAACTGTTGGTGAAAACTAGGAATGAAGTGGTAAGGAGAAGGTTTGTTTCCTTACCACCAATATTATTAAAGACAGAAGTTGAACTTAGTTTTAACGAAATAAATTATAACAGAAGTGGAGTGTTTATGCTTCAATAGAATGAGGTGGTGCCCATTTTGAGATCTATAGTTCAACCTAATTGGGACTTGGTATGGCCCCTTGAATTGAAAGAAATAATAGGGACTAAACCCCATATTACTTATAGTAGGGGGTAACAATTTAAAAGGATTATTAGAAAGAAGTCACTGTACAGGGTTGAATCAAAGCTGTAAGATGTCAAAATGTGGTATGTGTACTATTTGTATTAATGATGGCCCTTATGTATCTATTCAACACCATAACAGGTCCATTAGATGTCTGGGCCATTGTAATTTTAACACCAGAATGATTGTTTATGTGGCAACCTGTTTGTGATGCCCAGCATTCTATGTGGGAAAATCCATGTGTAAATTGAAGGAGAGAATTATGGAACACCTTAGAGATATCAAAAATAAAAAGAGCTCTAATGCATTATATACCCATAGTTTGAAATGTAACAATTTCAAGAGGTTTATATTTTTTGTTATCGACAAAGTACCTGAAAATGAGAGAGGTGGTGATGTAAATACACTGTTAGAAGTAAAGGAAGTTCTTTGGCATTTGAGGCTTGATGCTACAAAACATCCTGGTATCAACGAATGTTGTTCCATAGCTAGTGTTTTAAAGTATGGGGCCAACTTCACTTGATAAGTGCGTATGCTTTATTTATGTTTTTACATTATTTATATATGTTTACTTGTATATATTATTGTAGAATTAGGTACACATGCATCCTTTAACATGTTGTACTTGAAAAGCCATTGATTATTTTTAATTTTTATGTTTAAATCTATCTATACCTATTTATGATATCAAAGGGTTAATTACTTGTTTTTTAAGATTCGTGGAATGATAATGTTATTGACTAGTAGTTGCTTATTGGATTAGGTTTTTTATTGGCTTAGGTATTGACTCCATTAACATATTTTAATTAGCTTGTATTATTTAAGCAATATATTTTCTACTTAATTCACTCTGATGAAGCCCTGGATGTGATAAGGGCGAAAGCGCTTAGTGAGTGTTCTAACAATTTAATGCGTCAGTAAACTGGTTCTGGGATGGCTGCAAGTTTGTGGATTCATTATTTTATATTACTGTGACATTGTCTGTTACAAAATGAATTGTCCTTGGAACCAGAGTTGATAAAGGTTGGCATCTCTTTTATGTTTGTTTAACTGTGTCTGTCTTTGTTGTCCCATATACCTGGCAGTTTTATTCCCCCAGGCACTGCTCCCCAAGCAAAGTTTGAGGTATTTATGAACAGTGACTGCTTTGGAGCAGGAGGAGAGATGGTGAAGAAGGGGAGACCTGGATTCAGGGATATATGATGTCTCCACCAAGTGATTTTTCTTCTTACAAATTCTAGAACAGGAATCTGAAAAGATAATGGGTGTTGCTGCTGGGACAAGTAAGACCTAAGGTACCATTGTATCTTTCTCATGTGGAGTCTTGCCAGAGGTATCATGAGAATCATAGATGCCATAAGACCAAGAATCATAAAGTATTCTCTCACAGTAACTAAAGTCTGAGTGGAAACCCCCTGGAATAGATTTAAATATAGATCTATCTTTTTTCTGTGGAAGAAAAACTCTTTGTACTGAGATGTCTAGCAGACACCCCAAGAACACACTTCTGTGTGATAGAGTAAAGAAAAAGCCTATAGAAGACCTAAAGACAGACCTAACAAACTATTCATGTCCATCTCATGCACGAGAAGATAAATGTTTAGTTTTTCTGTTACTTTTTGACAGAAAAGGTGGGGCAGCTAGGTTTCTTAATGCCAGGAACAGCTTCCCCAGGAATAAACATGTCATTCTGGCTAAGCAGGGGAAACTTCCCTGCCCCTTCTCATAAGACTGACAAGAGTGGCTCTCACTTGCACAATGAAGGGTTCCCAACAGCCTTAGATGGTGTGACTAATCTTCAGTCCATATTGGCTGTATGGACAACACCAGTGAGATTCAGGGAAAAAAATGAGTTGTCTGAGGGAATAGCTTTAGGCCAAAGGAGAGTGACTCACCTTTGGCTATAGCAAATTGCTAGTCTGCTATGGTGGCAAAGACTGTTTAGTTAGCTTTTTATTATTGTGGCTGGAAGAAGGACCAACCATGTTTGTTCTATGGTCAAGATGAGAATGATGTTTCTGTCCCAAGGAAGTTTAGAAGCTCATGCTAGTAAAATATAAAAAGTACTTAAAAGAAATGTTTTATGCTAGAAACACAGTAAAAAGCACACATATACACTTTGGTAGTCACAAAAGTAATTTAAACAGATCTTCACCACAGAAAATCATATTTTTAGAAAGCTTTAAACAATTTTTAAACTGTGAGAAAGAAAAATGCACGACCATTTAAAATAAGTATAGTAAAGTTATGTGACAGTCAACAAAAACACATACTGCTGCTTAAAAAAATACTTTCCTAAATGGGAAAGTAAGTTTAAAAATAAATATAGGATACTAATTTCTTTCGGCTTTTCCCAGTTAGGGTTTGCCACAGCGAAACTTCGGTCCGCTAATGATTGGCAGTGGATATTTTTTTACAGTGCCAAGTTGCCAGCCCGATGCCCAACCTTCAAAGAAGGCACACCCATTCACGCACGCATCTACCTGCATGTCTTTAAATGCCATTTGATGGTGGGGAGGACATGCAGACTCCACATGGAAGGCGCTCCAGCCGAGAATCGAACGGGAGAACCTCTTGCTGTGAGGCGACAGTGCTAACCACTGCACCACAGTGGCTCTTTAAAAATAAATATAGGATGTGGAAGGTTTTTCCTGAAAGGGAATTTATCTGCCCAGCAATGGAACAGCAGAAGCTGATTGTCAATCCTCGAAAGCCCTCAGTGGAGAACTCTCTTCGTTGACAGGAAAGCTCTGAAGATTTTGGTATGGAAGCATATCTTTTAGTCAGTTTGGCTCGAACTGTACTGTTTGGGAGTTTGGAAGGTGCCCTGAAGCTTTGAAAACTAGCCAGCTATTATTTCATTAGCAGGATATAATCCTTATAGCTTAGACTGCTGCAACAGTGATCAATATGATGACCATCTACAGCTGTATTTGCCTTTTGGTAATAAGCTAAATGTTTTGTTTCTCCCACATGTTCAATGGACTTTGCAAACAAACATGTACATGAGTCCACAGGTCCAGGTATAATTTGAAGAATATTAGGATGTTAATCTATTCCACTTGCAGAGGACATTTCTTCCAGAGGCTTTGGTAGACATAGAATAATAACCTTTTCTCTCCAGTACATTTTATTTATATGCTGGTGAAGATGTAAGTTCATAATTCTGGTGTTAGCTCAGTTATTTGACTTGCAAAGATGTCAAGGAGGATGGGGGGGGGAGGTCCTTAATGGAGTGGAATGTAAGACAGAAGTCACTATCTTTTACCTTGTAAATATTCAAAAAATTAACCAGTACAATTCTGATTCTCTCTCTCTCTCTCTCTATATATATATATATATATATATACAAGTCAAATCATCAATAATCTAAAATATTTTATGATATTTATTCATAAACTCCCATCCATTCAGCTTCAAATAGGCCCATTACTAGATTAGTATGCATAGGGGCAAAAGAAGCCCCAATGACACTGTCTTCAATTTGCTTAAAAAGTTCTTCTCTACAATTAAAAATAAACAAATAAATAAATAAATAAATAAACTATCACTAATACAACAAGTAACAAGGCTATCTACCATGTAATAAGAGCCTCTATATCATGCACTTGTTTAATACTGGTATGCAGGCTTCCAACATCTAATCATTTCTAATGCAATTTAGTACATGTCCTAAATCCAAGCTGCATTTTATATTTTCTTCATATGACTGTAATAAATCAAAGTAACTTAACATATGTAAAACAAAATATATATGTACATATATGGGTCCACTTCAAAACACTGAAATTTCATAATGTTGAAATTCAAAATATCGAGACCAAAACATCCAAATCCCAAAACACTGAAAACCCACAACAATGAAAACTCAGAACATTGAAAGTGTGCTTCATAACATTGAAAACTACAATGCACATGTAAATAACATCCCCCTCACCTATAACAACACCTAACTAACAAACACAGTTTCTACTATGTTTCTGCATGCACCCCCCATGGGATAGGCTCAGCCCCCTCCCCCCAGAAATTAAATACACCAACTCCAGGATCGCACTACAGTGGAAAAAAAAGTTAATTTCCTAACCTCACTTTATCTCTATCACCATACACTGAGGTTAGGAAATTAACTTTTTCCCACTGTACTGCGATCTTGGAGTTGGTATATTTCATTTACAGGGAGTGTGGGGTGGCAGAGTCTCCCAGATGAGAGGTGCAGGGGGGACTGCATCCCTGCAGAAACATAGTAGAAAGTGTGTTTGTTAGTTAAGTGTTGTAGGTGGAGGGGATCTTATTTATATGTGTAATGTAGTTTTCACTAAATATTTTTTTTTTATTATTTCAAATAAGATGTCTTAAACATTACATGAAATAAAAGAATAATATATATTTATAATTCTAAAAACATTACTAACTTCAAAATATTTATATAACTATTTATACTAGTGTCTACACAAATAACATTGATTATAAATATTATATAAAAAGATGAAATATCTCTATATATTCAAGTATTTCCAGTACAGTAGTATTTCCAGTACTTCTATAAGTAAGTATTTTAGTAGAGTAGATCTTTTCTTCTGTTCTTCACTGTTAATATTTCTGTGTGAGCAACTGTTCATGTTAAAGTCTCAGGCTCCTTTTCATTTTTCCAGTGTATTAGTTATGATTTTTATGAAAGTTACTTAGTTTTAATAGTGAATTTCAGATTTTAGTGTCTTTTGAAGTTTTGTTGGAAATGGAATTGAAGACTTGATTAAAAACTCCTACACTGAAAATTATCAAAATAAACAATAAATACCAGTACATTTCCAGTTGTATATATTACATATACATTCATAAAAAAACATTTAATCTGTTTTATCTTGGTATGGCATCTCCATTCACTGATTGACACTAGAATGTTTTGTAACACCTATGTGGTGTATAGAAACTTCTGTGTAGATATCCCAAGTGAATATGAATAATCATTATTGATAATGTAGAAAATTTGAGATTTTTTAGAATTCTTCTTTTTCTTCTTTCAACTTGGTTATTGTTTATTAATATATACAATCCTAGTTTCATGATAGTGATTGTTTTTTACAAATTTTAATTTTATAGATATTAGTACCCTAACCAAAACCAAATAAAGGCTAGTTTGATAATAGAATAAGGTATTGGAGTGAGTTTTGGAGTTTCATGTCTGCTGAAGGTTGCATAACTTATATTTTATTTTTAAGAAATTTTTATTGTATTCTTGTAAAATTTAGATTTTGTCTTTATTTGCCAAATTACTATAAATCTTTATTTCCTTTAAAAGAATTCTTCCTTTTGTTATTTGTTTATATTTTCTATAAGTTGTTTCTTCTTAAGTATATTTTTTGGGTGTATTTTAATTATATTATTTGTTGGTGTAAAAGGTTATTTAATACAAAAAAAACCAAAGAAATAATATTTGTATTTATTTTTATATTTGTTCTGATTTTGTTTTACATAGTTTTTACATAGTTTGAAATTTGGCAATTCTATTAATATTATTCCTTTTTAAAAATAATCTTTAACATCCATATATCAGGGTGATGGTATATGTAAGTGATTGTCTTGGCTGTGATGTTAATCTATTTCTGACCTTAATTCCTTTCTAGCTTGTTTCCATATAGGTGTAAAAGTGAATATGTTTTAATATAGGTGTTTATTTAATATTTTGTATTTATGTTTAATATAAATCAATATTCGTAAATTAATATATTCATCAATTAAATCCAACCAAATCCCAAAAATTGCTATAAATATAAAATATTTGGTTAGGTTTATGGATTTTTTTTAGCTTATTGTATCTTTGAATTATAATATACTTTGAGAGGTTATTTTGGGAATTTTGCATAAGCATAAATGTTTTACATAATATGATGGAAAAAAATTTATTTTATCTTGATATAATCTGAAAAGATAATTTTATTCCAGTTACCAATTGTTTGTTCTATTTTGTTCTTGATTTTATTTATTTTAAAACATAAGGAGAATCATTAATTCACTGAGTATTTTTTGGAGTAGATTTATTCTTTTTTTTTTAATAATTTACTGGGCATTCTTATACTTTTGTTTTATTTATTTTTTTTACAATTTTTTTTTTCATTTTTGGCATGGGTTTTCATTTTGCTTTGAGTCTGAAATTTTTTGAAATTCTATTCATGGAGTTATATAGGAGTATTTTTAGACTCATTTGCATCTGAGAGAGTTAATAGTATGTATGTTAATGTTTGTTGGATTTAAGGTTTAACACATTTTATTAAAACATTATATCTTTAATGTGTTTGATCTGATATTGTTTTGCATCTGTTCTTGATTTTGCAAAGGGTTCTATGCGATATGGCAACTCATTTGGTGATAAAGGGATTATTGGCCTAATCTATTATTGTATTAGGGCCTTTATATTATATGATTTTTTCATAGTTATATGGATAAGACTTTTAAAATTAGAAGGAATTAATTTTTAAAAAAAACTAGGAAAGTTATATTCCAGTTAATAGTATCAAAAAGTTATTATTATCGTACTTATCTATTTAAATTTAGACTTTATGCTATAATTCATTATTAAGGACTTTATTTAATATTAGTATAATCTATTTCTTCCTTTAATAAAACCTGTTTGATCTTTGTGAATTAAGAAAGGAACCTAAATAATGATGATTCTTTGTGGAATTATCAAAGGAAGAGCATAATATGAGTATATATTCATGCCTATATGAGGAACACTGTTTTCATCTTTATGAGGTTTTGGATAATTAGATATCAATGGTGGCTTTTAGAGGGTTTAATTGGTCCTAAACTTTAATACACAATCACAAAGATACTGATTTACAAAGATTATTAAATCTTTGGTATTAATTTTATGTTACTTGGTAGCATATTGTCTGGGCCAGGCTTTATTTGTCTTTTAGCCTTTTAATTTAATATTTTAATTCTGTCATATTGATTGTCATAATGTCTTTTTAATTCTTGTGTTAATTTAAATTATGTTTTGTTTTCTTTATATTTTTTATACTAAAGTATGTTGAGTATTATTTACTCTTTTATCAATAAAAGCAATTGAGTAGCTTTGTTATGCAAATATCATTTAGTTCCCCAGAATCCTAAATTGGGGTATTGGGAATAATTATTATTTTAGAGTTTGTTATTTAATTTTCTATTGTTCTATTAGTTAATTTGCTTTCTAGCTGAATTAGTTTTTTATTTCTTTTAGTTAAGTTTCTAAGTTAATTGGCAATCTTAAGGGTGTTTAGAGTTTTTATTTATTTTTCTGGGTTAAGTTCTTGAACTTGAGTTTTATTACCCAACTTCTTATTATTTTCAATTTATCTGCTTTCTAGTAGTTGTCTTTGCATATCTTTATTTCCCAACTCTTTTATTCTGATGTACTAGATAATTAATTTCTTTGTCTTGTATATCCTTTTATTCTATCCTAGACATATATTCTAAATATCTTCTTTCTAATTTATTTCTAGAATCCCTTTGATAAAATTTCACAAAAATCTTTTGAAATCTTTGTTTTTGTGATGTCTATGATTATCCTAGTAATGGATTTTCTCAATTGGTTGAAGCTCTCAACTCAAAAGACTATGGTATTATGATCAGATAAAGGACAGCCTTGTGATTTTGACTTTGCATTATTTTGTTATAAAGTCATTGGCAACATATATTCTATCAATTCTTTTATTAATTTTATATATCTAATATGAGATTAATATGTGAAGATTAGTGGAGTAGTTTTCTGCAAATTTCTATAAAATCTTTTTAATTAGTGAGATATCTATGAAGTTTTGATAGTGCTTTTCTTGATAAGTTGTTTTCTTGGATTTAGAACCTGTATCTTTTCATTCATTATTTCTACCTAGTCCTGTGCCAATTTCTCTTCACCCTTACAGTAGAACCTTATCTCTTCAAAATGCTGTTTAACTAGTTTTAATCCTTATAGATTCAAATGATATAGAACTTACTATTTATAGATTCTCTTATTTAACTCTATTGACTTGAGACAAAGTATCTTATTTAAATCTTGGATGAGTAGTAATTATTTTAGGTGTTATAGTTGAGCTGCTATTATTTATAGCTTACCCTCTCTTTTTTGTAATGTATTGAGCTGTTTAAGTTTACTGTACTGTTAATATTTCTGTTGTTTATATACTATTATTTATAGTTTGTTTAAGTTTATAAGACTATTTGTGGTTGTGTTTTGTTTTTAGACTATTTTTGAATATATGTAAACTTTTATTTTTCTTATTTCTTGGATTAACATTTATGGATACAAACATTTCCCATTTCCCTAGTTTTTTCTTTGTTTTATGTGTGAGTTTATGTAAATATTGTAAAATTCTGTTTATTCTTTTTGGATACTTGGAAACAAAAGTCAAAAAAAACAAATTTTTTCATGCTCTTGAGTGACACCAAGTGACACAAATAAAAACAAAAAGAAAAAATAAACTTGTACCTTAACCCAAAAAACTAAAGTAATAAAGATAAGGTAATATATTCTCTTCGCTTATTAATGAATCTAAACAAACTTTCTTCCAAACAATAATTCAAACAATAAAATAATTATTGGATCAGTTAATCTAAGATAACACAATATCTTAAGAATTTCTAATAATATATTAAGACTACATTTATCCTTACTTATTAAATATACATTATTTAATTTACTTCTACTTCTGTAATTCAATCAAAAGGTACAAATTAATAGATTACATAGCATCATTTCAAAATAAATTTAGGTACAATAAACATCCATGTTTAAATCTATAACTGTATAATTCATACATCTGTTGAAAACTATTTACTGACATACCTGTATTGAAAAGCAGTACCTGACATTAAAATGCATATGTATATTTGTTGTCCAAAACCAAAGTGTTTAAACCATTATTTGCAGTTACATGAAATAATTTTTGAATAGTTCTGAAATAATTCCATACTTTCTCATGTTTAGACATCACTATTTTGCTTCCTCAATGTATAAGTATAGCTTTATTTTTGTTATCCCATCAACATGTTCCCTCTGATTGCATTTTTCAGCTTTTCAATGACAATTCCATGGTTGAGACAATGGACACACAATTAAAGACAGCTGTTGCCGAGAGAGACCACTCACTCAGTTGTTAATTGATTGAGTGTCTTGTTTGTGTACAGACCATCAACCCCTCAGAGGGACCCTGCACAATGAAAACTGACATCCCTGAGAGGTAAACTGCAGCGCACAGAACCACACTGACAAAGCAAACACCCTGGTGTATATCACAAACAACCCTACAGCTTACACATCTGCCCAACTAGTGAGTCTATTCCAATCCAACAAGTGCTGGAGATACAATCACAAGGGCACATCAAACAGTAATTCAATCCTATGACTGAACAAAAGTATACTGAAATACATCAAAACAAAGAAGCTGCCAAGATTCATCAGCACAGTGACCTAGTAAAAATATTTTGCTTCAAAATTCCCAAACCATTTTGCAGCAAAATGACAAAACATATTCAAACCATGTACAACCTTACCAGCTGTGCTAGTGTCATGCAGCTTGAGAGTCCCATTTGAATCGGGTTTTTCCTCCAACACATGATCCAAGTGCACTGCATCCAAACCATTTTAACCTGGCAATTGCTTCCACCTGGCAATATTGAAACATTTGTAATGAGAAGACAACTGTAATCATTATAATATTTTCTGTAAATATTGTCAACAGCCACGACCAGACCACAACAATCATTGAGAGGATACATTTATCAAATACATTTGTGCCCCAGCGGGCGCTTCTGGTCTCCTCATATCAATCCCCAAACTTAATCTACCAAATCTATAACTGATAGACCAAAACTGCATCCTTCAATACTGAAAGCATTGAAACAAGCTTCACAGAATAACACAAATCACAGGTCCGCTATCACCTCAACTGCCAGACAACACACCCGCCTGCAGAAAGGTCCAAGAATCATAAGGTATTGAAAAAGCATCCTGTCCATTACCCAACAGTGCAATATTGATACAGTAACATACACAGCCATTGCGTCATTCTTGATGTCATTCATGATGTATCAATATTATAAGAATTATGTGGAAACTGAAGCCACAAAATATATGGATAAGAGCAAGAGTACATCACCATTCAGATGAGCAAACGGGAACACAATGAGACATCTAAGGATGGATAGCCCATTGAATACATGCCACAATGCATGCCCATAATACATGGTAAACCCAGTAACAAATTAGGTCAAACAAGTTCTCTCCCTCTTCCACTCACTCCAGATCCAACACAATATGTGTGTAGAATCCCAGATGCTTCGGCTAGTTCAAAAAGTTGTGGGGACAAAACATTTACAAATTGGATACACCGGTCAAATCCACTGTTTATATGTTACATTATATAGTTGTTTCAAACAATTGTTAAGCTTCCTGTTTCTCCATCTAGTATAATACCATACCGGCCTTGTTTGATTTGCTAAATGCACATCCAACCTTCTTGTTCTTGTTGCCCTGCCCACCCCCACCCATACCTTGGCAGGGACATCAGTAGTACTGGACATCTTAGCCACCTTGGAAATGGCAACCCTCCCAAAACAAACCTGTCAGTTGCTTGACATTTACTAGTTTCTATTAGAGTTAGTGGAAAACAGCAGTGATTTTCTTTGCTGATGATTACCTCTCGCTTTTTAATTTCATAAAATATAAATCCTGAAGGCTAAAATGTCTGGAAATCACAACCAAATGATAGAAAAGACAACTGGATATATGTCTGTTATCTATTAAGGTGCTAGAAGACACTAGCTATCATAAACTGAAAAGTGCTTCAAGGTTTATATCCTGTGTATATTTATATATATTTTATATTATTTCTACGCCTCTTAAAGGAATTTAGGTTTCTGTATCTTTAAATGTGAACCTAGCTTTTGTTCTGAGCTTTTTCTGTAAGAAAGAGTCAGGGGAGAAGCAGGGGATGGTGCAGATACAAAATAATATGTGACAGTTTCTAGTGATGTTTGTTCCTAGTAAATTGTCTCAGAACCAAAAATATATATGTGTTTTTCTTTTCTTTCTCATGTCCTTTTATTTTTTGACAAACTCTCTTAGTGTGTTTAAACACTCTAGTTTACGGAGTAGTGTTCACAACTGTCAAATTTGCATTTTAAACATGCTATGCCTTATTTCTCTACAAAAGAAAAAGAGCCACACTCTTCTAAAATTAAAAGTAATAGATATCTAACTGTAGTGATCAAGCATCTTCATACACTCAATTTATAGCCTCAAAATTACATGACTTATAGCCTCAAATATTAAGACTATTATAAGTTTTGTTTATAATAACTGTATGAACATCTTTTAAGAAAAAAAAAAAACATCTTTCTGATACATCCTAACTGAAATACTTCATTTCACATTAAAAATACATTTCTGCCTGCTAAGTAAAGCGCTTATCCAAACAGGTATACTTTAACTTATAAAAAGTAATACCTATTAGGATGTAAAATATAATAAGTTATATAGCAGCCATTGCCAATAATATAAGGTCATATAACCATATAAAAATTTCAGTATTATAAGTTAATGAAGATTAAATAAAAGAAGAGTTAATGAAGATTTTATAAACAGAAAGAGAGAAAATACATAACACACAAAAGAGGGGAACATTATTATGCATTGATTTCTCTTGATTATGCCATATGAATTGATTAGATTTGAGAATATAAAAATAGAGTAATGTTTAAATTTGACTTAGTATATTGAATTGGATTTGAGATAAATGTATTTACATTTAGATGTTTTGGCTTTTTTTTTATTTTTTTGAAAAACAGTACCTGTTTTAAAATAAACTTGTTTTGTTGTAACTTTCTTTTCTTAGTTTTTTTTTTTATTATTTGTTAGTATTCCAATTTAGATTTTATGTAAGACATAATTTCCTTTATTTTTCCTCTCAACAGTTTTCCACTATTTACAGTTTTATCGTTATTACTCTCAGCATTTCTCCATGTTAGAAACTTTGTGTGTTAGGATAAAGTTGTTGTTGGTAAGGTATTTTGTTGCTGATGGTACTGTTTCTTTGATTTTATTCCTCAAGGTATTTTTATTTCAGTTTTGCTGGAAATTGAGATGGTTGTTTATAAAGTTTTTCTAGTCCCCTTTTTTTTTTTCTAGAAATTATTTTCTTTGAAATTTATTTCTTGTAGAATACCTTTTGTCAAATCTCATTAATGAATCATTGTATTTGATCACAGTATTTGATCAAGCATTTGTCTAATATAAGATCTTTATCTTGTGTAGATAGTCTAGAAATTATAGATCTCGGCTATAGTCTCCCGAGAAGAAGTACTTCTCTAGTTTGTAGTGATCTATGTTGCCATTGAATACCACATATGAAAGATATTCAGGTATTTTGTTTCAGGTATTTTTCCAGGTGGTATATTAGTTTATCATATTGTCCTCTAGATTTTTCTGTAGACCAGATATTCTAATATATTTTCTTCTGTTCGGTTTTCCATCTTCTTGTTCTAGTTTTGATGTATTCTGTTTGAAGTAAAAATTCAGTTCTGTGTTCTTCTATTTGGACTTTAGTGTTCATGTCACTCTCTCTACCGTTCAATAAGTGATGATTCGTCCTTATTGCTGTAAACAAATCTTTCAGCTGTTCCAACATTTTATGTATTTTTTCAAGCTGAGTATCTATTTTATTTAAAATCTTGTCGCATTTCTGTAATGTAGTTTTCAATGTTATGAAGCTAGGCTTCAATGTTCTGAAGTTTCATTGTATTGAGTTTTCAGTGTTTTGAATTTTCGATGTTTATGGTCTCAATATTATGAATTTCAATGTTATGAGATTTCAATGTTTTGAAGTAGACCATATATATATATATATATATATATATATATATATATATATATATATATATATATATATTTTAAGAAAATAGTTGCAGGATGATATAATTGGTCAACCTGGAGTGTCTATAACTTTATTTTTATGTATTTTGGGACGGCAATAAAAGGTCACTATCTTAGCTCCTTTGGTACAAATAATTTTAATATCATCTCTACCAAAATACCCAATTTTATACCTTTAATACTTGTTTATACTCATTCCTTTTGACCTTCCTATTGGTATTAAAACCATTCATATGGTCATAACACATATGTAAATATTGTGTAAAGTGGAGAATTACAGTATTACCCTTATCAGATGCTTTAAAAATTAAACTGTTATTCTGTAGAGGCAAACTATTTATTCTTAGTCATGTTATAATTAAGGTTAGATTTATTCCTGACAAAAAGAAAAGGATTCTCCACTACTAAATTAAGAATACTAGAAAAATGTTTAGTACGTTCATTGGGAAAGGGGGAATAAAATCACTATTCCTTTTAATCTTGGAGTTATCAATAAAACTAGAAGTCCTAACCTGTTCTTTTCTGGTAGAAATAGACAAACAACTAAACTCTAATAGATGTAATTTTCAAATTGATCTAAAAAGTTCCATTTTAATATAATGCAAAAATAGCAGCAATATGGGGATACATTTTAGTCCATATTTAAGGACAGAAGAAAAATTGTCTCCCACAACATTCCAAAGTTGACCCATTTCCCTTACAAAAGACTGATTCCTGGGGCACTCCAGTGGCCAAAAGTCCTTCATTTCTTAAAAGAAAGCAGAAGAAGTAGCTCGGTTCATCAGAAGCATTCAACTATCCCTCTGAAAGTTGGGGCACATGGCTGATACAACTGTGATGATACCTGTGGCAAAGATGCAGAAGAGAAAATTGAAGTAGTTATGTGATAGCCATTTGGAAACAATGATTACTGGAAGAGAAAATTCCTATCATACTCAGCATATCCTACAATCTGCAATGGTGCCCTTCAGCCAGGTACCCCAAAGGAAATTTCAGACCTGGCTTTGGATTGGTGTAATCACATAATCTCAGGGTACACTTGCATGGCACCCTAAAGAGAAACAACACATAAATGTGAAAGGTTAAGGTCTTCATGCACGCATACAAGAATTTCAAACCAATCTGGAAGAAATATTCTAGAGACAGACAGACTGCTCAATAAGCTCTGTTTAAGAGCACCCTAAAAGCCACTTAGGCAGTGGATGCTTTCTTGTTCAAATGGACAAGTCTCTTCCTCTGTCCATTTCTACTTGTCCTCCTCCTCCTCCTCCCCAGAATGAACTAGGGATGGTAGGAATGGCCAAAGGACCTTTTGATACCACCCTTTGGTCCAGGCAGAAGAAAAAGAAAGGTTACAGATGGAAAGGGTAATAGTGTAGAGCAGGATGTGAAGGAGGTCGGTTGCGTCCCTCTGGATGCAAAAATAAGAGGGTTTCAATGATTGGAGACATGGTCACAAGGGGACTCAAGGATCTAGGTCAGAAGAGGAAGATCAAATTTCTGTAAAACCAGCCTTGAGATTTAAAGTCTAAGACATGGGAGGGATGTACTTGTGTTGTGGTGGTTGTAAGCACCAATGAATTGTCAGAGGAGACAGTTGAGTTGATAGCAGGTAGAGCCAGGGAGGTGGCAGAAAGAAATACCAGGATAAGGTTTGGTAGTAGCATTCTCAGAAGTGCTATCTATACTGCAACCATCACAATGAGGAAAAAGAGCACTTGTGACATCATGACAATGGCCAAGGGAGAAGGGTTTAGGACTGGTAGAAGGATTGGGGAGAACCTGATGGAGAACAGCTTTTTGTAAGGGACAGATTACATCTTAGCCCAGAAGGGGCAGTGATACATAATGCTGAGACAGAAAGGTACATCTTTGCAATCGTACCTTTAAAGTGTGGTGAAATGTGGAGTAATAGAAGCAGAAGAAAGAGGAAAGGTCAGATGATAGAAGGTTAAAAAATGACCCTGAACATTTTGAAAGGAATAAACAAGACTGACTTGGGAGCATATTTTAATTTATTTATTTATCTGATAACTGGATAGGCTGATCTTTAGAACCTTTCAGATGCAACCTGAGCATAGTGGAAAAGTACAAGTATAGATAATATCAGAAGTTATGCAGAATTTTACATGAAGTATCATAGCATTAAAAAGCTGGATAGAGCAGGAAGTGTGTGTGTGTGTGTGTGTGTGTGTGTGCGTGCGTGTGTGTGTGCGTGTGTGTGTGCGTGTGTGTGTGTGTGTGTGCGTGTGTGTCCGTGCGCATGCATGTGCATGCGTGCATGTGTGTGTGTGTGTGTGTGTGTGTGTGTGTGTGTGTGTGTGTGTGTGTGTGTGTTTGCGCATCCGATGCTTACATTCTGAAATCATTACAATGCAGTGATGACTTCTACAGTTACGGCAGGTTTTGATTTGCCATCCTGTAAGGCATGCAATCCAAATTTCTTTTACCTGCTGTCACACATTCTGTGTGCTTATTTTGGGAATCTTCTCAATAGTCATGACTGCAACAGTGAATAGTACAAGAAGTATTTTGAATACCTTGGAGAGCTGTCTTCAGTGCTGCGTAGTGTTAAAGTTTCCAGCCTTGACCTTGACATTATTTATGGCTTAAGTACTACCTTTTGGTGATATCATTTGAAGGACTTAAAATGTCACTGTTATACTGATGGCATCCAGCTGTAGTTCTCCTTTCTGGAGCATATGCCTTGTTTCATCATAATGGGAGCGTCTTTAATTTCAGCAAGTGGTGGATAAATTGAAGTTATTTGAAGTACACGCTGGCTTTGCTGGAAGCCATGTTCGTGTGCATCGGTTCAACTATCCACTGATCCCTTACCTGAAGGCTAGAGTTTTTGATTATTTATAATATGAACTTGTTTCTGAACTGTCTACTGTCATGTATAGAGTGTTGCTTTTAAATTCAAGTGTCATACTTTACAGGCAGATAGAAGTTTGAGTCCACTCTATCCAAACAGACAAAGGCTGGCATGGCATTTTTTGTTATATTGTATATTACAGCATCTTTCTTGAATTACAGGAGACATTGAAGGTGGAAGTCTCAGCCCCCATACCAAAAAAATCTGGCCCTCATCTGCTTCAGAATGGCAACAGTTACTTTGGGATGCAGCCTGCTGCAGTGTATGGATTTTATTATCCAGCCATCAACCAAGTGGACATGTACAACAACGTGAAAGCTGTTGCCATCCATTGTGTATATTTCATTAGTGTTTCCTTAAGATGCTTCTGGTTGTCCATGACTGTCTCCTGGTGTCACTAAATACATGAAATGCTTTTCCAGTCGCATTCATTTTTGTCATGTTACTTGTACATTACACTGATTGTGTTATTTCTGAAGAGAGTGGATCTATGATGGGGTTGGTCACAGCATTTCAATCTAAAAATATGGCTTTCTACTTGGCTTAGGAAGACAGTTCAGCTTCTTAGTGAGTTTGTTCTCCCAAGCCATCTATATTTATTATGATAAATACATTACGCCAATGAAATGCATTTGTTGCAGTGCTTATTTTAGAAGCATTCTTGCTGCTAATGTTACATATTTTTCTTGCTATGCAAACTTAAGAGCATTACAGAAATAGCTTGCAAAAGCATTTAGTTCTAGCAAGACAGTTTTATGCGATACTGTGGCTCCATCCTTAACCAACAGATTGATACTCAGGGTGTTTGTCCTTTGCAGTTTCATTGGAATACAATTCCTGCAGTAGGAGGCTCTCAAGGGTATCTACACTTATAATGATTTCCTAAGCAGCTGTATTCTTTGTATTCCCTTGGGATCTCTAGGTTACCACTTTGTTAAACTCTCTGCTCATTTAGTGACTATTTCATGTTACACTGGCATTGTCTGACCTGATTATTTGGCAAGCACTGATGTGTACTCCATTAAAGCAGTAAAGATGTGTGTAGCTTTTCTTTCATTTAATATTATTTTTACTTGGTTTTATATATCTGTAAATTATGGTTACAAGAATGTAACTAGTGAATGATTTTAATTCCACTTTGTCGTGAATGTGTTCATTCTAGCAAGCAGAAGTATGCACATGTGCTTGAAAGCAGAAATATGAGACTTGTTCACAGAGACACTTTACAACCATGTGAACGACTTTATAGACATTGCTATATCAACTAGAAGTAAGCCCCAAAACATTCTATAAACAAACTGCACTGATTAAAGTCTAACTTTAATAGGACATAAAACAAAAGAAAAAAAAAATCATGGCTAAATTCGGGAAGAGCAACTCCTACAAGGCTAGATGTTGTCTAATTAACTAAACAGGAGACTGAAGACTAAGTCGCACAAGGCCAATTACGCGATCAAGATAGTCTCACAAGCTAAAGACAACCACAAGGTGGGTCTGTCCTTGTCTAAACAAGTGGGACTAACCAGGTCAACACAGGATAACTAAATAAATAAAACAAACAAGGCCTTCTACAGCTATGTCCGAAACATCAAAGGAAGCACAGATGTGTGCCAAAGTGGTGGTCAGTTGGGGCACCTTTACTGATCAGAGTGACATAGGAAATTCATTGGTTGCTAAGTTCAGCTCAGACTCCACCCTCCATTCACCACACCTCCCCTCCATGAAATGCCTACTAGCATAACCTCCCCCATCTGTTAACAGGGAGCAAGTCCTTGTGGCACTCGCTAAGGCTAAGAACACAGCTTCATTGGGCCCTGGCAATATCCCGGGATGCCTCCTAAATAGCTTGAAAAATAACATATCAGGACCACTTGAGTCAATTATTAACTATAGCATCAAAACAGACTTTGTACTATGAGAATGAAGAACTGCAATGGTCATTCCACTTTAAAGGCTGGATAACCAAATGATCCCAGAAACTACAGACCCACTAGTCTGACTAGTCTAATATGCAAAGCCATGGAATGAATTATTATGGAAATGATCAACAAATACAATCTTCAGATGCTGGACCCAACCCAGTTTGGCTTTGTCAAGGGAAGGTTGTGCCTACTAAACTTGGTGGACTTCTTTGAGAAGGTCACCAAGGCAATGGATGAGGCAAAACTGGTACATGCCATCTACCTAGACCTGGCTAAGGTGTTCGATACAATATCCATTTGGGTATAGTTAAGAAACTCACTGAACTGGGCATAACCCCCCCACATAATGATGTATTGCCAGCTGGCTCATGGACAGGACCCAGGAAGGCAGGACTGGTGATCCCACCTCCACTAAGAGACTTGGCTCTGTGCTATGACCTCTCCTATCTGGCATTTACTTCTCCAAGGCTGATGAAGTTTGCAGATGACTGCAAATTAAGAGCTATAATAGATTGCCCCCAAGACACACACACACACACACACACACACACACACACACACACACACACACACACACACACACACACACACATGCACACACACACCTTACTAGAGGATCTAACACAGACAACTGACTAGTGCCAAAGTCACAGATTATAACTCAATGCCAAGAAATGCATTATAATGTTTTATGGGAAAACTGCTGCTCAGGCTTATTACTCCATCAATAAGACACCTCTAAGAGTTGATCCAGTAGTCAGGGATTGAGGAACATATGTAGAGAGTAATCTGACCTTTGATCAACATGTAGCAAAGGTAATAAGAAAATCATTCTATGTCACCCAAGTTATGAGTAAGGGCATGAAACCCAGGTCCAGGGAAGTAATAATGCCACTTTATTCATTCCTTATCGGACACATCATTGAGTATAGTATCTCCTTCGGCATGTACCTGACCTGATGTATGCAACAGTTGGAACACCCACAAAGGGTCCTTACAGGGTATAAAAATATTGTCTTATACTGATTGCCTTAAAGCCCTACCTCTAAACTCTGTCTCCTACAGGTTACTGAGAGGCAATCTATGTATGGCAAAAAAGTCATCTTCAGATCCAGCACTGATGGACCTTTTGCACATCTGCAAAATGAACAGAATTGGAACCACTAGATCCAAGGATGTAAATTTTGCTTCTGACATAAGTAAGACATGTTGCTGAAATAGCTGTGTGTCTCAAAAGATCCCCATGCTCTAGAACAGGTTTCACATCCATCCCTAACCCTTTTAAAGTATAGCTTTGACCAATGGATGGGAAATCAGAAATTCACCCTGGGTCTGGCCCCCATGTCTCTGAACAGAAGCAGGCAGTAATGCCCAAACTAAGATACCTTCCTCACCACATTTAGAAATTTCCTAACTAACATGCCCTCCATTTAATGCCCATGGTACATGGGGGCACAATTGAGTTGGGTTGCATGGCTAGGCCTATAAAGGTCCTGGTGGTCAATAGTCTACTATATACATATGAAGCTATGAACCTGTAACAGCCTACAAGAAACTGAGTAAGAAGATAGTGCTTCAAGCCTTTTCTGGTAGAACAGGGACGTTAGGACAACGATCTTCCTGATTAGGAATCTTGGAGACCTTTCTAGTTGCTTAATATTTCTACATCGAAAGGAGACATTGCGCTCAGTAATAGGTCTAATCAGGGTTGCAAAATGTTGGATGATAGCATCTTTTGATTTGGATGATATGCCCTTCGATATCAATTGTGCTAAACAGAAGGGTTTTCTTATTACTTCTGCTACTTGGTCAAAGCAGAGAAAGAATCATCAACCCAAGTTCGAAGTTCCCTGAGCAGATTATAATTTTTGGAGTGGGGCATTTGCTATGCTGCTATGTGAGGGATAAAGTTGTTTACCAAATGTGGCAATACTACACTTTTTACAATAGATTGATAGTCTAAAAGCAGTGCCTTTATTGTAATCAGCACTGCAGATATTGTTTATACAACTGCTAATGCTTTAAACTCCATTGGTAATCCTAAATTGTCATTAATTTCCCTGCTCACTGAGAAAAGGGAGCCGGCACAGGCCTTAGGCTGCTACATCTCCTTAGCTGGCTAATCCAGTACTAAGTTTACCTGCTGATCATCTGAGGTATAATAAGGGCCAAAGCCTGTATAGCACAGAGTTGGCAGCATGTACCGCCAGACCTGACTTCTTGTCTACATTCCTACAATAAATCACCTGTATATCTGCACTGTTATGTATTTTTCACAATACAAAGAAACAACACTAACTGTAAAATAATGGGACTTGATTTTGCATTTAAATAGGTTCACTGTGTTCTTATTTATTATAAATTAATTCTTAAACTAAATCAGTTAACCAAACTACCATAAGTAGTACACTGATATACTGTAACTGTTGATGACTACACCTTTGCTCAATACCCCCTTATTTCTTCAACTTTAACATTTGTGTCTTTCTTACTATTCTACTAATAATTAACACAAGAAATAAAGAATCATATTATTAATACCATGCAAGAGTTATGGCTAATAGTTTAAAGATAAAAACAGACCATGTCATGCTATAAAAAACAAATTGATATTTTATCCACGTATTATGCATAAAGACACTAGCCAGCATTAGTCTCATCCAAACAGGAATCAATATTATTGTTTAACTTTCTTTTAAGTGAATTAATTCTAGGGGTTAGGACTAGCATAATGATTAAGGCATTTAACTCAGAGATACAAGTAGCAGGGTTTGATTCTCGCAGTTGGTCACTTTCTGGATATTGGCTAAGTGTGTGATAGTCTGCAGACAGATTGCCTAGTATTTACCTATGAACCTACAAATTCTTTACTGGGTTGATCCAACATTTACAATATGAACATGCTCACATCCTTCTACATTCCCAAATACCTGTAATCACAATA
The DNA here is from genome assembly GCF_019279795.1 of Protopterus annectens. Lineage (NCBI taxonomy): Eukaryota > Metazoa > Chordata > Ceratodontiformes > Protopteridae > Protopterus > Protopterus annectens. The sequence continues at coordinate 1,312,562,545 of NC_056737.1, read as the reverse complement.
GATCCAGCACTAGAGTTATCAGATTCCACTCTTTATGCAGGAGGCAGTCCCAATTTGGGCAGTTGTGGAAACACATGAAAAATGAACAAATGTCCTGAGATTTTTAGTACAAATATATTTCTTAAGTTTCTACTAATCTTTCCACAAAGTACTTATTTTGTATCTGAAACTACTTAACACTACAATAAACCACAGGAAAAAAACTTGATTGTACTAGAACGAGCTTTTATTTTGGCAAAAAAAAGTGAAACATAGTCCTTGGCACTGCTTACTTGCATGGTTTGTCCTACTTTGGGTATTTGAAAAAGTGGCAGGCCCATCCAGTACTGACTTACCTGCTATATAACATTCAGTGACAAAGGTTAAACTGTTGGCAGAATACAAATTATAGCAATTCCACATCACCATACTTTGTCATTATTACAGTAGTCACTAAACAAATACAATGAAACAACACAAAATTGAATGCTAGTGATGATGATTAATACTGTATGATGATGATGATCAATGTGGGATATTTCTAATTCCTTTTAGCACTTAGAAAAGGTGACTGCCTCCTAGACCCAGGACTTCAATATGCAGTAATTAAAACATGGAAACATGACAGTATGAATTACTGGGTTTACTGCATGGAAGATTTCACAGTTTTGTCCCTATAGAAACTTACTCAAAAATATGGTATGCCTAAAGAACGTTGGTAATATCTATAAGTTATATGACAACACCTAAAAGAAAAATGTCCTTCTATATCCATACGAGCCTATGTGAAAATAACAAATCTTATTCCGATTATTGGTAGACTAAAACATACATTTATCAAGCTGAAAAATGCCTATCTGCACATAGACTTCAAGTTTTAGATTACAAGATCATCTTGGTTAGTCAGTTTGGAAATACTCACAGGAATGTGACTAGGATACAACAGAAAAATGTTACTATCAATGAAATGCCACAGCCTGTCTCCACCACTCCCAGCTCACACTCATCAACTCAAAAATACTTACGTGGAAATTTATGTCCAGAGAACTGCTTTATTTCTCACTAAGCTTCATATAATATATTGAGCAATAAACATAAATTGTCAGATACGCTATTTTTCATTGGCTTAGACCTGGGCAAATATTTGCTATAAATGTTTCATAAATTTATAGATTCATGAAGTGCTACTAGGCTAATGACACAGGAGCCATTTCTAAGCCTAGCCAAGCTTTTCCAAAAGAATAATGATGCTCTGTATCCAAATAAGACATTGAGGGCCAGGCATTTATAAGCTACATCTATCCATAAGGGACATGGGTGCCAGGCCTGGTGTAAATTTCCTGTTCCCCATCCACTGGTCTAGATTGCACTTAAACTGGGTATTAGATGAACCTAGCTTCACATGGATGGAAAGCCTGTTCATGCAGCTCACCTACACAGTGTGCCCCTCAACCTAAGCCCCAAAGGCAAAACTGCTTGCCCAATACAATAATCATAGGTGACTTGATAATGAGGCACACTGATGTCCCACTCACTAGATTGAATAAGTAGAAGGTAGCAGTCAGCTGTCTATCAGGTGCCAGAATCTGGCACATAACACATGCACTCAGGTCAATCCACAAGTACAAGTATGACTCTGTCACTGTTCATGTGGGTGTGAATGACCTGAGAAACACCTTCCAGGACTACATGAAAAGAGATGTGGAGGAGCTCTCAGATTATGTGGCCCAGGCAGGTAAGACCCCAGCCCTGAGCAGCATCCTACCATTACACAGACATATACTGCTGTAGAAGCAGAAAATGATTAACTTAAACAACTGGCTACATTTCTGGTGTCATTCTAAGGAGATCCAGTATCTGTCTGCTTGGGATGACATGATTGACAGAACTCGATGCTTTGCCAGAGGTGGCCTGCGTCTGTCACCCTGGCTTTCCGGATACTGACTAAGGCTCTTGCCACCCCTATAGTGCCTTTTTTAGGAGATGTTCCAAAGACCAAATTACCACCATGATAACTATAAATAAATGCAATCTGAGGGTCATGCTGCTCAATGCTAGAAGTCTAAATCTCAAGATGCAATTGCTTGACGTACTCCTGAAAATGGAGAACATCGACATTTGTTCTGTACCGGAGACCTGGTTTAAAGGAACAGAAAGCACTCCTGCGCTACCAGGCTATAACTCATTCATCACCTTTTGGCCACAGAACATGGACTGAAGCTCCAAAGGAAGTGGTATCTCCATATTCATAAAGGATATGCACACCTCCAGACTAGTAGCCCAGCATAACACATCTGAGATACGTCAGGTACAACTAGCATTGGGTAAGACAGTGATTCAGGTCGTAGCCTGCAATAAGTCCCCAACCATGTCCCAAGACTCTCACTCCACATTTCTAAGCACCCTGGAAACTATTAGGGTCCAACCCAACACTCTCATACTAGGTGACTTCAACTACCCCTCCATCAACTAGGAAAACTACTCATGCACCAATACACTGGCCCAATGCTTCCTGGAATTCATCAGTTCCAATGCCCTGGACCAGATCATTCTTATCTCCTTTAGAGGAAGCAACATCCTTGACCTGGTTATTATTAACAAGGGCAACCATTGCACTACACTAATAGTCAATTCCTTTCTGGTTAGATCCGAGCACAAACTAATCACCATGGAAAGCCACATTTCACCCACACCCCCCGCAAAGGTAACTACCATGAAAAACTTCTCCAAAGCTGACTTTGGGCTCCTAAAAACAAAGGTGGCTAACTTCACTGCAGCCATGTCAATGGAAAATAGATGCATGACTGCTGAATAATACACCAATGCATGATATGAACATGTACATAAATGCATGGAACTAGCCACACCCAACAGAACCAAGATGCTCTCCTCCAAAAAAAGGAAGCCAATCTGGTAGTCTCCTGCCATTAATAAACTCTACAACAGAAGGAAGAAGCTGTTGCAGAAAAAGGTGAAGTCCCATGACTGGAAAAACTCCTTTATTTATTTATTTATTTTATTTATTTTATTTTACATTTGTTGACCGGGCTAGTCTATCTGGATATATGTCCATTTTCAGTAGAGGCCCGGGGAGAAAAGCTCCAATGAGTATTACATGGTTTCAGAAGGTGTTACAAAAGAAGTAATAACAAGTATAAAACTAACAGTAAACAACTAGTAAATGAAAATTTTTTTTTTTTAATCAGGAGATTGCATATTACAATCTGAGAACCAAAAAATACATAAACTACAACCTATGTAAGGTGCTTCACAAAGAACATTACAATACAAAAAATGAATACATACATTTTATAAGAGGAATGCTGAAGTGTAATGAGAGGTAAAGAAAAGCTGAAAGGAGTGTAGAGAGAGAAAAAATAGGGAAGAAGGAAAGTAAAGAAAAAAGGAGAACAGAGTAAGTCTTGTTATGTTTCCAACAGAGTTTGAGAATAGGCAGTCATCTGTAGAGTTATTAGGACATAGACTTTTTAAAGAAGTACTGTGTAGATGGGTCTAAAAAGTGGGGGAGAGGTCTGGGATCAGATATCTGAGGGTTGATTATAGCATATTTTCCACCAAAGTTGGAGAACAGGCAGTGTGTGTTGAGTTATAGGGTGTAGTAGGGAAAAAAAGGCAGAAGACAATTTATTAGCCTCAACAAAAAGTTGAGATCCCTCATCAAAACCTCTAAAGCCAGCTATGAAGGCAGAATTGTGTCAGACACTAAAACCAACCACAAAGCCTTCTATAGTTATATCAAGAATCTCCACGGTAATACCCAGGTTTGCTCTGAGTTACTGCACAATGGTACCTCCTATACTGAGCCAACAGATATTGCCAACATACTGGCTGACAGATTCAGTGCCAATGTTATGCCTCTCTCCCCCTAAAGGACCAATCACAATACTGGAGGAATGCCAGGCACCCAGCATTACTACAGCACAGGTTAAAGCTGCATTGTCAAAGGCCAAGAATACAGTGTCCATGGGACCCAACAATATCCCTGGATGTGTTCTACATGAACTACAACGTGAACTGGCACCACATCTGTGTGCCCTGTTCAAGCACAGCCTCACCACAGGCTTTGTCCCTACTGAATGGTGTGCTGCTACAGTCATCTCTCTCCATAAAGGGGGAGTGACTACAGACCCTGGGAATTATCACCCAATTAGCCTGATGAGTCTGATATGCAAGGCTATGGAGTGCATGATCATGGACCTAATTAACAAGGATAGAGGGAAACTCCAAACTCTAGATCCCACACAATTTGGTTTTGTGAATGGTAGATCATGCCTGCTCAACCTGGTTGACTTCTTTGAGTCAATCACCAGAGCTGTGGATGAGGGCAAGGCAGTTCATACAGCCTACCTTGATCTGGCCAAGGCCTTTGATACCATTCCTCACTCAGGAATTATTGATAAACTCACCAAACTAGGCATCAGCCCCTATATTACTAGGTGAGTTGCAAATTGGCTTGCAGATAGAATGCACAGTGTGAAGGTAGCGGGCTCCAAGTCAGACTGCTGACCAGTCACGAGTGGAGTCCCACAGGGATCGGTCCTGGGTCCTCTCCTGTTTGGTGCCTATGTCTCAGAAGCCCAGGCCAACATGGAAGGACTCTGGTTGACCATCTTTGCAGATGACTGCAAGCCTGGAGCCATTATTAACTCTGCAAGTGCTGTAGACATCCTACAGAATGGCCTCAATGAGACCAATGACTGGTGCTTGAAACCATGGTCTTAAGCTTAATGGCAAAAAATGCATCATCATTCCCTTTGGGAAAAACTCAGTCCCCACTAATTACCACATTGATGGGAGCCCACTGAAAACTGAAGGTGTTATAAGAGATCTGGGGACACAGGTTAACAGTAACCTCTCCTTCGACCACCACATTGCCACTATGGTTAGAAAGTCATTCTATGTGGCACATCTCACTACCAAGGGTTTTCATCCAGGAAGAAAGAGGTCATTATCTCTTTCTACTCTTCCCTCATTAGGCAAATCATCGAGTATAATGCCCCATTTGGCATGTACCTCACTAGACACATGCAACAGCTGGAAAGGCCACAAAAGTACCTCACAAAATGGATCCTAGGCCTTAAATGCATGTCCTACAGGGACAGACTCAAAATACTTCAGCTATTCTCTGTCTCATATTACCTGCTAAGAGGCGATCTCTGCTTGACATACAAAGCCATGTTTGACCCAGCTCTGTTAGAAATGCTACATCTAAAGAAATCCAAATCCCTCCACACCACATGCTCCAGAGACCTCAACCTCATTACCACAATCAACAGAACATGCTGGAGGGACAGGTTCATACCACAGATACTGCCCATACTCTGGAATAGACTTCCCATACATGTGAAGCAGAGCACCACACTGGCCCTCTTCACGAGAAAGTTCACCCCGGGGATCACTGCAGTGCCTCTACTTGATAGAGGTACTTGATAGAGGCACTGGAAACTAACATCGGGCGGCATGATGCCAGGGCATTTCTATGGGTTAGGCTTGTAAAGGCTCCAGTGCCGTTAGCCTAGTACACACTTATGAACATATGAACCTGTAAGATTGTCAGTCTCTGGGACACATATCTGTCTCACCAGCATTGTTGTTGTGTCTTTTGGCTTTTCCCGGTTAGGGGTCACCACAACAGAACTCCGGTCCGCTAATGATTGGCATTAAATTTTTATGTGCCGAGTTGCCAGCTCTGATGCACCACCTTCAACGAAGGTACGCCCATTCACGCGCATCTCCACACAGAAGACACTCTAGCTGAGAATCAAACAGGACAACATCTTACTGTGAGGCAACAACGCTACCGCAGGACCACCAAATCACTGATAAAACTCATGTTCTTAGACCTTGCATTTCTTGTACTGTTTGACTTACGATTATGCTGGAGATTTATAAGTGTGGGGTTTGCAGATGCCTCAGCAATCTGTAAGAGACTGAGTAGGGGGAAAGGTCATTAAGGTACTCTGCATAAAGTGGGCTTGTTACACCTTATATTCTTTTTTTAAGGAACCTCTGAAGTTGCTCTAGTTGCTGCTTAAGCCTCATCAGGTACATACTGCATTGTACTCCATGCCTGGTCTGATAGAAGTAGAGTACGGTTAGGTAATGACCTCTTTGGACCTTACTTATAATTTGTGCAACATAAAAGGATTTCCTCACCACTGTGGCAATGTGGTGGTTGAAGGTAAGGCTATTGTCTATATGCATACCCAAATCCCTGACTACTGGGTTGACTCTTATGGGTGTATTATTATCATGGCAATTATCCAGGATGGTTGACTTCCCAAAGCGTACAATTATGTATTTCTTAGGATTGAGTCTGAGACCATGGCTTTGTCACCATTTGTTAGTCAAAGACAGGCCTTCTTGAAGAATGCTAGCATCTGCAGTGGAGTCAGTGATAACCTCCAACTTGCAATCATCTGCAAACTTAGCCATAAATCTTCAGCAAATGTTTTCATTTCAGAGAAATATATGCCAGAAAGGTGGGCCCAGTACTAAGCCCTGGGGGACTTCACTAGTGACTAGCCTCTTGGTAGAGGTAGCAAAACCCTTTTGACCTCCTGGTGCCTATCAGTGAGCCAGCTGGCTATCCAGCAGGTGATAAAAGGGTTTATACCAAAATTAATGAGGTTGTCTATAATGCCTGAATGTGGTAATGTATCAAAAGCCTTGACCAGGTTGAGGTAAGCTGTGTCCACTGTCTTGCTTTCACCCAAAGATTTAGTAACCCTCTCAAAAATGTCTACCAGATTTAATAGGCATGACCTTCCTTTAACAAAGCCAAAATGTGATGGGTCCATTGTTTGCCAGTTACCTATGTCCTCATTTATCATGCCCATGATGATTCCTTCCATGGCCTTACATGTGTGGCTGGTCAGACATATGGGCCTGTAGTTACCCAGATCAGTGGTTGGACCTCCTTTGTTCAGGAGGATGACCAAAGCTATCTTCCATTCCTTGGGCAAAAAACCTAACTGTAGGCTCCAGTTGAAAAGTGATTCAAGTAGACCAGAAAGGTCATGTTTCATACTTAATAAATTATTAAGTATCCCAAGATGTTATTGAGGCCCAGCAAAGCAGTATTTTTGGACTTGGAAAGTGCATTGATGACATGTTCCCTAGTAATGGAAGGGGGAGTGGGATGTTGTGTTTTTTTTGGACTACTGGGCAGAGTGGGAGGAGAAATTTTAGCTGAAGCTGTCAACCAAAAGGTTGGCAATGGCCTCTGGTTCAGCTTGAGTGTTGCCATTTACAATACATTCTGTGCATTGTTGTGTATTTCAACTTAGGTTACACTGTATAAACCTTTGTGGTTGTTCTTTGACTGAGAATCTATTTTTCTTCAAATTTAGCTTTTGAAGCTATTAATTAATCCTCTTAGCTGCCTGTTTAGCTTGGGCAGGGGGCTTTTAGTATGTATGACTTTGTTCCTCATACATTTGGGCAAGATTTTTTATCTTTTATTGTATAACCATTTGATACTGTGACTCCACCAGGATGGCTTTTCTTTTCAGTTCGTCTTATTCTTAATATGAGTGGGCACAGCTCACTCTATGCAGCTATCAATATGGCTGTACAGAGATTTTGTAAATAGCTCAGTATATGCTATGTTTTTTACAGGATTTGGGGGTGCTTGGAATTTAGCCAAGATGTATCTTGAACATCATGCAGTGAGTGTAATATACCACCAACACCCTCTCCCCCACATACACACCAGTTGACTGAGGTCAGTTCAAAAACCATTCCGGTCTAGGTATACAAGCTGGATTCCATATGTTGTAAGACTAGTGGCACCACACATTTCTATTTTTATTCTGTTTCAAGAAATAACTTAAGTAACATGAAACCATTTTTATATCCCTGGAGATGAGCTTCTTCTCAGAGTTGCATCTTCAGCATTTTCCATCCCAGCCACATCCCAACAGTAAAGTTTTTTCTGAGTCAGAAAGACATCTTTCTGCGCCCTTGCTTAGTGTCCTGATCTACTCCTTATAACTAAGCTACCTCCACAACATCGAGAGCTTAAATAGAAACAGAAAACAGAAAAGACAAACGTGTAAATATAAAAAAGAAAAAGAGTAGTAGTCAGCTCCAAACCCAAGTAGCTTAATGTTGTGCAGAATGAGTTTTTGCTATTGTACAATACAATTTCAGCATTTATGCATCCTACAGTCCAGTATAAGGTGGCTGATAGTTTTTGTGCACTGTGTGCTTTATGGGAATTTGTGCCAGTCATTCTATGCTCCTTTACTTAATTCCACTCATACCTTCACAGGTAAACCCTCCCCCCTATTCACCAAGCATCCGGTGCTAGGTTATACATTAGCCTGAAACTATAGGTGCCATTTTTAAATCCCTGAAGCTGAGCGTCTTCCTGAAGTAGCATGCTCACTATGCAAGTGCTCTGTGACATCCACTTGTATTGTAAATGCTTACATAATATTAATCATGGCATCCCATGGACAATATTTATTTAAAGTTTGACTATTTCTGTTATTTCCGTTATCTTTGAAGCCAGACTGCCAGTTACCACATGCTGTCTTACTGTATGTAGTGTAAGAGGCATACTGAAACAAGCATATTGGAGCATATCTTATAGAATGTGTTTTTCCTTCTAAAATTTAAATTTGTAAAATGTCATTCTTTTCCTTTGCATAATGCCATTTTAAGTCTGTGAATGCCTAAACAATAGTCGGACATATTTTTGTCTGAGTGCATTACCGATGTACAGTTGAACTCAATAGCATTATGTAGCACTGTTGCAGGGCTTGCATTTTAATGCAGTGTATTGATACTGTGCCTGCTGTCTGGCTCTTAGATAATTATATTACTATATGTGCTATAAGTTCAACATAAGTGTTATTCCTCTAAGCTTTTACCTAGAGCATTATACTGTGTCAGTGGAACTTTACATTCTGGATATTTTAACTTTACATTTGGCATAATTGAATGTTGTCTCTGGAAGTGCTGGATACCAAATACATTTTGTTACAGTGTATTTTTTAGCAGTAGGTGTTTTTAGTTGGAAGTACTGTCTTTCATTTTCTATTATTTCTTTGGCCTCACCTAATTTTATACTCTCACATTTCTTCCTTTAGTTTCCATCCCAGCCACATCCCAACAGTACATGTTTTTTCTGAGTCAGCCTGTTCTGCATCCAGCCAATGATCAGGACCCACCTAACCCACAGTGAACAATGTGTATTTGGTCACCAAAAGAAAAAAAACACTAACTATGTTGTATGCCTTGGTCTAAATATTTATTTTCTGTAGGGTCGGTATCTGCATTGGAGACCATGCCTCCAGGAATTCCAGCATTCCATACCCCTTAACTACATAATTTTTAGTACATCCCCCCTCTTATCCCCTGTTAATGCAATCCCTGCCTTTCTATAGACATTTCTCTGGGCCCATGTTGATATAGTGTCCTGATCTACTTCTTATACCTAAGCTACCTCCTCAACATTGAGAGCTTAAATAGAAACATAAAACAGAAAAGAAAAACATGTATAAATATAAAAAAGAAAAGAGTAGTAGTGAGCTCCAAACCCAAGTAGCTTAATGTTGTGCAAAATGAGTTTTTGCTGTTGTACAATACCATTTCAGCATTTCTGTATCCTCCAGTTCAGTATAAGGTAGCAGATAGTTTTTTTGTGCACTGTGTGCATACTGGGAATTTGTGCTTGCCTGGTCCATTCACTCTTGCTACGTTCAGGCTCACTCTGTTCCCCTACCCTTCCCCCATTCCCTCCCACCCCCCACATCAATTACATTTATCCTAACCAGACCACACCCACCACAAAACACCAGCCAACCACTGTCTACTACATCAGCATTACATAATATCATCCTTATCCCTTCCTATTCCTACCCTCATCTCACAAAGCCTCAACTATATCCTTCTCTCATCATCTCATTTCTCAGATCACCACTTCCCTCTCCTCTAACCCCCCACCTCAAACCCAATAGTCTAACATGATACTCTTACACATAATACTTATCCCATTAGTAACTGCTCTCTCCCTCACCACACACAACAACCTTCCCATTATCTACTTAAAATCTCACACCTACTCAAACACAACTCCCCCTCTAACTGGCCACATCAACTTCAACATAGCACCCCACATCTACAACTGCACCAGTACTGAATTATTCTCATATAGATACCTCCAGTCTACAACCCCTTCATTACTATCACTAAAAAATTAATATCCACCAAATACTTTCCCCTAACTATTAGCAAAAAACAAATCTTCAGGTAAGTGGTGACATACGCCCCAACTGTGGCCTTATCCTCACCCAACAAAACACAGCCATCACAAACCGTTCCCCCAAACCAATGCACACCTCTGCTCTCCAACATATCCAAAAAAGTCTGACATCCTCCTCATAAATATAAAGCTCAAAAGTCTTTTAAGCAAAATACATGAACTCCATGCTACCCTATCACTGTACACTCCTGACATTACCATCCTAACTGAAACCTGGCTTAAACCCCACATAAACAGCAATGAAGTCATCTCTCCTGGTTATAATATTCTTAGTCATGAAAGGACAACAAAACGAGGTGGAGGAGTAGCAATTACATATAAAGAAACTCATAATTTTGAGAGACTGGAGGTAAATGTCCTAGATATAGTAACACGGAACTTCTAGCCTCTCATCTGAAAATCAATGACAGTAAACATATTGTCTTGCTAGCCATTTACATTCCACCAAACAACAACCTTTCCACTCTAGAAAACCTACTCTCATGGGCCTCAACTACATTTAGTCAAGAAACTATATTAGTTGGAGATTTTAATATTGATTGGCAAACCTAATCTTCAGATAACTCCTCATATCACATCAACATATATGGTTTCACCCAGCTGATATATACACCAACTTGAGGTGACAAAAGTAGCAACAAACAATCCATTCTCGACTGGACCCTAACTACTAAACCCTCACTAATCCATCATTCAGGCTGTCTACCAAACAGCCTAAGTGACCATCTACTAACCCACTTTATAAGTCACCGTAGCTCACCCACAAGACCAAAATCATGAAAACAAATACGTAATACAAAAAATGTCTCCATAGACACCTTTAAACAAATACTTCATAACTGTAACTGGTCCCCATTAAAATACCTACCATTCGATGCAGCAGTTGATTATTTCAACAACAAATTTCTAGATGTATTAAAGACACTGGCCCCAATAAGAGTGATAAGATCAAAAACCAACCCCTCCCCATGGCTGACAAAGGAAACCAAACAATTACTAAAACAAAGAGATAAACTCTCGTACAAACATATAACCAACAAATTCAAAGCTTCTCTCAACAACTACCACCGCATAAGAAATGTTTGCAAAATGCAAATCAGAGCAGATAAAAACTGTACTATACAAATATGCAGCACAAGCATCAAAACAACCCACACAAATTCTGGTCTTCCATCAATCAACTTATCCATCCAGGCCGTACTTCCCATCGCCAAACATCAAAAAATCAAAAGAAAGCACAGTATTCCAGTTTAACTAATTTTTTCATAAACTCTATCCTCTTACTTATAAAAAAACAAAAATAGCCCACAACGAATCACTCAACCTGCTATCGCTGACTCACCTACCTCTCTCTATCTTTTCAACCCATCTAAACAAGTACAATAAAGAAATTATTAAGCCAACTAAAACCTACAAATCTTGCAACCAACAAATTACCAAATAACTACCTTAGATTAGGAGCAGACATCATCTGTTACCCAATTTCAATATTGATCAATAGATCTATCGCTGAACAGTACGTACCTAAAATCTGGAAAACTTCCTACATAATTCCACTTCACAAAGGGGGCTCCTCACTAGAGCTAACTATAGGCCAATATCCATATTACCACCTCTTTCTAAAATCTTAGAAAAAATGTGTCCACTCTCAACTAATGCAGCACCTACTATCCAATAAGCTCCTTGCCAATGCACAACACAGATTTTGGCCAGGACATAGTACTACAACTGTACTCCTTAAATTTACCAATACTGTTAACCAACTAAAACACAATGGCCAAATGGATGCCACGATATTTCTAGATATGTCAAAGGCATTTGACACAGTATCCCATGAACAGCTCCTGCAGGAGCTGGCATCCCTTGACATATCAAAAAACACCCTCTCTTGGTTCCAAAATTATCTATCTGACAACCATCAAGCAGTCAAATGGCACAATGATCTCTCCTCTCTGCTTCTCATTACAGTAGGTGATCCAGAAGGCTTGCCCCTTTGCTCTTTACAGTTCTCACCAATAACTTACACACAGCAGCTAACCTTGCTACCATTATACAGTATGCAGATGAGTCCACTGTCATCTGCTCTGCATCTACCCTAACACAACTACAGGAAGCTACCCAAAAATATTTTACTATCATCGAGTCTTTGTTAGAAAAATCCCAACTTATCCTAAATTCCAAAAAAAACAAACTAATTCTGTTCCCTAACCAGTGTCACAAAACAAACTTCCTTCACCAGGACGTTAAAATCACCTTATCCAATCATACCCTAATCAAACTCGCCTCAGAAACTAAACTACTAGGTATCATTCTAGATGAGAAGTTAAAATTTGACAAACATATATTTCATGCCATCAATAAGGCCCATGTTAAATTAGGTTGCCTTTACAGAATAAAGTCATTCTTAACCAACTCTTCCAGACAAGTTATCACCAGGACCTACGTACTATCCACCTTATTTTATGCCTTTCCTATATTCACAAATCTCAAAAAATCCACCTTAAGCAAACGTGAATCATGCTACCACAAGATAGCCAGATTTGCTGCCAGCCTGCAATGGCTAGAGCTTCCCAGCCTCCTAACCCTAAACCAACTTACTGCAGCCCATTCTATACTACACCTACCTGACAAATGTCCAGCCTAGAACAAATCCACCTCAACAGCAGGACCCTACAATCCTCTGAAAAACTACTACTCAAAGTTACAAAATCCAACAATAGATTTTGAGATTCACTATATTCTAACTATTTAACTAAATCATGAAACTCCACCTCCAGAACATACTAAATACAACCAACCCATTGCAGTTCAAAAAACTGCTAAAGGTCCATCTAAATGGCCACTGGTTATGCTCCTGTTCCTGACCAGGCTAAACTTATTTCTCCCCTCCCCACCCTCTCTCTTACTACTGTTCTGTTTCACTATATCTCTACTGCTTCTTGAACTTATGAGATTATAATTATAAGAATTCATAGATACCTAACAAGCATTACTGACTTGCTCTTCCATAGAATATAATGTCTTATTCTATGACTCTGAAAAGTCTACTGACTCTAATGACTTGTTACTAAGTGTAACTGTGGTAATACGTGTTATTTTGTGACTTATGCAAGCTCTGTTACTAAGTCTAACTGTGATAATATGTGTTATTATGTGATTTTATGCAGCCATTTCTCTGAAAATGTTTGTAATGTTTTATAACATCCTGTTATGTTGACTGTATGTGGAGCTTTTCTTCCGGGTCCTCCACTGAAAATGGGCAACTTGCCCAGTCAGACTTCTCTAGTAAACAAATGCTAAATAAATAAATAAATAAATAAATAATAACTAATATAACTAAACAATTAGACTTATTTAATGATCCTTTACAAAGAAAATCACAAACTATAATTCCTGTAGATGGATAATCCCATTACAATTTAGAAATGGCTCCTGAGGGTACTAATTCAGTGTGGAGAGAAAGGCGTATCCTAGATGACTGGAGAATAAGCATACTCATGCCAGTATGCAAGAACAAAGGGGACATCCACAACTGTGGGCAGTACAGAGGCATCAAACTCCCACCACGCTGCACAAAGGTTCTGGAGAGGGTGATTGATAAACAGATATTCAGAGCAGTAGAATGTAAGATGGGAGATGAGCAGTTCGGATACAGATCAGGATGCAGCACAATTGACCCGATGTTTGCAGTGAGACAGATACTTGAGAAGAAGCTAGAGATGAGAAGAGAGTCCAACTGGGCATTCCTAGACTTGGAGAAAGCATATGACAAGGTCCTAAGAAAGCTGATCTGAGCAGTACTGCAGTGGTTTGAAGCCCCAGAAACATTGGTAGAATTAAAGCAGGCTATGTACAAGGACCCAGTGACTCAAGTATGAACAGTGTTCGGCTTCACAGAGGGGTTCCCAGTGGGAGATGGTGTATACCAGGGTTCAGCTCTGAGCCCACTGCTGTTCATACTGGTGATGGACTACATTAGCAAACAGGTTGATGGTGACAGATCAACAAAGCTGCTGTATGCAGATGATGTGGCAGTACAGGCAAACTCTGAGCTTGAACTTCAGCAAAGGATAGGAGAATGGAATGCAAATCTGAAGGCACATGGGATGAAACTAAGCACAGATAAAAAGTTGGTAATGGCAACAAATTGGGGAAATCAGCAGAAGCTGAAAATAGAGATAGAAGGGAAAATAATGGAACAGGTAAACAGCTTCAAGTATCTCAGTGGGGTGGTCGAGGAGAAAGTTAGTCTGAATAAAGAGGTCAAAGCTAGAATCAGAGGAGTTGCAGCCAACTGTCATAGAGTATCAGGTGTAGTCTATGACAGAAGAATGCCAAAGAAGCTGAAAAGTAAGGTGTACAAGACAGTGGTGTGACCAGTACTACTGTATGGTAGAGAAACCTGGGCAGTAAAGGCAGAACAGTTGAAGAAGCTAGAGGTGATGGAAATGAAGTGCCTGAGAAAGGTGGTAGGATGCACACTGTGGGACACACAAAGAAATGATGACATAACAGCAGAAGCCAAAGTGGCTCCAATTGCAGAAAAGATCAAAGAGAACAGATTACAGTGGACTGGGCACATGTGCAGAAAAGCAGAAGACAATCTAATAAGGAAGACTTGGAACAGACAGGAAGAAGCTAAGAGGAAGTGAGGACGTCCAGCAAAGAGGTGGATGGACTGTGTGAAAGAAGATCTGTAATAGTCAAGCATGAGTGTTAAATGAAGGCAGGAGGGTGGCACTGAATCAAGAGAGTTGGCGACAGTTAACATCATACTCCGACCCCTTGTAGGTAAAAAGGGAAAAGGGGTGCTGATGATGATAATGATAATGGTGATGATGATGGGTAAGCCCAACCCTGCCATAAGCACAGAAATAAATAATAACAATAATAAATTCGGTTTATCAGAGACAATGAGCTACCTGCTTTTTGCATAAAGACATTCACTGTACAAATGGGTACTTGGTTAAAACTGAAAATGACATCAGAAATGTTTGACCTCACCAATACACCTTCAGCTGTAAATAATCTTTGAAATACATGTTTCACAATAGTTTGAATAATATAATATTGAATCAGTAATAATAGCTTACTTCACAAGATTCTAACATGTTGAGTTCTTAATTCAGCTCTACCATATAAAGTAATCTTCCAGCAATGTATTCAAAAAGCCGATCTTTTTGTGAAACTGATTCATTACTTGCAATCCAAACTGCACTTGCCTTGTTTGAAACTGCATCCATTCTTTTTTTCCTCTTTAACTTTCAAGGAATTCTAGGAAGGAGGTTATAAATAATTCACTGCTGGAACCTAACCATCACTTAATCCTGCCAGGTAGTAACTCCATGCTGAAGTCTAAAAACAACTTGCCAGTACTCCTCAAGGTCCATAGTCCAATGAGGATGCCCAGGGCTGTACAGCAGAGTCCAGCAAGAGAACTGGGCTCCCTATAGCACAACACTTCAATTATTTTCATTGGTATTGAATGCCACTGTGGAAACTCAGAGCAATGAAGCAGTCTCTGAAGTTAGTGAGGCTTCATGACATTGAGAGTTGCTCTTCTTGTATATCTTATCTGATACTGCAGGCATTAGATGGACAGTAATTCAGATGTCTGCACTATCCAACATGCAGGTGAACCAGTCTCAGGCAGAGAAATTATGCAAAGATGCAAAAAAGGATAAAAAGAGTTTTGACCAAGGAGATAAATTCTCCTAGTGTATCGGGTTTAGTTGTTTAGGCTTCCAAATGGCCTCCTGGACCACTTGCCAGCAATATTCCTATGGACCTAGGAGTCTCTGAACATGTAAGGCAGTGTAGTATAGTATATTATAGGAGCCATCTGCTTTATAGACAGGGAATATCACCAGACTGCTTTTTTTAATTTCAAACTGCATTTAATTAGTATAGCATCACAGCTTGCTTCTGTTGTGTGTTGACAGTATGGCACTGCATGTGTAGCATAATTTTACCTGTCATGCATAAAATGTCATTGCTGACACACAGATGGCACTGCAATGATGCCAGTGTAAGGGAACTGTCATATTTCTTATATGTCTGTATTTGTACTGTATGCAGGCTAGGTTCATGTCAATCTCTTCATGCATACAGGTGAAACCGAGGGGAAAGCTGGCTTTGGAAGAATTTTGGAGATTTTATCTGTGACAAGGTCAGCTTAACAAATGAGGGATTGTGACAAGCACATTCAACAGTTAAGGTGTTGGTGTAACGTGGTAGTATATGTGGTACTTTGTTCCATAATGTGATGTCATACTAGGGACAGAGTTGGAATTTACTACTGCGGTAGAGCTGTACACAGTCAGAGTCTCTCTACTATGCTCTGGCAATATACTTGAAATATGGACTTCATTTTTATTTTGCCTATGCAATCTGTATGTTAGTGCCATTAATAAACTGTTTCCTGTTGTCAGGGGTACACAGCTTTATTCTTTCCACATCCACTTGTATACTAGGTAACTCTAAGAAAATCACTTGAGCAGAGTGCTTGTGGGTCTCCCCTGAAAAGGGAAACACTTATCCTGTGGGCTTAACTTCTTAGCTAATAAATAAAAAAAATAGATTAATGGATAAATCACACCTACTTGAGTAATCACACTATACAACATACTCATACTTAAATAGTCAGAGTTAACACTGATGATATTTATGAATTCTATCACTAATTATTTATCTTGCTTTTGATTGTTTAGTTCAAACAAATGTTAAATAAGTACTTAAAAATAAATGAAAATATATTACTCATTTTAAGAACTTTAGGTAATTTGCATATTCTAATTGAGACATGATTTGGTTTGCATTATGTGCCATCCATACCAGGTATTTGAATTGTCGGCTTCAATGTTAATTTTATGTTCTTGTAAGAAAATTCAGTAAAGGGGGGGGGGTTGGTGGAGCCTAGATGGCTAACTAAAATCAGCAGATTTTCAGAGCTCTGCAATTTATATTAATATTTACAGAGAAAAAAAAATCTAATTAAAGAGGAAATTTCTATATAAACCTCTTCAAATGTACTCAGCAATATATAGTGCAAAAATGTATGAGGATATTTAAACATTTTCCTGTCAAACTTCTCTGAAAACTTACAAGCCACAAAGAAAATGACTGACTTTAAGTATTCCCAGGCAGACACCAGAATGAAGAAGGACTTAGAGCAAGTGACAACCAGACTCCAAGAGTAATCCCTGAAGATGGATGGATTCCAGGAAAACCTGGAAAATTTGAGAGAAAATGGAATTAAAGAAACTGACATTCTTAAAGAGATGATACAGCAGCAGCAAATGAAAACACCAGATATGGAAACAGCTTTAAATGACATGGAAGGGAGATACAAAGAAGAATAAACACAATCAGACGTGTTATTAAAACAGAATTCTCGGTTAATGAATAACCAGTTCTTTTGCTGGATACTTTATTTTTCTTTCCTGATCTGCAGCATTTGCAGGCTGCTGATCTGTCTTTGCTTGTTTCTTTCTCCTGGCTCTGTCTGGTTGATTTTAGCAGATGTGTTTGGCTGGGAAATGTACATAGAGAGTCCCCTCTGGGGAGCTGTGAGAAGTCCAGTCTTTGTTGCTTGGGTGGCATGTAACCTTGGGTGCCCTTCCTTCTACTAAGTAAGAGTGATATTCTTCTCTTTTGACCTGTTTCTATGCCATTAATGGGGATCACGATTATTTCCTTGGAAGATCACAGAGGTGAATCAGTGTAGGTGGTGTCATGCTTCTTTGTCTCATTGGAGTGATCTTTTTGGCATTGCTCCCTTGATAAGTTGCCACTGAAGTCTCCCTATGTTTTTCATTTGGTGGGGGCCCAGTCATAGCCACATGCTGGTTGTGGGAGTTTGGAAACTGCAGAACATGTTTTTCTTCACTGTTATATGTTGTCTGGCATTTTGGACAATGGTCAAAGTAGCTAGCTATTCAGTGCCAGTTTGTTTCTCATTACACTTGATGAATGTTTATATGTGAATTTTGGTTGTGCCTGGATGCCAACGGTTGCACGGGCAGATTTCTTCTTGTTGTCTGCTCTGAGACTTCTTTGGGCTGCCCATTGTAGTGAGGTTCTTGCTGGAAAGGTTCTATCTATGCCCTCTTTATTTGCTCAGTTGAGGATGTGGTTGTGGCACAAGGATTGGGGGTGGGGTTGACCTTACCCACCATGTTTGTTTTCCTTGCCATCATTTTTTGTTGTTTATGCATTGTAGGAGGTATTTCTTTTTGTGAGAATTCTTTGCACTGTTATTTTTATATTAGTGCTTTTCTTGTTAAAATGTTTATATCTCCTCTTTTGCTTGACTGGAATGTATTTTATAGAGACTGCACTGCTTTGTTATGGACTTCCCCAGCATTTTGTTCCTCCTGCCACCATTTCCTTTTTGCTGTTTTGCTGTTTGCAGTATTAGTGGACTTTATGCATTTAATGTAGCACCTTTTTTCTTGCTTTTGTGCATTTGTTTGCTTTGGGTTGTTTGTTTGGATATTAGCAAGATTTTGTATTTGGTAGGTTTTTTAGTCCCGTAGCACTGTTTGGGGTTCTCTTTCATTATTAGTTTGTTTCTTTTTTTGTTGGGGAATTTCTTGTTGGGGCTTCTTCTGCTTCTTTTCAATTATATAGGGCTTTGCCTAGTTTCACTGAAATTGTCCTTCATCTTTTTTGTTTGGCTGAAGGTTCTGCTTTTTGGCAGGGTTTTTAATCCTGCATTGTTGTTATTGTCTTCTTTCACTGTTTGTGCTTTGTTGTCTCTGCTGTTTTCCTTTTCTTTTTCTTGGTCGGTATGACTCCAAGCCCTAGATAAATCACCCTTCAACAGACAGGTTCCAATCATCACACTTCTCTCACAAGGATGCAGAAGGACCCCTTCCAATCAAAAATGGCTTGAAAAATGTGCTCAGAATACAACAGCCACTACAAAACAGACCTGGATGCAACAATCTGTATCTGGATTATGTACAGCTACTAGCTACACTAATATTGGTGGGAAACACTAAAAATGTTTTAAACAGCAGAAAAACAGCAAGGAGACACTAAAGAATGTTTTAAACAGCAAACAAATCAGTTGTTTAAAACACTGCTTGGCAGAAAAACAGAACAAGCAGAACCGATGCTTTGTCAACAGTGAAAAGTAACAATGATTACTTTGCAAACAGTGAAAATAGCAATAAAATATGAAGCAGAGCACAATAAAAAGTGCAGTAAATAGTATAATCAAGCAAAAAAAAACAGGCAACTTGAGGTTTTCGCGAATGTCAGAATCTCTAGTCACCTAGTATCTCAGGTCAAAGTTGTGGCTGGTAGCCGACCTCAGTATAACTCAGTTCAAATAAGCAGAAACTGGCTAAACTGCTTCTCCTGCATTTTGTGTGTTTATTTTCTTTGTTATGTCAGCAGTCAGCCTGAAAAATCTTTGGAAATTGAACATTCTAATCTACTTAAAAATACAAGAGTCAGAACACAGAAATGTATCGGACTGACTACATTATGGGCTTCTGAATTATATAAAACAGAAAATTATGATCAGGTCTGAAATCATAGCCCACTGGTTTGTGCAGTCTTAACATCTATGTTAAGAATATATTAAAAAATTAGCTATGACTGGAAGCCCAATTATAATTCTTTGTACTGCCTCCAACTTTATCTGTTTCATGTAGTATCATTTAAAGAAAAAAGTTAAGAGTCAAAGTATATTATAGCTTTGAAAGCTGCAAATCAGTTAGAGTTGCTACATTGACAGTAGGCAGATGCGAAGTATTTCTCTGATGGATGGATGAAAGAATGAATGAATGGCTTTAAAACTTTTAGTTCACCCTACTGCACATTTACCTCTTTGTTTGATAGGGATGCCCATGATTATGTTGTAAACATTTAAAAATGCTTCTGTGTCCTGTTATGTCTGCATTTATACTCTAGTATACGACTAGATGTAACTGCACAAAAAGTTGCTTAACATATTTTTATGTATCTTTCTAACAGAAATATGCACAAAATTGTGTTTTTTTTCCATATTTGGAGTGCAATCATAGACTTCTGTGCATTCTATCTAGTTAGATGAGGTCATAATGGGCATAAAACTGTCAAAGTAATTTCTGCTACAATTTATTTTATTTATTTATTTAACATTTGTTGACCGGGAATGTCCGACTAGGTTCCACAGAGCCTGTTTTCAGCGGAGGCCCGGGGATAAATGCTCCAAATGCATGTCTTTGGAATGAAATGAACCTATTGCAGGTTAGGTTACAATGAAATGTAAAATAAAAAAAAAATAATAAGACTATAAAAATTACACTTATTTTAAAGCACAACAACAACAACATAATAATGATAAAAAGAGTAAGTGCATCTGTGCCTATGGATACTTCAGCCTATTAAAGCATCTTGTAAATATAGCTTAGTAAGTAACTAATTTTGTAATTGTCTCATCTTCTTCAGCAGTGGTTTCAAGTTGCTCATATAAATTATGCAAGACATGAAAAACAAAAAATGAGAACCATCTGTAGCAGAAAAGCGATTCCACCTGATTCAGCAAGCCCTGCATGGTGTGCAGGACTAGTGCAGGAGCTCCAGCAGGCAATATGTCTGACGTGCAATCCAGGAATAAGGTGTAGGGACGTGCACAAATGCTCCTGTACTAGTCCTGCATGGACTCAGCCCCTGTATGCAAATTACCTAATTTGCAGGAGAAATCCATGCAAATGAGGTGAATTTGTGATCCAGAAAGCTGGAAACCGGCTGTGCAGGACTAGTGCAATCTGCAAAAATGTACTCTGCCAGTAACAGAGTACATTTCTGCAAACTACAAAATGGAGCCATGACAGCTCCAAATAAAAATTATGTAGAAAGCATGCCATTGGCCAAGTATAAGGCCATTGGCATGGAAAACAGTTGAAAAATATAAAAATCAACTTTCATTTTTTTAGCCAGTCTTTGCTGTTTAAGCGTAGAGCAGCGACTCGCAAATGGTATCGGGCAAAAAACTGAAAAAAATACCTAAAATAAGCATTATAACCAAAATCACTATTTTGCCATTATAAGCAATGGCAGGCAGAAAACAACATGGCCAGTGAATAGTGGTTGCTAAGGGGACCTGTAACTATGCATCAGCAGGCAATCCTATGCAAATGAGGGGAATGATACAGAATCCCAGATTTCCCCTGCATGCTAGTCAGCACCCAACAGTGTAAGAGCAGGAATAGCTTGGTGCAAGCCTAGGAGTTAGCTGACATCATAAGGGTGTAGGTGTCAGGCATACTGTAAGCGGACTGGAGTCCTGTGGCCCGGGTTTGCCCTTAGCTTAGCAGAGCTAAGCAAGGGAGTGTGTCTGAGGCTGCCTAGCACTCTTCACATTGCCTAAGTGGGTGTGCGTGCCACGCACTGGGTTTTAAAGGGGAAAAAGAAAAGTAAACCAGGAAATAGCAGCTCTGTGCACATTCAAGCACTGTGTTTATGTGGCGCGCCCCCGGGCTTAAACAGGAAGGCAATGGGAAGGGAAAACAGCAGTAGGAAGGTAATCTAGGAGAACTAGCATAGCTGGCAGGTGAAATGTATCAGAATCAGCCAATTACACAGGCAGCAGACCAGCCTAGCCCAGAACACTACTATAAACTATGCAAACACCTTTCCCTCTGGTTTTCCTACATATTCTACACCACCGGTGTATACAAGCGGGGGAATTTTAACACACAAATACAACAAAATGATAGGGGCTGTAATAGCTATCATACATCAACATGTGGAAGAGGCTGAGGGTGGTGAGGATGAGAATGCTGTCAACCAACCCACAGTGAGGAGACAGAGAAGAGTGTACAGACCCAGGGTAATCTACCAGGGGCTACATGAACTGGAGAAAATGGAGCGCTATAGGGTGGACAGGGACCTCTTACAGCAAATTGTTGAGCTGTGCTGGCCACGCCTCACATACAGAACTAACAGAGATACAACCCATCCCAGTGGATACCAAGGTATGTGAAGGCATAAGAATACTAGTTACTGGGTCTATATCACATTATCGAAATTCCAAAATGTCGAACACCATAAGCTCGTCCTTGGAATCTCGAAATGTGATATACTCGAACGCTCAGAACAGAGAATTTTTTCAAAGGGAAAAAATTTGCTGTTCTGAGGATACACACAAACAGCACAAGCACACCAAAATACATAATCCACACATACACACTTCACAGAACCCTACACTAAACTGTACATACACTACTAGCTATCCACTTACCTTAACCCAACCCTAACCCTAAGGTCTCAAACTAATGCACACTCACCTTACCCGCACCCTAACCCTAAGGTCCCTAACTAATGCACACTCACCTTACCCGCTCCCTAACCCTAAGGTAACTAACTATCGCACACTCACCTAATCCACTCCCTATCCCTAAGGTCCCTAACTATCTCACACTCACCTTACCTTGGTCTGTTTGCACACTTACCTTAACCCGGTCCTTCACCTTTGCACCACAAACGAGGAAATAGCAAAGTCGCAGAAACGGCCCACCGAATATTTTCCCTAGGAAAATATCCGGTGCTCTGCAGCTTCACTATTTCAAGTGTTCGCTGAATTGGGGTCGATATTATAACATTTGAAGTTTTAAGACTTCAATGTTATAAAATAGACCCATTACAGGTACCTTCCAAAGGTCAACTGGGGATATCGTGGGGATCTCACAGGCATCAGCATCCTGGGTACTCCACCAGTTCCTGGATGCCATGTCAGCACATGCCGGTGAGTACGTATATTTCCCCAACACCCATGAGGCATTGGCCAGCAATATGCAACTCTTCCACCAAATAGCAGAATACCCTGAGGTAGTGGGTGCTACAGACTGTACGCTTATATGCATCAAAGCACCACCTGGTGAGCAGGGTAGGGTCTACATCAACCACAAGGGCTTCCCATCCATCAACTGTCAGGTTGTGTGCAATGCCCAGGGCATTATAATGAATGTGTGTGCTGGCTGCCCTGGAAGCTATCACGATTCCCACATCTGGCATCTGATGCAGCTGTACAACAGATTTGCCAATGGGGACATCCCTTATGGTCACCTAGTGGGAGATGCTGGTTACCTACTAGAGCCGTGGCTGATGACACCCATTAGAAATGCGCACACACCTGAACAAGAACTCCATAATGAGGCACACGCACAGACCAGAGTTGTAATAAAGCATGTGTTTGGGATGCTCAAGTCACTGTTCCAGTGCCTGGACACATCTGGTGGAGCTATGCAGTACTCCTCAGCTACATGTACTCAAATTGTCATCATATGTGCCATGCTACACAATATGATCCTGCAGAAACAGCTGCAGCAGAAACAGCATGAGGCAGGGCCACACAGCCCCCCACCATTGCCAAGGCCTGCACAGGCACAGAGTGACTCAGAGGAGGAACAACCTGAACCTGCCCCAGTAGGCAGAAGGAGGCATGTCCAGTATGCCCTGGCCTTGGCAAAGAGGCAACACATAGCACATAGACTAACACAGGAGAAACCCAAGGAATGACACCACTTTCTGACACAAGTAAAAGGGATGACAAACATGACATTACCTGTGCTCAACCATGTATAGGGAGTGTATGTGCATCTGACATAGGCAGCCCTCCAGCACCATCCTCAGTACTGGCACACCCACAAGGTAAGTCACTCTCCTTCCAATCGCCAAATGGAGTAGTATGTTTTGTTACCTGTATCTATGGTATGGATGTGAGCATGCAAGGGACTTGGGTGGCTGAATGGGATGCCAGCAGATAGTAGACACCTACAGTGGTGGCATGAGATATGTAACAAATACTGGTGTCACCATAGTAGCTAGTACTACACATGGTGACAAAACCCACTGCAGGAAATATGCTGGGCCACATGTGTGTCCATATGACACACACATGCCAGTCAGGGAGGTTCACATACCCAAAAACAGTCTCAGTCAGCAGGACAGGTGTAGACAGACTCAAACAAAGGCTGTGCTAAAGCCTCTGAATGATGCCTATGGGTAACCACCCCCCCAGGCCTACACAGACAGACTACATTAGGTCAGGCAGTGGGATGTTAGTTCTGAAGGGTAGGAAGTCAGAAACTAATATGTAGGTCAATCAAACTTAAGACCTGTAGTACACTGATATGCCTCTAGTCAGCATGATAGGTTAGAATACAGAATGAAATGGAGTAGCTGACATACCAGTACAGTCATAGCAAATGTGTACAAGTGTCAGGTGTGACCTCCCCAATCCTAAGCAGGAATGTAGAAATAGTCAGGTGTGCCCCCCCAAGCCTGTGTAGAAATGTAGAAACAGTCAAGTGTGCCCCCCCATTGCTATGCAGAAATGTAGAAACAGTCAGGTGTGCCCCCCAAATCTGGTGAAGAAATGTAGAAACAGTCAGGTGTGCCCCCCCAATCCTATGTAGATATGTAAGCCAGGTGTGCCCCCCAATCTGGTGTAGACATGTAGAAACAGTCAGGTGTGCCCCCCAATCCTATGTAGAAATGTAGTAACAGTCTGGTGTGACCCCCCAATCCAATGTAGTCATGTAGTAACATGTATGTGTAGGTATAATACTGGTGGAGCACAGATGACCAGAGGTGACCAAGGTAGCAGGATAGATTGTAGCATTTGAACAATATGCAGGTATGTGTGTGTGTCAGGCTGGTGTGTGTTACATATTGTGAGACTGGTCAGTATGTATCCATGTTGAGGTTTGACCTGGTGGCCATTGCCCAGTACTGCCAATGACAGGGCCAAATTCTCACAATTGCAGTGCCAAAGACAATTCCCCACAGTATAACATATGCTAGCAGTAAGCCATCGGTGGTAATATGGTGGTAATATGTGTCACTGTTTGAAAGATGGACATGACATGACTGTTGGGCTACATATACAAGCAGTACACAGGGAAAAGTACCCCAGACATACAGTATATAATGTGTAACTGTTAAATGGACACTCCCTTGGAATTGTACATACAGGTATGCATCACATTAACTGGGCTTGTAGTAGGGAATACCAATGTTGTCTGGCAGAACACTTGCAGATCACAAAGGTGATAGGACTGATGTATTGGGAAACGGCTGATGTCCTTGCACAAGTCAGCATAACTGGAATGCCCCATGCATATCTGTGAGACTGATGCAAGTAGTGTCCATAGCACACATGCACCCAGCTCACCCAAACACCACCCACAGGTACCTCCCTGGTCGTATCCCTGCTGTTGGGAATGGGTACAATATGACCCCCACCTGTGTATGGCAACTGTGAAAGAATGCAGCATGCAGTGCAGGTGTCCCATGCAGGTGTGTCCCTAGCTGTACGTAGCACCCTGCCAGCATCCACACCA
Source organism: Protopterus annectens (assembly GCF_019279795.1). Taxonomy (NCBI): domain Eukaryota; kingdom Metazoa; phylum Chordata; order Ceratodontiformes; family Protopteridae; genus Protopterus; species Protopterus annectens. The sequence goes on along the minus strand of NC_056737.1, from coordinate 1,312,536,931 downwards.
CCTGATCAATACTGATAGAAAGTATTGACATGAACACCTAGCACACCTACCCTGTTACCCCAGGGGAATATACTGTATGGCAATCTGGGACTGTAGGGCTGACAGAATGCAACGGCCTGCTACAGCTGGCCTGCATCACCACCAAATGGCCTACAGCCCTCTGTCAAAGGCCCATGTCTCACCCATACTGCCAGTATATGTTATGTCCTGGACACCCAAATAACAACATAACACACTCCACATAAGCCATATGCAAGGCCATGTGGACAAACCAGAGTAACATGTCCACCATGTCCCACTGCATGGACTGTGGACCAACACCAAAACACACCTGTTATGATGTGATAACTGCAGGGAAAGTATCAGAGAATGTATGCATAATGTATGAAAGAGGACAGAATAATACGGGGGGTGGGGTGGGAGCATGGGCAGCATGGAATGTGCAATGTCCGACACAGCTGTTTGCACATACTATTCCTGGCTGCAATCACAAAAATGGGTGGCTACAAACCCGCCTATACACCACAGTAGGGCTAATGTCCTGACATATGACCCCTGCCTCTGCTTAACCCGTGTGAATCTGTAAAGCTGTGAGGTATCGCCACAGCAGGATAAGGCCATACTGTCATGTCAATGGATGTACAAGTATGGGATCATCTGCCAGCATTGTACCAAGGTGCTGAACTGGAGACACAGACCCAGGAGCAAGTGCCTGCAGCCTCCACTCCAGAATGGCATAGCTTGCCACGAATATGTAGGTGTTTGACCACAATACTGGACACAGCTGCATTCACCCTATGTTCCCCAGGACATCACTGTGAGCAACATTGTCCATCTGACAGTACTTGAGGACATAAAACATTTCAGTGTATAACAGTACACATGTCTGAATATCTCTGCTAACACAAGTACCATATAGCAGACTCACCACGGACACATTCACCTACAGTACACACTGTTCCTTGCACAGTTTGACCCTCTATTGCCAAATGATCTACGGATATCCTGCTGAAACAGTTTGCTACCTGTAGGTGTAGAATACAAAGGTCTGCACTGGAGTACAAACTACCTGGAATGGATCCACACATTCAATACAGAAAGGCATACTGGGCATGCTCACACACACAGAGAAATGAAGGCAATGTCAGGCAACAACATACTGAAAGGTCATACTGGGCATGCTCTCACACTTAAACAAATGAAGCCCATGTCTGCCAACAACAGTGGACCATACATATCTGACAGTTATAGATGTTAGTGCATACAATCCTCAGTATGCAACACTCATGCTCTGCACACACATTGGATAGGAATACACACATATATCCAAGGACAACACACTATAATATGCCAAAGGTACACATACACAGATGTGTGGAAGAGAGTGACAGTGACAAAGAGCCTTCCATCATGAGGCCTGTCCCACCCAGTACACAGCTAAATGGCTGCAACCACATGATGTGTAAATGATACCCACTGTAGAAATTAGTCACTAGTATCCCCCAGCATTACAGATGCTGTAGTGCAAGTGCTAGCTGTGCAACATGACTGTACAAGAAAGTAGTCATCTAGCAGTTATATACATGTACCTGCAGAATATAAACCTGCATGTGCCTGAGTGTGGTGTGTCTACCTCTAGATGAATGAGTTATGGCCCATGTGCACAAACTGCCTTCCCCATAGCCCTACTATGATAAGCCTGCTGATATCATTCACTTTAATATGCACCTTTGGGACAGGAGTAACACAGTAATCACTGTGGTGCATCTTATAATTCCATACTGCTGTAGTGTGATAAACTAGTTAGGTAGGAGTTCTAATCCCAGGCATGGCAACTGTGTGTGTGTGTGTGTGTGTGTGTGTGTGTGTGTGTGTGTGTGTGTGTGTGTGTGTGTGTGTGTGTGTGTGTGTGTGTGTGTGTGTGTGTGTCTCTGTGTGTGTGTCTCTGTCTATGTAGGGAGCAATGCTTTTTAGGCTAGTCACACTCACTACAGTCCAAATGCCCTACTTTGTCAAGGCTGCTGATGTCATTCACTGTGAAATACACCTTTGCGAAAGGTGTAACCTAGAAATCTCTGTGGCGTGTCCTATAAATGCGTAAAACTGCAGTGTGATAAATTAGATAGGTAGGAGTTCTAATCCCAGACATGGCAAGTGTGTCTGTATGTGTGTCTCTGTCTCTGTAAAGTGCAATGCCTTTTAGGCTAGTCACACTCACTACAATTCAAATGCCCTACTTTGGCAAGGCTGCTGATGTCATTCACTGTGAAATACACCATTGGGAAAGTAGTAGCCTAGTAATCTCCATGGCACATCCTATAATTGCTAATGCTCCATTGTGATAAACTAGTTAGGTAGGAGATTTAATCCCAGACATGGCAACTGTGTATTTGTGTCTCTGTCTGTGTAGGGGGCAATGCTTTTTAGGCTAGTCACACTCACTACAATTCAAATACCCTACTTTGGCAAGGCTGCTGATGTCATTCACTATGAAATACACGTTTGGTAAAAAAAAGTAGCTCAGTAATCTCCATGGTGCGTCCTATAACTGTGTAATGCTGTAGTGTGATAAACTAGTTAGGTAAAAGTTCTAATCCTGGATGCGGCAACAGTGTGTGTCTCTGTCTGTGTAGGGAGCAATGTCTTTTAGGCTAGTCACACTCACTGCAATTCAATGTCTGTGTAGGGAGCAATGCTTTTTAGGCTAGTCATACTCACTACAATTCAAATGCCCTACTTTAGCAGGGCTGCTGATGTCATTCACTGTGAAATACACCTTTGGGAAAGGAGTAGTCCAGTAATCTCTGTAGTGCACCCTATAACAGCGTAATGCTGTAGTGTGATATAGTACTATGGTAGAGGTTCAATTCCCACACATGGTAAGTGTGGATGTTTGTGTGTGCGTTTCTTTGTCTGTGTAGGGAGCAATGCTTTTTAGGCTAGTCACACTCACTACAAATCAAATGCCCTACTTTGGCAAGCCTGGTGATGTCATACCCAGTGAAATACACGTTTGGGGTAGGAGCACTCCAGTAATCTCCATGGTGGGTCCTATAACTGCATAATGCTGTAGTGTAATAAACTAGTTAGGTAGCTGTTCTAATCCCAGACATGGCAAGTGTGTGTCTGTGTTTGTCATTCATATCCTGTGTGGAGGTGGCTGTGAGTGTGTAACAAATGGACTCATTGTGGAGCAGATTTTGCAAATTTCTTATATGGTGGCCCTATTATATGTCACAATGTCCACCTTACAAGGATAACAGATGTGAAATAGCCGAGAAGCTGGGGTGGCAATCCATACCCCTACATGTGACATCAAGGCCTGGCGAACAAAGTTAGCAAACCACAGAGAACACTCTCAACCCATGTCACATACACAAACACACTTGCCTAGGCAACAACTGGTATGTTGGTAGTACCCTGTATATTGCCCACAGATAGTAACCATGGTGTGAGTGCAGTGGACTACAGAGGGCATGGCACCCTGTCCATCAATACAATAGGCAAGCACATACAGACAGTGTTCCTTCACTATATTCCCCACTGGATGCCTGCAACACCTGTGGTGCCATCAAATGTGACCCACAAAGGACATACCATGTCTGAAACATATGCCCTTTATGGACAGATGCCACTGACACCAGGGAAAACCTGCATCATGCTATCAGTGAAGGTGCACGGTCAGCCTGCTGTACATTACCAGTTTCCGGCACATGAGGCCAGGAAAGGTACATCTGATTATAACAATCTGTGTACACAACATGGGCCAGACACCCCAGATACAGTTCCACATGTCACTGTACATGCATGTGGGATGTGTACACATCCCAGACAGCGTCCATGTCATGGACTAAAGAACACATACATGGCAAGCACTGCACAGCAATGGCCACACACAATAGTTACCCAGGTGATTACATGGTGGATACAATACCCACCTGTGTGGGCCATTCCAGACACTACACCTCTGAGCCACACTGCAGACCATTGTCATGTGGACTGATGCAAAGGCATATCCTTCACCTAGCCTTGTATATCCAGCTGGCACAGTCAACCACTACACAATCGTGAAGCAATGCACGCATGCATGTAAGTACCGGCACACTGTGTCTGTGTGTGTGATGTATGATACTTTCAACCACATTCACACTCACTACAACTCCCATTGGCATAGAAGCATGCTGTTTGATGCCAGACACCTTCACATACCCTTTGCCCATATAACCTCCGGATAACCCCTGTGGTGCATGTAATACCTGCACATTACTGTATTGTGGCAAACTAACTAGTTAGGAAGTGCATTCCTGACCCTGCCAAGTGTGTCAATGTGTGTGAGTCCCTGAGTGAGTGTGGCTATGTTGACACTGACACCTGTTCATGTGGACAGACACGTGTACTACACCTACTGTATTGCTACCATATCACTGTTGCAGATGTCACTCACTATCACATACACATTTGGACAGCTCCTCAACATGTAAGCTATGTGGTGCATGCAATAACTGCATAGACATGTGATAGCAATACATAGTCAGGCAGGGGTTTAAATCCCTGTACTGGTAGGTGTGTCACACAACGATGCTTAGGTTTTACTCTCCCACCCCCTTCCTGCCTTACTTTGTCTCTGTCTGTCTCTCTCACTTCCTCTCTGGTGGACGTGGGGAACTACACCTGCTTTGCTTAGGCAGCAGCTTGTGTTTGTAAGTGGTGCTCATGATCACCTGATGGCCTCTGCATGAATTGCAGCCCTCCTCTAGCTGATTGCATGTGGAACAGCTGTGGTAACATTCCCATAGCCAATTGCATGGAAACACACTCCAATATCTAGGAACATCATGTTGGTGTTGGGCCTTTTCATTCACTGTGAATGGGACCTAAATCTGGTGTTTGGCAAACAGCATCACAGGTGGATTTGGGATTGACCTCTAACAACATAGACTGTGGAAACAGGTCAACACATAGGAGGGGGATGTGCCTCACATGACTGCAGAATGTAAGTGATGCTATTCTGCATTTGGAGTAATGGTTTAACAGGGTGTGTGTGGATATGGCTGTACTACATGTTTTAATACATGTCAAGACAGTGCTATGTTTCTGAGGTAACCCCAGTCTGTAGGGTCATCTGGAGACTGGGCAGTGTGTGGTGCCTTCTGTTTCATGTGTGACTCAAAGAACACCTATCTGAGAACTGCTGAGGCATAGTGTGGGGAATGCAGTCAGTACATGGTGACAGCCATGAGAGTTACTGACTTCATATACCTCATAGGACATATGTCACAACAAACCCTGTTACAACAGTAAATGTATGAGATTATTACAGCAACATGTCAATATTGGCCCTGTGCTTGTGCCTCCAGACACAACTCTGACAACCTTTGTACATATGTCATGCAGTAAGAGGTACATATGTTCTGTATACCATTATTTATTGACATCATATCTGATAACAAGTCAGTGAGATAGCAGACTGCTACACATGTTATGCATAGTAGGGGTTATATATGAGGACATAACCTGGGTACTCTGTGGTTGTGTGTACAGTACTGAGGTCTGTGTACTTATGGTGATTGTCGACAGTGTGAGTATTGTGAATATGTACCTTGGCCTGAGTACAGACTGTGGTAGATGTCATTGTTCTTGCCTGTTCTATCTGATGTTACATGCTGTTCCAGTGTATGGTACCCTATTAGTGTACATGTTTGTAGGGCCAAACAAACACATGTCCCATACCACAGACAGGCATCGAACCACACTGTGCAGTGGCCCAATATATGTAGGGTTATTGTGTAGATGGCACATGTGAGGATGGTGTTGATCAGACAGTCCATATACTGTAATATTAAGCTAGCTTATCATATGTGGCTGTGGCTGTGTTCACATTGGTTGTGGGTATGCACTTTCACACAGGTGTCTGTTACTCTGTGCTGTGACATGCCTGTAGAGCCTCCTATATTTGTAGGTGCATGTGTATTCCCCCATATGACATGTAGGCCAGTGTTGTGGCAGTCTGCCTGTAGCTTACACAGTGCTTTGTTACATGCCTAGCAGCTTAGTCTACTTACTCAGTGTGATGTTATGTCCAGGTATTTGCCAGATGTACTGTTGCCAGGCCACCATAACTCCCATATATATCTGACAAAGCAGCGGGATGCTGCAGAGCTGTATGTCACTAACTAGTGGGTAGTATGTGGCCATGTGACCTCTGCACCAGTGGTTATTATGTGTCAGGACAGACAGGAGTGTGTGAATGCATAACATATGGGGCATATGTATTCCAGTATTTATGTGATATACCTATCTACATGGCTGTTAACATCCACATTGTCAGGCTTCGTCCACATGTCTTGCACTAAGGGGTTCTGTGTATACCTCTGGACTGACCAGAGTGTGTCAGGCTGTCCACATTTATTGCCATATCTCTATTGTAGTCCACAGGATCATTACTTTGCTAGCAGTGGTACTGTACTACGATGTCCTTAGGATGTTTGTCAGTAGCCAATGGCACACATGTTAAAAGCAGATGTGACCTACCACACACAACATGTCTGTTAAGACAACCCCTATTACAGTGGGACTATACCAGAACATTGAAGTTTTAAAACTTTGACTGTTCTAATATCAACCCGTTTTAATCTAATGCTAAAAATAGTAAAGCTGCAGAACACCGAATTCTTTCAAAGGGAAAGAATTTGGTCGGCTGGTTCTGTGGCTTTGCTATTTTCAGTGCTATGGTGATTTACAGGTCGGGTTCAGGTAAGTGTGTGATTGTGTGGTTGTTAGGATTAGGGCGCAGGTTAGGTGAGTTAGGGTTAGGGCATGGTTTAGGTGAATTAGGTTAAGGGGTGGGTTAAGTGAGTTAGGGTTAGCGCTTGGGTTAGGTGATTGTGCGATATTGGTTAAGTGAGTTAGGGTTAGCGCTTGGGTTAGGTGATTGTGCAATATTGATGGACCTTAGGGTTAGGGTTTTGGTTAAGTTAAGTGGATAGATAGTAGTGTATGTACTGTTTAGTGTAGGGTTAGTTGTAGGATTATATGTGTATGTGTGCGTATTGATGTTTTTTTAGGTGTGCTTGTGTTGTGTGTATGTGTTTCGGAATAGCAAATTTTTTCCCAAAGAAAACATTCGCTGTTCTGAATGTTCAATATTATGTGGCTTAGCTATTTTAGGTTCGATGAAATAGCATTCACTATTTTCATCTTTCGATAACATGATATCAACGCATTACAGTAGCAGCAGTCTACATATATACCTACATTACATACCTGACATCCCCTGGCATTAGGAGGTTGGGACTACTGGGGCTGAGGTAAGACTCCACTCCATGTTCTGGACATATGGTGAACATATATGTATATATAATTATCCATATATCTATATAGGATATATGCATATATACATATCGACATACATACATGGATATATATGTACATATATATATATATATATATATATATATATATATATATATATATATACATGTAAACACTCAAATATATACATATACACAGCAATATATGTCTACACATATACAGATATAGATACATATGCACATATTCTTATGGATATCTACATATATATTGACAGTAATTAGTATATCGGAGTAGATATGTATGCACATATAGTTATAGATCTCTCTCTCTCTTTATATATATATATATATATATATATATATATATATATATATATATATAAATGGGAATATCTGTACACATAGGATGTGCATACATATATAGCTAAATAAACATATATCTAGATACACACACACACACACACACACACACACACATATATATATATATATATATATATATATATATATATATATATATATATATACAAAGAGATCTACATATGGCCATATATATGATGCACTATACAGATGTTTATACAGACATATGTATGAATATACATGTGTATGTGCATGTAGACATATATCAACATATGTATATGTATATATCAATATCCCAGTTAAACTCTTTTTTTCTAGTGGCTCCTTTAGCTGTTTAAAACTTTCATTTAAAGGCTCACTGCTGATTTTCAGCTGTGAGTAACATTTCTGCAGTTTGTTCTATGTAGTGGGGATATTTGTAGCATTTCCATATTCAGGCTTGTATTTGGGCCTAGTGTTTGTGGAGGCTGTGTGTCTGAGCACATAATTCAGGGACATCTTGTTTTAGCCAAAGCCATCAGGCATTTCAGTGAGAGAGAATTGTTTGCGGTCATTGGCTGACTGAGGTCTCCTGGACTACAGCTTAGACTAAGCACCTCATTGGTTCTTTTGAGATTTCTTTCTTAAAAACTGTCTCAGGTTTCAACTTTCTGTTACCTAAGAAGGTCAGTTGTAGTGAGTGTTCAGCCATTTTACAGTGAGCTGATCAAGGAAGGACACTCAGCAAACTCGAGCTACAATATATAACATTAAGTATCCTGTTTTTTGTTTATTTTGTTCTTTATTTCTTTGTTGTTTATAGCACTTTGTCTACTGTGTATTTTTTCTAGCTAGTTTCACTGTGTGTGAGGTATTAACTGGAAATTGTCCACTCTTATTAAGCATCTGTTGGGTTGTTTGTTTATGATAACCTGTTGCAGTTAAACTCTTTTTTTCTAGTGGCTCCTTTAGCTGTTTAAAACTTTCATTTAAAGGCTCATTGCTGCTTTTCAGCTGTGAGTAACATTTCTGCTGTTTGTTTCCCATCCTCCCTCCCTGTTGGTATAGTGTTTTTATAGTTGGTGGCTTTGCAGTTGCCCGCCCCTAGTGTAAATTTGATCTGGGACCCACCTCCCAGTCTACTGTCATTACCTCATTCTACCCAGTACAGGGAGAGCATTTGAGAAGGCCAATCAGCTTAGTTTCTGCTACTCCTTTCTCTCTCTTCCAAAAAAAAAAATTATCTGCTTTTACTGTATTTGTGTTTTTTCCTACTTTATTTTGCTTTTAAGGCCATCTTAAAAGTACTCAATTGTATTTATTACTGCTTGGTGTAACTCATTGTAAGCCTTTTAGTTTAAGCACCTGGGCTTCAGACCAGTTTTACATTAGGAAGGTTTGTGGTCTGCACTGTAGTGGCAGAACAGGTAGCTTACATCCTTCTAAGTTGGGAACTGCTGATTGAGGGCTCAGTGTCTGTTATTCTAAAAGAGTATTAATTCTGGTTTAAGCACTTGGGCTTGAGGCCAGTTATTTTACATTAAGAGGGTTTGTGTTCTGCACTCTTGTGGGAGGAGAGGCTGGACTCTGTCCTTCTGAGCTGGGAATTTCTGGTTAAAGCTTATAGTGCCTGCATATTTGAACTGGTTCTTGCTGAAATTGGCACACCTCATTTGCTGTAGCATAGACTAGATCCAGGCCTGCTGAATCTAGCTTTGTTTGTATAACTTGAGCACTAATCCAGTCATTCTTTAAAGTATTCAGTTGTATTTATTACTGCTGGTAGTAACTTGATTAAAGTGTAGCTATCATTTCTAAGTCTTTTGGATTAAGCACTTGGGCTTCAGACCAGTTGTTTTACATTAGGAAGATTTGTGGCCTGCACTGTGGTGACAGGACAGGTAGCTTACATCCTTCTAAGTTGGGAACTGCTGATTGAGAGCTCAGTATCTGTTATTCTAAAAGTGTATTAGTTCTGATTTAAGCACTTGGGCTTCAGGCCAGTTATTTTACGTTATGAAGGATTGTGGTCTGCACTCTTGTGGGAGGAGAGGCTGGACTCTGCCCTTCTGAGCAGGGAATTTCTGGTTAGAGGCTTATAGTGCCTGCATATTCTAACTGTTTCTTACTGAAATTGGTACACCTTGTTTGCTGTAGCATAGACTAGATCCAGGCCTGCTGAATCTAGCTTTATTTGTATGCTTGTTGTTTGTTTATTTCCCTGAAATGCTAATTCCACCTAAAACGCGGCCTTTTAGCACTTCTGTGGATCCCTAGTGATATCTGCATTGCTTACTGTACTTATTGTTTCACTTGAAAGAAAGTTACTGTTTGTCGTTTTTGCATTTAAGTTACCTGTAGCACATTGCATTTAAGTTACCTGGCACTTGCTCACTAAAGCAATTATATAAGTCAGCTCTAAAAATTAAAAGCACTACACCCCACAAACTCCCCTTGAGTACCTTGTTCCCCATTGGCCCTTTTTTTCAATTATAAAGGAATTCCCAATACTATTCTAGCATGTCCAAAGGTCAGTTGTCAATCTCCTCTCGGTCCAGCTGGTGAATCTGGGAATCTTGAGGCAATGTTACAACTGCCTCATGTACAGACAACCCTCTCCTCCTCCCAACAAATTCTAACACATGTAAGAGATGCAACCATATAGCCAAACTGGAGGCTAAGCTCTCTCAACTCAGTACTGGCGTAACCAGTCAGGAGGAGAAGGAAACCACACTCACTACAATTCCAGTCTCACATAGACCTACCACAACAACAAACCAACACATAAACACACAAACATACTTGGAGGCTCTAAATAAAAATCTGCCTAAGCAGCAGAGACCTCCAAAGCAGACACCCAAACAGCGCTACCCTAAAACAAAACACGCAATACATAGCTCACAAAGCCAGTGCCGAACAGTCACAGCCCTTAAGGCTAAACAACACCTGATACACTTGTAATAGGTGACTCTATCGTCAGGCACACTGACGTCCCGCTCACCAGGCTGAACAAGGAGAAGGTCACGTGAGCTGCCTGTCGGGCTAGGATCCGCCACATAACACAAGCACTCAGGTCACCAAGGCAAGTACAAATATGACTCAGTCATTGTCCATGCTGGTGTGAATGACCTGAGGCACCTCCTGGACTACATGAAAAGAGACATAAAGGAGCTCTCTGAGCATGTAGCCCAGGCCGGTATGACCCTGACCTTGAGTAGCATCTTACCTCACCAAGAATGATGCCACAATATGAAGACAAGATGATCAATTTCAATAATTGGCTTAAGTGTTGGTGTCATTCAAAGGGGATCCAATGCCTGTCTGCCTGGGATGACATGCTCGACAAGCCACGGGCCGCTTAGGGACGGCTTGCACCTGTCACCCCTGGCTTTCGGATATTGGCAAAGGCTCTTGCTACCCCCATAGTGCCTTTTTTAGGCAAGGCTGAAAGACAAACCCACCTCCATAGGTATCACAAGGGATAAGAAACTAAGAGTAATGCTACTCAATGCCAGAAGTCTAAACCTCAAGATGCACGCACTCAAAACTCTCCTTAGCATGGAGAACATCGATATCTGTGCAGTAACAGAAACCTGGTTCAAGGCTCCTGAGAGCACCCCAGCACTACCAGGTTATACCTCATACCATGCTTTTCAGCCCCAAAACTTGGACTGAACCACAAAAGGAGGGGGAGTATCAATATTCATCAAAGATACCCACACCTCCAGGTTGGTGGCACAGCACGAAGCATCAGAGACTATCCATGTGCAACTAACTGTGGGTAAAACTGCCTTCCAGTTTATAGCCTGCTACAGACCACCCTCCCAAACACAGGAACCCCATTTGGACTTCCTGAGAATGCTGGAAAATATGAAGATCTCTCCAAACACCATTATATTGGGCGACTTCAACTACCCAAACATAGACTGGGAGCATTACTCTAGCTCCAACACCCTAGCCCAAAGGTTCCTAGAATTTATAAACTCAAATGCTACGGAACAACTTGTTACCACACCCACAAGAGGGGAAAACATACTGGACCTGATTATCACCAACATGGGGACACTATGCTCCAGACCAGAAGTGTATCCCTCACTGGTAAGATCAGACCATAAACTAATCTCACTGGATATTCACATCCCGACCCCACCCCCTGCCCAGAAAACCACAGTGAAAAACTTCTCTAAAGCAAATTTCACATGCCTCAAAACCGATCACGAAAACAAAGCCCCGGGCCTGTGGAAAATACGGCCTAGACCGCAGAATCCTTTATAAACACATTCTATGAACACCTTCAGGAATGCATGGATCATGCAATCCCAAATAAAACCAAGACCTAATCCTGCAAAGGCAGACGTCCTGTCTGGTGGACCCCAGCCATAAACAAACTATACAATAGAAGGAGGAAGCTACTACATGATAGAGCAAAATCCCAAAAATGGAAGGCATCTCTGATCAGTATTAGCAAAAAACTACGGGCACTCATAAAATCGTCTAAGGCCAGCTTCGAGACAGAAATTGCACAGGACACTAAGGATCATCACAAGGCTTTCTTTAGTTATGTTAGGAACCTGGGTGGGAATTCCAATGCTCAGAATTAGTCCAAAATGACAAAAAATACACTGAGCCCACAGACATTGCCAACATCCTAGCTGACAGGTTCAGTGCAAACTTCTCCCCCCTCTCCCCACCAAAAGGGCAAATATCTATCCCAACAGAGTGCTGCCCCCCCTGACATCTCAGATGCTCAGGTAAGAGCCGCCCTCTCCAAAGGAAAAAACACAGCATCAGTGGGACCAGATGGTGTCCCGGGCTTCATCCTACATGAACTCCAAGAAGAGCTAAACCCAAACATAAAACTACTGTTCAATCTTAGCCTTACTACAGGATATGTACCCAAAGAGTGGCGTACAGCAACAGTGGTCCCTCTCCACAAAGGTGGTGCCTCAACAGATCCTGGAAACTATTGCCCCATAAGCCTGACTAGCTTGGTCTGCAAAGCTATGGAAAGGATCATCATGGACCTCATAAATAAAGATATTGGGGACCTACAGACACTGGATCCTACCCTGTTTGGCTTTGTTAAGGGCAGATCCTGCCTCTTAAACCTGGCTGATTTCTTTGAAGCAGTCACCAAGGCCTGGGGAAGGTGGTCCACACAGCCTACCTGGACCTCGCAAAAGATACTCGAATACCCCACGGGCATTATAGATAAGCTCACCAGCTTAAATATAAACCCCTATGTCACTAGATGGGTTGCAAACTGGCTCAAGGACAGAACCCACATGGTTAGAATTGCTGGAGCCATGTCAGACTCCAAACCAGTTACAAGTGGTGTCCCGCAGCTCAGTCCTGGGACCACTCTTGTTCGTATATATTTCGGCGTACAGGCCAACACGGAAGGACTGTGGCTGACCAAGTTCACAGATGACTGCAAACTGGGCACCATAATCAACTTTCCAGCCGACACAAGCATCCTCCAAAAGGGCCTCATAGAAACAGACAACTGGTGCCAGAGCCATGGCCTCAAGCTAAACACCAAAAAGTGTATAGTCATCCCCTTTGGCAAAAACAAAGTGCCCACAAATTACCACATAGGTGGTAATCCATTAAGTACAGAAGAAGTCATTAGGGACCTGGGGACCCAAGTTGATAGCAATCTCTCATTTGACAACCACATTGCCAAAGTAGTTAGAAAAACATTTTATATAGCCCACCTAATCATGAAGGGATTCACATCTAGATTAGGGGAGTTATCATCGTACCTCTTTACTCATCCCTCATCAGGCCCATAATTGAGTACAATGCCCCTTTTGGGATGTACCTTACCAGACACCTGCAGCAACTGGAAAGACCCCAAAAGTACCTCACCAAGAGGATCAAAGGGCTCAAACAGATGCCATATGCTGCCCGGTTAAAGAAACTCCAGCTCTACTCAGTGGCATACCGCCTGCTCAGAGGCGATCTGTGCCTGACGATAAAGCCATGTCCAACCCGAATTAATGGACATGCTGCACCTCAGAAAATCAAATCCCATCGAGCTACGCGCCGAGACTTGAACCTCAGCACTGAAATAAATAGGACATGCTGGAGGGACAGATTCATAACCCAGAGGCTCCCTTCACTCTGGAATAAAATCCCAGTCCAGGTTAGGCAGAGTCCCACATTGACTCTCTTCAAGAGGAATCTTAATGAGTGGATGGGAGATTGTAGGTTTACCCCTGCTATCACTTCTGTGTCACTGTTTGACAAAGGCACAGTATACTAACCTCAAAAAAAGGCATAGCAAAATTAATTTAAAATGGGTGGTGAAAGCCAAACACACTCTGGCTAGGCTTATAAATGCCCTAGGGCAGATAGTCTAGTATGAACCTATGAACCTGTCATGTGCAAACATCATGGTTGTGTATACCTTCCCAGATGTATCTCACAGTATGTATCTGATATGTGTACAGTATGATGAAACAACATATGTGATGCAACAGTCATATTAATAACAAGTACTATGCACTTGTGGAAGTAAAGGCAATTGTTCATTACTTATCAATATGTGTATTGACAGATATAATGGTAAATCAACTGCTGTCTTCACAGTGGTCATGGCATAGTGGTTACGTGTTGTGACTATAGTGTACAGGGTCCTGGGTTCAAGACCTGCAAGGGCTGTTCATTTTGTTGCTGGGCAGAACAAGAGCTGTCAGATACAAAGTGGTTAAGGCAGTTTTGAGCAGCTTTAAGTGGGTTTGCATGAAGCTAAGCGGTGCTAAGCTATGGTTAAACGTACAGGTGCTTACAATGTGTAGGCTTCACTTACCAGTGCGCAAATCAGCTTATCTGTTATATTGGAGCAATGTTGATACCTGCTAAGCATGGCTTAGCCCTGATAACTGGTTCACAGCACCCAGTCCAATAACATAGCAGGGTAATGACATCTGTAATAAGTGTATGCAATGCCATGAACAATACATGCGCATATGTGCTGTCATTACAGTAGCAAGGGGTGTGAATGTCATGTTTGGGACATGCAAATATATGAGGCCTATACAGCACTGTTATCCATGTGAATGTGTTACATACAGGGGTAGTAGCCCAGGCTATGTGCTGTCACACTGGCATGTAGTGTATCATGGCAGTACTACTGTTGTCAGTGCTTTACCAGGAAAGAGTAGAGTGCTAAATGTAGTACTGACAACAAGCACATCTGCACACCTAGCTGGACTCTGAGGCCTCCCTGTTGTATCCCTGGTGTGTGAGCCATGTCACAGTATATAACCCCTACTGGATAATGATCCGACATGTGGAATGTACCTTTAGACTACCGTCTGCACAGCACATGTTAGTGAGGGCTTCCAACATGTAGTTATGGCATGCATATTGCTGTCAGACTTCTATCTGTCAACACATTCATCCTATTGCTACATTCCAAGCTGATGACTGTCAGTCCCTGTACAGATTTGCAGATGGCAGGTATCCAGCTGGGATATGTACAGACAACCTATGCTTGATTGACACTGAGATGTCTGCCCAGCTGTGTATGAACTGGCACATATAGGAGATAGCAACCTGTACGCACCACATGCCACGGGTTCCTCCACTACACTACCACAGTCAACAGTACATTCTTGGGTACAGGTCTACATCACAGACATTACCCATGTGTTGTAATACATGTTGCATACATGTCACTTTGATCAACGCAGTGGCCATGTGCAGGTGGCACCCAGAGGATTGGCTGATGCATGTCACTCTCACCCTGAGGGTCACCGCAGTGGTGTCTGTCGATAGATTGTCTGCTGCCACATGGCAGGTGGAAGGATACCACTGTCCACACATCCTCTACACAACCCATAGCTACATGGACAATAGCTAGGTAAACAGCTATGACCATATGCAGCGATGTACCCCAGTACTGACATATGTGTACGTGTACATTACTGTGTGTAGCAGTGTCTGTGTGTTAGCACACCTGCACTTGGGAATTCCATGAGGGCCTTCACAACCACTGCAACACCGATTGCCATAGTCAGTTGTGGCTGCTGCTGTATGGGGCATTACATGTACCCTGTTATGCACTCACCCTACTGGCTGCATGAGCCTTATAGTACCAGATTAACAGTGTTGTATAAATGGGTCAATAGGCATGGGATACCCATTGATTTCTGGCAAGTGTGTGTATGTGTGCATGTCCGTATATCTGTAGGGTACAGCATTCTGAGGCCACATACCCCTATTACAATATTCATTGCCACACAGTAATACAGATAGTGCTGTTGCTGCCCATAGGTGGGCATGACAATGCAACATCCTACTATGCCTGTGGCATGGGCATTAGATTCATATCCCTGTAGTACCACTGTTGGGATATACAATGGGATGTATCAAAGTTGTGGGCAATGTGTGAAGGT
Organism: Protopterus annectens; assembly: GCF_019279795.1. Lineage (NCBI taxonomy): Eukaryota > Metazoa > Chordata > Ceratodontiformes > Protopteridae > Protopterus > Protopterus annectens. Next base: position 1,312,520,877 of record NC_056737.1, on the reverse strand, counting down.
GGGTATGTCAGAGTGTCATCATGGGTTTCAGGGAGCACAATAGCCACTGGGGGATGTGGGTGCTGTGTACACTGTCATTACACCATGGTACACCAGGTATATGTCCCAAGTACCACGTAATGGTTACCACTGCTACCATCAACCATACAGGTAACTGATACCACAATCCAGCCCAGTTATGCATGTGCTGTGTGTAGCCTACCTGAAACACATTGGACACATGGTCAAGTTAGTTAGCAGCAATAGGCCCAGGCCTCTCAGACGTGTGTCTGCCTGTTATGTGTCTGCTAATGTGTATATTAAGGTATGTCACACTATGTATTGCCCATATACACCCAATGCACCCCCCCATTAGCATACTGTACATGTCTGAGTATGTTCTTCATGTAACATGTAACCTGGAACACACCTTAGTTCATAGTTCATAGATTAGTACTAGGCTAACTGCCCTTGCGAGCCATTTTAAGCCTAGCCAATTATCCCTTGTGAGATTCAAACCCTGCACTTTGTGTTTGTAAGGCAAACACCTTAACCATTAGGCCACCATCCCACCTCACCATAAACGCTGTGTGGTGTGTGCAATGAAAGCCACACACTTCAGTAGCACTACATACCTAGGTAGGGGTTTAGTAGTGTTGTCATGTAAGAGTGTGCGTGTATGTGGATGGGTCTACATCAGGCTGCAGAGCATACACATGCCAGCGGGTCACCTGCCCCTTTGGCAAAGGCATTAACTGTTATACAAACCTGCGACATGTGTTCATCTGTACCCCAGATATGTCACAGCCATGGTGTCACCACAGTGCCATACCCCTTGTGGAATATGACATCAGACCATCCTTCTGCTGACACATCTACACCTACAACACAAATGGATAACATTATGGTGACTACAATCAACCAGTGTTACTAACAACTATAATGCATCATTGCTGGATGGCTACACTACCTGACATGAATGCATTAAGCTTTACTCCTGACAACATGTTACACTGCAGTACTTTGGTACACTGTAGTACAGTCACTGTGTGTTTCAGAACCATTTTAGCCTGACCCTGCATTGATGTTATGGATGACAGGGATGTGGCACATGTATCATCTTATGCACAGGGTGTGTTGTTGGTTAACAGAGGCCGAGGGTGGGCCATACATTTGATACCATGTGTGTGGGTGAGGAGTGTAATGAGGTGAACTGGGCATGATGATGTGGTGTGTGTAGGTATGGGGTTGCCCTATGTGTGTTTGTATAGTGTGTGGGTATGCATGCACACAGTTTTGCCATATGGCTGCCCTACACAGGTGTTTATGGACAGCTAAAGACCATACCTGGCAGGGTGTGAAGTTCACTGCCTCCAGCCATGGACACATGGACTGTGCCTGTCAGGGTTTCCATGGGCACATCCAGGTACATGCCTCGACATGCTACTCCCCCTGATGATGACAGATGTCCGCTGGAACCATGTCCTTCCTGGGACTGGCCAGGACCATGTGCTTGTGGCCTGCTGTGGTGTGGTGTGGTGTGGACAGTGCACCCTCCGCAGTGCCACTATGGGAGCCCCCTTGGATTCCTAGCATGTCCATGTTGACTGCCAGCTGTAGGTGTTGCTGGCTCACGTCCACATGGCCATCGCTGCACTCCCACCACATGTTCAAACACAGACAAACCGCTGTCAATGAGGGCCATCATCTCACCATACTGACTATTCATGAGCTTGGTATAATCATGGATGGCACCAGACAGTTCAGGGAAGTTGTCACTTGCAGATGTGAGAACAGCCCTCTGCAGCCTCAGGCCCTGCCTGGTGTAATGTTCCATACATGCCTGCACCACCATGACAGTCTGAAACATGCGCCTGGTGGTACCAGTTGTGGTGTGTCTGCCAAGGTATGATGACCAGTGGCCCTACCACAAGCACCCTGGGACATCTGCCTATGTGGCACCCTGCTGGACATCCAGCTATGCCTGCTGTGACCAGACACAGTAGGCATGGATACCACACTCTCCTGTGCACTGCCACCAAATGTCAGCTGTTCCTCTGCTATGGCCACTGGTGATGGGGTATGTATAGTCACTGAAATTGTGTTCGGGGTTGAGGTGGCTAAAGGTGGGATGTCAAATGATGGCACTGTTTTGGCCCCTGGCAACCCCACCTGTGCCTCAACAGTACTATCATCATCTTTGGTGTCTGTATGGACACCAACATCAGACTGCATGCAGGGGGGATCCTGACCCACCTCACCAATTGTCGGGGAAAACAATAAACATACTTTAAGACCTGTACAGCATTGCATAACAGTACACACACACACACACAAACACACACACACACACACACACACACACACACACACACACACACACACACACACACACACACACACACACACACACACACACACACCACCTTAATACCTAACTGTCCGTGACTTTACACACAGTCCCACGTTTATTCCCATGCGTTCTCCATCCTGCATCACACTTGGTAACATACACTCATTAAATCCACTCATTAGCATATCATTCTTCTACATGCCTAGACAAGTGATCACAACACAAGACCTGTTACTCTATTACCTCCCTGACCTGAGTGGAGTGGTTTTACCTGGCCTCACTGCTGTCATTCATTGTTCACCTTATGTATGTCCGGACATCATGAGCATGGCCTCTATATGTGAGGGGCTACTATGTTCACTCCATAATATCATGCACTGGAGTGTCATATGTATGTATTGCTCAGTACATGCCAGCTATGCTGCTCAATCAGCCTATCATGTGACAACTGTAATATATGGATACACTCCCTGGTGTAGTCTAGTAATTCCCTAATGCATCTGTAGTGCTGCATACGTGGTTTGTCAGCCACCTCTCTGCTGACTGTGATATTAAGGTTATACTTGGTGTCTACCTTCCCTCTCAATGCATGTTCCATGCTACAGACCTTATTATAATATCAACTGTCCTGTGATTACATACGTGACAGGTATTCCTGGTGTGACATGTGTAAGTCCCTGTCCATGTACTGCACATTCCCAAAGGGAAGTACTGCTGTATGAACAACCCCACAATCACACATGTGCATACATGGATACCCACACAAGCACACACACATGCACACATGCATCCTACATGCATCACCCTCCCTCCACTTCACCAGAGTGATCCTACAGATGTAATAACCACCCACCAACACACACACACACACACACACACACACACACACACACACACACACACACACACACACACACACACACACACACAGGTGAGGTTGCACAATGATAGTACACACATTCCTCCTATTAACCATCTGTCAACATGCATAACATATGGTACACAACAGCATGCAGTTAAGCTATAATAAATCCATGCTAGCATCAGTATCCATGTGTGTGATGCATGTGCTGTGTTAGTAGGTGCTGCCCCTTCCCCTGGTTACCACTGCACCCATGTACACAGTATTGCTGTGTACCTGTTCTGTACCCTGCTAGGTACTGTGCACCACACCTCATAGGTGTAAAATCCATTGCCGAATGTGTAGTACAGTGTCAGTTATGTCAGCTCTAATACTCACAGCCGCTATGTTTTGCAGCAACACATACTTGGGATGATATGTGGACAGATATCATTTGTGAATGCCTGATGTCTGGTCTACAGATGTCAACATCAGAGGACCATGTTTGGCCAATCCAATACTATTGCACTGACAACTGTCAGACTGAACCATGGAAATGGGGAGTGTATACACCCTTATTGATATGACGCACCCTTCCTTGATCTGCCATGGGACCACATCACTGCATATATTAATAGTACATGAGCCCTATATGTGACATATGTCCTGTACATTCACACATAATGTCTATGGAATGTGTTAGGTGTGTGGATGCTGACTGCAATGCATACAGTCTGTGTGTGCATATATGTGCACACCCTTATCATGATGGTTTGTTGCACCTATTGTTATGTGTACTACAGCAGCCACTACTCCTGACAGGGGTATACTAGCATGGGCCATCTGCATTTGCCAGTGTATATTCAGTCTGCCCTACACATGTCCCCCAACTCTGCATGATTGCAAGGTCTACTTATGTGCACATCCCTTGGTGTTCACACACTGACGTCACTATTGCTGTGGGGATAGGGCTTATGTCTGCCACAGTCCCTGAACCTGAATGTGTGCAGATACAGCCATTCTTAGCATCCTTAAGTATCCCTGCTGCAATGCACTGGTGTGTCATGCTGTCACCCTCTCCCCACCTTTAGCTTCTTTGCAGATACTTGACAATTAAGGCCTACACATGTGTCAATTTGCAATGTCCCATACACTGAACACCACATGTTACAGCCTAGTCCCAGCTGATAATGTGGACCACAGTAATACGTTATGCCATAGTGTAACTCTGCAACAGTTACCATTGTCCTACAGATATATACACTGGTGTTGCACTGTATATGGGTGATGCTTCAAACATGTCCCTACTGTAGGCCATGTCTCCCACCATTATGTTTCTCCTTGTGGACACATTCCACAATGAGAGGATGTTAGTTATCTTGCAGGTGTCTGACATACCCTACCAATACCCCATCATGGTCACCATTGTGATGCCATGCATTTAACAGCAACAATACGTGCACATGTACAGCATGCATTCTGGGTAGGTGTGTTAGATGTGTGCATGGAATATAGCATAGCCATTACATACCTGGAGTATTGGCAAGCATCAACATAAGCCATACTCACCAACTACAGGCTGCTGCCTTGGAGGTATACTGGAGGGACCTACATAAGAGGGTGAGAGATGCAATGTCAGTGGCCACACCTGTGGAATTGCTACAGGGTGAGTGCAGCATTACAATACATCAACAGTACATGTCCACAATACTACCAGATATTCACATTTGTTTATCACTGCTATGCAGCAACAAACTAAATGTATGAGATGTCAGATATGTATGCTCTCCCTGTACAGATGTGGATTTATTATATGCAACAGTGGTCTACTGATGTGCCCTGTGGCCTTACCTGCATGCTCCTCAGCCGGTGTATGGGTAGCACCCACCTCCACAATGGTGTCCGGCAGTTGTTGGCTATGTAGATGGGCAGGTGCCACAAGGCTGGCTAAGAGCTCCTCCACATGTGTCGGGGGGGGGGTGGATGATGTGAAGGCTGCCAGCCTGGCCAGATAGAATTTTGGAGATAATTCTGTCACCGGCTTGTTGTCTTAAATGGTAAAAGTAGAGTTACATGTGGAACTGAAAATAATGTAACAACAGTACACTCTGCTGGCAGAAAGCTGACCAAGTAAAGCATGTTGTGACCCTTTGATCTAAAGTTGGCTCCAGCCTGTCTAGATGAAGACATTCTTTCTATTGTTTTAACCAAGACTTAAATTGCTAGATTTAAACATGTAAACATATTTTTATTGATGTGCTTTCTGACTATCTCCAAGATAACAAAAGGTGATGTTAAGAATGTAAATGTAGTTTCTGTTAGCCTGGGAACCCAGGGAAGTGTGAAGAATGATGCAATGGGAACAGGAATGTGATTTTAAAAACAGAGAGAAACAGAGAGCTTTAAGCATTTTTGTCTTGACCATCCAACTCATCAGCACTCTGCCTGTGTTCTATATGTAAGTTTATCTTAGATTTGTGTTTTCTCTTAGAAATAGCTAGAAACTAAAAAGTTTAGACTAAGTATTTTTCTGTGATGTCAGAACTGTACTACTGAATTATTTTAATAGTTCTCTGTGATCTCTGAACTCTTGACTAGCACTATGTAGTAAAAGGTATTGTCTTGTGTTTTTAATTATTTATTATTAAATATTTTAAAACCTTTCAACTGTGGCTGTATTGTGTAGAGATAATTTAAGCTCTTAAGAGTAATTGCATGCCTTTGGTAAAATTGTACAAAGCCTTTGGGTAGCTGATAAATATTAGTTGGGTGGTGGCAGTGATTACTACCGTATAGTCTGGGTAAAAGGGGCACAGCTGGAAAACCTGTGACAGCCTTCCCTAGAAGTGTCTGTGTGGTTGTATAAACTCTTATCTCAAAGAGTGTGTGCGTGTGTGTGTGTGTGTGTGTGTGTGTGTGTGTGTGTGTGTGTGTGTGTGTGTGTGTGTGTGTGTATGTGTGTGTGTGTGAGTGTGTGTGTGTGTGTGTGTGTGTGTGTGTGTGTGTGTGTGTGTGTGTGTGTGTCATCTACTTGGGCAGGGACATGAAGCAGTGGTTAGATAGAGAGGGTGCTGGAGATTTTAACTTGTCCAGTTGGCTGAGATCTGGACCCTATAGCTGTGCCAGTGTGGAGTCTTATTGGGGACCAGGAGAGCAAGGAAGCAACCAGCCCCAGACTGACTGTGATCTCTGTGTGCTCTTAAGGGAAATTGCAGTTTACTGTGTGTATTTGTTATCCTTTCCTCCTATATGAGACACCCCTCTCTGGTGTTAGTGGTGAGGATTGAGGCTGCTTGATTTCTAGGCCAGGTCACGGCCATCACAGATGGCATGGCCCCAACACATTTCGAGTTATCCCCCTGGACTGCAGAAGCAAGCCGACGGGCATTGCGAAGCAGGTCAGAACAATGATGCCAGACCTGCTCATAACTGTGGTTGTGCAGTCCAACATCATTGACCCTGTGGACTAGATCATTCCACAGGGCGGTCTGCTCCTGCTGCTCATGGGTGGCCTTGCCAAACAACACAGGGTAGTGCTGTATTAAATAGGTTAGCACTACTTCATTTTCAGCAGACAAATAAGATGGGAGCCGTGCATGTGACATCATGCCTGAAAGACATAAAGAAGGAAACAGGTCTGAGCAACTCATACAGCAAGGTTACCACAGTTCTTAATATACATCTTTGTCACCCCACCCCACCATATCAGTGACACCAAACTGTACAGGCAACTCAGTAGGTATGGTTACAGCTTACCTACCAGTGGGGCAGATATTGTATTGTACCACACTGTGTGCAATGTGTTTGTAGCCATGTTCCCTGTGTGGACACTATAATTGCTGGCCTGTTACAGACTATTCACTTACATGCCATTGTCAGGGCCACTATGGTTCCATATATGCCTGTGTATGCTTGCTATGTGGTTGCTGCACATCTGATATTCTGTGTTATTGGGGGTATTTATGCATGCTGTTGGATATGTACCAGGATTGTGTAAACTATTACTGTCCACATATGTTCTATTACAGTGACACAATAGCATGTTTATGTACTATTGGTCAGCAGAAGCACCTCTCCAAACTCATCTGCCCATGTTACCAGGCCACATCACATGTGGGACCCACCCTGGGGCTTCCTCATGCACTGGTCCAGCAATACCTTCAGGTGGAACCAACTCAGGGGATGTTGTCTACCCCTGAGGGTACACACAGACATGATCATGTCCCCCGAGGCCAGGTCCAGGGTCTGTTCCATAACGGGCTCCACAGACACATGTGGAATGTGCTTCATCACCTTGAGGCACCCAGTACACATTCACAGGGTCCACATGCTCCTCCTGCTCAGCTTCCAGTCCAGGCACTTTCAGGGCATGGACTGCTGTTGTGAGTAGCAGTGGGTGGGGGGCTTGTTCCCATTGTGTCCATACTGGGGCCCATGGGGCATCCACATCACAGACCACACACACACACCATCCAGGATGTTTACTCACAACATGTGGCACATACCACCCCTGTAGGGTGTCGACTATATCTACTAACCCTGAACACATCCACAGCTATACCTGCCATACTTCCCCATATTCCCATTCCATATTTCACAGACAAGGGCAATGTGGTCCCAACACGGGGTTCACATGCGACATACCCATCCATGTTGTACACACTGACAGCTGTAGATATCTGTGTGTATTGCTATGTGTGCTGTTCCCTCACACATAGCATGCAGCACTGTGATGGTACTATAGGGGACATGTATTTACATACATATATGTTTGCGTGTGTTTGTATATATATAGACGTGCATATAGGTATATATTTATATATGTGTGACTATATATCATGTATATATGTGTTTATATATATATATATATGTATATGTATATATATATATATATATATATATATATATGTGTGTGTGTGTGTGTGTGTGTCTACACATGGGTATCTGTATATTTGTGGACATACATGTATGTATATATATATATATATATATATATATATATATATATATATATATATATATATATATATATATATATATATATATATATATATATATATATATATATACACATATGCATACCTATATATATGGGGTACATTCAGACATCAGGTCCACAATCTCACAACACCTTTCTGCACAGCTGCACTGTTCTGCCTTGCTACAACACAGAGAGGTGCCACATATGGACACAGCCTGACATTAGGGGGGTATATGTTGGGCCAGATTGCAGGAAACCCTATTACAAACCTATGGCATTCCTGCATGCTACAAAATAGGTTAACCTGAGTATATTGTAAGAGGTGGGCTGTGCAACCCACATATACATCATTATGGCATTACTTCCACCACCAGCTATTGGCCACAGTAATATACACACATCCCATTACACAACACACACTATGATAGCTTACATTTTATCAGTCTGTGCTGCTCTGCATAGTTGACGGGTATGGCCCACTACCCACAGGAACAGACTCTATTGTCCTTAGCAGTTGTTCAGCTGAATATCATTACAACAGCACCTGATGTCACATATAAATCATTCCACATCATCTATCCCATTATTATGGACCAAGTACTACAGTGAATTACATGCATATATACTTCACATACCTGTTCTGGGAATGATGTCTCTTCTGGATAGTTTGCTGGATGGATGTTTCTGTTTTTGTTGTGTTTTTTCTTCTTCACCTTTAACTCTCTCTCTCTCTCTCTCTCTCTCTCTCTTAGTCTCCCTCCAGTAAATAGAGTGAGCTGCTTTGAATAGCATGCAGCATGAATTTTGTAGGTAATGCACATGATCAGGTGATGCCTCTGCACCATTCAGTGTCCTCCACTTGCTACCTGCATGCAGCATGCTGTGTAGTACTTCCATTTACCACTGTCATGTCAACCAATGACTATAAATCCCTACATCATGTGGTTGTGGTCCCTTTATCTTTCCTGTATGGTGGACATCCTTCCTGTGTGTGGGCAGCAGTGTTACAGACAGCAAGTAACAATACCTCTTACAAGAGAACCTGCACACTCAGGCCAGCTACATATGTGTAGAAGGTTCCAGAACTACAGACAGAGTGTGAGTAGTGTTCAATGCTAGCATTGTACAGCACCAGTGTTACATGGTTTGTGTGTACATACTAGTTTAACTTGGAATGCAGTCTGTCTGCATAGCTCTCAACTGTGGGCCTATCCACGTGGTGGCCAGAGGTGTGCCTATTATGTTTTGTCTGTCTATCACACAGGTCTTGTGTCAGATATATCACTGGCAGTGTGTGTGTTGAGTGCTATCAGTACATGGCTACATCCATGTCTGTTTCTAACTTCATATTCCTGACTAAGGGTATGTTGCAGACTATCCTGTAACACCAGCGACTTGCTTAGTGTATGAAACAAGTATTTCACACATGGGCCTGTGTTCCAGCCTCTGTCCTCCACCTACATACTAGGCTTTGTACATATGACATGCTGTCGGGTTGTTATGTAGTGGGCTGTGAGTATGTCATGCTTCCATTCCTGCTGTCAGTCCACTGCTGTTGTGGCCCCCACACATATTGTGGGGTTGGGTACATATATGTGTGGGCTTCATCTACACAATACATGTGTGCCCTTATGCACTCCAGAGGCCAGTGTATGTAACAGTGGTATATGGCCCTGTATTATTCAGTCTATGGGGGGATGCACCATAACTAACCTAGGCTGTTACAACATGTGGGGGTATCAGGGGTAAACTGCCTTAAGATATTTGGATATACAATACCATACATTTCACCTTGAGTAAATGCAGGCCTACTGCTTCCTGCCATACAGACTGTTCTGTTTGTCAATGTGATTGTGCTGGTGTCAGTTATGCCTTGTTATGTAACAGATACATCTCATTGTGTCAACTGAGGTCTTTACCCCATAGGGATTGTGTACAGAGTTAGAGGCTGCTGGACTATACATCTGCATTACATACTGTTGATTGAATGTTATCCTGTGACCCAGTCTGTCTTTACTATTGTACTACTTGAAGGCCTCGGCCTGGACAGCAACATATGTAAACCTTTCCAGGCCACTGTATTAATATCACTGTTTCACAGTTGCATTACTCTGTTTATATGTATGTCAGAGTCTACACAGCTATATGACATGGCATATCCAACTGCAATACAACACAAATAAAGCTTTCCCATGTATGCAAACCTGTGTGTGGTGTTATATCCTTTGACCTCTCTGTGGGTATATGTTGCAGGCAGCAATAGTCATTTGTATGGGTGGCTCACACAGTGTCCAGTTGGTAAGGTGGCAACTGTAGGCATAGTGGCAGTTCCGTATTGTGTGCACCTTCTACATATGTATCTTCCTGTACATATCTCTGTGTGTGTATGTGCAGTTACATACATATCTATCTATATAAGAATATATAGATATATGTATCAGCATATATTTGTTGTGTGTATGTATCCTAGGAATGTTAATTGCTTCCACATTGTACATTCCCTATGGTAGCGAGATGGTAACGCATGATTCATAGGTTCATAGGTAGGTACTAGGCTATCTGCCCAAGGGCCTAAGTAAGCCTAGCCAACAAAGTTCCCTGGTTTATGCTACCCAAGAAAGTTATTTTCTTATGTCCCTGTCAAGCAGAGTCACAGAAGTGATCTCCGGGGTGTATTTCCTATTCCCCATCCACTCATCAAGATTTTTCTTGAAGAGTGCTAATGAAGAACTTTGCTTGACATAGATGGGTAGCTTGTTCCAGAGTATGGGAAGTCTCTGGGACAGGAATCTATCCTTCCAGCATGTCCTATTTATTGTGGTGACAAGGTTTAGATCCCTAGAGCATGTAGCTCGGAGGGATTGGGATTTCTTTAGGTGTAGCATGTCCAATAGCTTTGGGTTTGACATAGTTTTATATGTTAAGCAGAGATCACCTCAGAGTAGACAGTATGCTACGGAGTAAAGCTGGAGTTGTTTGAGATGGTCAGTGTAGGGCATCTGTTTAAGGGTAGTAATTGTCTTACTGAGGTACTTCTGTGGCCTTTCTAGCTTCTGCAGATGTCTTGTGAGGTACATTCCAAAAGGAGCATTGTACTCTATAATGGGTCTAATGAGTGTCGAGTAGAGGGGAACAATGACCTCTTTTTCCTAGATGAGAACCCTTTTGTGATGAGGTGTGCCACATAGAAGAATTTCTTGACTACTGTGGTGATTATCAAAGGAGAGACTACTGTCCACCTGGGTCCCCAGGTCTCTTATCACACATTTGGGGTTAAGTAGATTGCCGCCTATGCGGTAGTTCATGAGTACAGAATTTTTACCAAAGGGGATGACAATGCACTTTTTGGCATTGAACTTGAGGCCATAGCTCTGACACCAGGCATCTGTCTCAGTGAGGCCCTTCTGTAGGATGTCCACATGATTTGGGGACTCAACTATGGCTCCTAGTTTGCAGTCATCTGCAAACTTCATTAGCTAAAGGCCTTCTGTGTTAGCCTTTACTTCAGAGAAGTAGATACCAAACAGGAGAAGTCCCAGGACTGAACCCTGTGGTACTCCACTTGTCACTGGTTTGAAATCAGATTTGGAGTCTGCAACTTTTACAGTGTGGGTTCTGTCAGTGAGCCACTTGGCAACCCATCTTGTGACGTTGAGATTTATACCTAATTTAATGAGTTTAGATATAATTCCAGAATGGGGGATGGTGTCAAAAGCCTTGGCAAGGTCAAGACAGGCTGTGTGAACCACCTTACCCTCGTCTACAATTTGGTGACTACCTCAAAGAAGTTTATCAGGTTCAGGAGGCATGATCTGCCTTTCACAAACCTGAACTGTGTGGGGTGCAGAGTTTGGAGGTTACCAATGTCTTTGTTTATGAGTTGCATGATGATACATTCCATGGCCTTACAGACCAGGCTCGTAAGGCTAATAGATCGATAGTTCCCGGGATCAGTGGTGGCTCTCCCTTTGTGGAGTGGGATCACTGTTGCTGTGCACCATTCAGTGGGCACAAAGCCTGATGTGAGACTATGATTGAACATGGTGCTTAGGTGGGGAGCCAGTTCATTCTGAAGTTCATGTAAAATGCAGCCTGGGATGTTGTCCATTCACATGGAAGCTGTGTTTTTGGCTTTAGAGAGTGCAGCTTTTACCTGCATAGTTGTGATTACAGGAACTCTGCATTCTTCCTGTATAGTTATGGGTCCTTTAGGGGGTGAGAGTGGGGTATAGTTAGCACTGAACCTGTCTGCCAGGACATTGGCAATATCAGTTGGTTCTGTAATTTTCATGCTATTGTGCTGTAACTCAGAACAGATCTGGGTGTTGCCATTGAGATTCTTGACATAGCTATAGAATGCTTTGTGGTTGCCCCTAGAATCAGTGGCAATTTTGTTTTCATAGCTAGCTTTGGAGGATCTTATAAGGAATATCAGCTTTTTACTGAGGCTGACCAGGGAACTCCTCCACTAATGGGATTTTTTGCCCATGTTGTGTCAGGTCCTGGTTATGGGATTTGTAGCAGTTGGTATTGTATTGCAGAGCAGATGTGTTTGCCTGTGGGGGGGATATCTATACATACAAGACGTATGTTGTTTGGGACCCCTCACCCCCATTAATGATGCATGTGGACATATATGATTTTATGTTATCTTTTATATCTATAGATATATGTCTGTATATACCTATATAGATATATATTTATGCTTACATATGTATATTGCTGTATATAGATGTATGTATATGTATGTATATATGTGTTTATATATATATATATATATATATATATATATATATATATATATTGCTGTATATAGGTGTATCTATATGCATGTATATATGTGTTTATAGATATATATATATATATATATATATATATATATATATATATATATATATTTATATATATATATATATATATATATATATATATATATATATATACATATATAGATATGTTATACCAATTTAGATACAAATATATATATACATATATATATATATATATATATATACACACACACACACACACACACACACACACACACACACACACACACACACACACACACACACACACACACACACACACACACACACACACACACACACACACACACACACACACACACACACACACACACACACACACACACATCTACATGTTTAAATATATTTCCTGTACCATTGAATGACTGGGCTGGATGATATGTTTGTGAAAGCATCAGTGTTATGTATGTCTGACATGGCTTATTGGCATATCACTCTGGCTATGGTGTGCAAGGTCCTGGGTTCAAGACTTGTAAAAGCTGTTTATTTTGTTTCTGGACAGAACAAGGGCCATTGGATACAGAGTGATTAAGGCACTTTTAAGCAGTTGTAAGCGGGTTTGTGTGGGTTTCCACGGAGGTAAGCACTGCTAGCTTCCAGTTACTGTTTCGTATACTCAGTTAGCTTCTAAATTGCATAACCTGTGTAGGCATTGCTTACCCCCATGCAAACAGGCTTAAACCTGCTTACTGCTGCTTAAAAGTGCTTATTCTCGCTTATCCCATGCTAATTTCTTTAAAAGAAAAGTAAAAAGTGTTGATAGGAAAGTGGTGAAAAAGGGGCATGAAGAGGGGAAAACAGTAGGGAAAATAGCTAGGGATGTGCAGGAGGGAGTGGGGAAGGTCCATGGGGCAGCTAGATGGGCTTATTATCCTCTACCTTGTTATGTGATTGTTTATTTTTACTTCATGTATTAATTGTGGGTTTCCACCTTTACTGCTGGCTTTTCTTTGTTTTGGATGTGCTGACTCATGAGCCATGCAGCTGCCGTACGTGCATCACGTACAGCAACAGTTGTGGATATACATTGACTTTGGAGGTAGATTTGGATACTCAAACCCCTGAGAAAGGTGTGAGGACAACAATAATATGTTGTGATACCAATTAGACCAGACATGTGTCCAGTGGACATGTGTGTGAAATGGACAGGTATGAATGGGGCAATATTTTTTTTGGGAACAGATTGCCCTTTTTTATTTATTTTCAGGTGAGAGTGGGATGTTGGGGAGGGGTAGTAGGTATATATAGGGAGGTAGGTTGGGGAGGTTAACAGACAAGACAAACAAGACGTATACAGGGGCAGTATATGACACATGTGGGGTTAACACCTTGATGGGGAGGGGTGTTGGGAAATTGGAAGCCCATGAGCCCCCTAGTGGAAACAGTGGGAATGAGGTCCCCACCCATGGGCAGTCACCACTGCACCTTCACAGCCCTGATGGTGGCTGTGCTGCGGCCTGAGTTGGAGTGCCAGGCTGACCCTCTAGTTGCGACATCTGGCCCTCGAGCTGTCGTAGCAGATCTCCAAACTGCTGATTGAGCTCACTACACACCATGACCCGGACCTGACTATGGGTGACAGGTTCCTGTCCGGGCCCACTCCTGGTGGGGGGGGGTGAGCCCCATCCCTTGAGGTGGTTCCACCAGAATGTATTGCAAGGCCAATGGACGAGGAGGTCCTGGGTTGGGCCCCAGACATGGTGGTACCCAGTGCCATGGCCAGCTGAGGTGGGAGAGGTGGGTCTGCTGGGACCCGCATTCCCATCCGTGCTATGGTGTTTATGATTTATCAACATATGTAGGTTAGTAATAGTCAACACATTCCAGGATTAGGTATAACAGCATGCATAGATATTCCAATTAACCCAGATACCAGATATGGAACAGTTGCTTAGCAAACAGAACACATGCATATATGGGACCACAGTGGTTATAACAACAGCATGCAGTTACATTGATGGCACCATGCCACCAGTGTTGGAGTATTGCAACATAGTCCATGCATAGAATCAGATTTAAATAATTATCAAACAATAGGGCATATGTACCAACATTACAGTGGAGTCATCACATGCCAGTTGAGTTGGGTATTTAGTGTATTGTTGGAGATATGGTGAGGGGAGAGAAAGGTGTCAGTTAACATCTAGTATATTTCTGTAGTTCACATTACTTTCCTAGTCAGTGCTGTTATCTGTACCTTACAAGTATTACTACACTACCCTATTGCCTTATTGTGGACAGTGATATGGCTGTCGACAACTATGTACATGGACTGGTCTTACCTGCAGTATACATCTTTTACCTGGTATACCTGTGAAGGAATTGTTTGTTAACACTAACTGTTTCTACACATACTCCCTGATTCCAGGTTGATGTTATGCAGATACCTGTCCATCTCTTTTTGCACAGACTCTGGCCATTTCTTGACCACATGCAGGTGAACCGGGACATATGTAGACTATTGCCCTCTTCAACCTTTAATGACTTACAACACTCTTATACAGAATTTCCTAGACTGTTATATTATGTAGCACAGTGTGGGTGACAGTGATCAGTGATACCTTATTATTCAGAGGAACTGCAACACTCACAATGCCATACAATACCAGAGTACACAGTACCAGTACAGGGTATCAAGCTTTTATTTCCTGGCACAGTGTTCATATCTGACATACCTGCTGTTTGTTAGCACTGCCTGAATGTTGCCACACAAAATACCAGATTCCACATTAGTATTATGCACTTACATCTCACTCTGTTACTGTACACACTCTGGTCACAGCTTGACAACATGGGGGTGTAGATGGGACATACTTGGCCTAACACTCTCATAACATTTTGTGGAGTTGCTAGTGTGACAGGTTTGTTTTTATAGATGTGTGACAATCAGTTGTATTTCCTGTCTGCTGCCTAAACATCTGGGATCACCCCACTGATTTCTCAGTGGGACAGGGTGTCAGGCAGCAGATATGGGCCAATATAGTGGATATTCTGGACATATCTGTACAGTTGTGGGGTATGATTCTGTATGCAGCTTACTTCCACTCCCAAGATTCAGACCATGGCTGTGTCTGCTAAAACTAAAACACTGTCCATCACAGTTGTGTGTGCTATATGGATATTGCTGTATATCTCTTATCTGATTAAAGTGTATTATTCTCCTGTGGTGCTACATGCTGACCTTGTATTACATCACTCTTATACAGGATTTCCTAGACAGTTATATTATGTAGCAGAGTGTGGATGGCTGTGATGAGTACTGCCTTATTATTCAGAACAGCTGCAACACTAACAATGCCATACAATACCAAAGTAAACAGTACCAGTACAGGGTATCACTCTTTTATTTCTGGGCAAAGTGTTCGTATCTGACGGACCTGTGGGAGCAATGTTTGTTAGCACTACCTGACTGTTGCCACACAAAGTACCAGTTTTACATTAGTATTATGCACTTACATCTCACTCTGTTACTGTACAAACTCTGGTCACAGCTTGGCAACATGGGGGTGTGGATGGGACATACTTGGCTTATTACTTTCATAACAGTGTGGGGAATTGCTAGCGTGACAGGTTTGTTATTAAAGATGTGTGACATTCAGTTGTATACCTTGTTTGCGGCTTATACATCTGGAGTCATCCCACTGATTTCCCAGGGGGACACAGTGACAGGCAACAGATATGGGCCAATTTACTGGACATTCTGGACATATCTGTACAGTTGTGGGGTATGATTCTGTATGTAGACTACTACCACTCCCAAGATTTGAACCATGGCTGCATGTGCTAAAAATGCAACAGTTCACATCTCAGTTGTGTGTGCCATTTGGATTTTGTTGTCCGTCTTTTCACTGTTTTCTGTCTGTGTCTCTCCCAGTTGTACTAGCTGACCCCTGTGGATACACCAGTCATATACAGACATTCCTACACATTTGTTATTTATGTTGCACAGTGTGGGTTACAGTGCTAAATACTACAGTACTATTAAGTGATTGTAATTCTACATTACCATATGATAAAGGAGTAAACACATGCAGTAAAGCAGTTAGACCTTCATTGTCAGGCTACTATGCTTTTATTTACATACAACTTATATGAGACTCTTACTGCCATATTCTCTGCTGTATGCAGTACTTGCCTTCCTTAAACAATACAAGTTTTCTACAGACAATTGACTTACTAATACAGTTAGATTTATTTCTTATGACAGTACATGCAAGAGTATAACTAACCTGCCTTGTGTCACAACCTCTCCAAGCGACAGCCATGGGCCTCCTGGTTCGCGGCCTGCTCATTTGCCGCTGTGAAGGACATAAGAGGAATTATTTAGCCATACCTTTCCATAATATACATGAGCTGGCAGTTATTAAACAGGTAGTGGAATGATACTTACATACAGCTGGGATCTCCCCTGTCCTCCTAGACTCTTGGATCCACTGATCCAAGAGATCCCCCTTTTGCCACTTCAGGTCAGCATAGTGATGCCTGACCTGCTCACCAGTTTGGGGTACACCAGTGGCACTGGTGAGGTCACAGGCAAGATAGTCCCAGGCTTCTGTCTTATATTGTGAACCCTGGTACTGGCCCTGCAGCAGTCTCTGCTCATGGTCTTTGCAAAGAGTCCTGCCATGACTCTGGATTCCTGGATGCCCCAGCGCTGCACCTGAAAGCACACTCCCTCTACCCTTTCTGATATGGTGCCTGCAAGGGGAAGCTACAACCAGTTATGAGATGTATTCCTGCCTGTTGGGTTTAAGTAGGTCTGATTTCCCACACTTTGCTGTGACTGGATGGTTTGAAAAAGGCTAAGCTATGGGCAAACCTGCTTACCTAAGGTTGGCATTGTTTAAAGGGGTATACCAATGGGCAATATGAGTTACTGGCCTACACATTGCTTACACATACTAAGCTGGCCTGTGCAATGCTTAGCATTGCTTAATATTTCATTTGCATTATATTTGCTTTTTGGCATTAATTTATTATGCATTACATGTTATATATGTGTCTGGTATCCATGATTCATGTGTACATACACTCTATGGCGTCCTTGTGTTTATTAGGAGACTTCAACACATTATTACAATTACAACTCACATCTGGCCTTACTCCAGTACTCCAGTTCACATATTTGTGTTATTTTGTAGGTTATACAACATAAGACTGTATATAGATTCCTTTCACTAGTCCAGTTTGATTTTCCTAAAGTGAGGATTTGTTTGGTGATACCTCCATCTTATGTACTGCTGTGATGGTTTAGTGGTAAATCACTTTGCCTAAGGTGTGTAGGGTCCTGCGTTCGACCCTTGCTGAGGCTGTTTATTTTGTTGCTGGCCAGAACAAGGGCTGTTGGATACAGAGTGATTAAGGCACTTTTAAGCAGTTGTAAGCGGGTTTGCGCAAGTTTGCACAAGGGTAAGCACTGCTAACCCCGGGTTAAGTATGCTTAACGAGTGTTAGCTTCAATATTGCTTATCCTGTGTGTGCATTGCTTACCCCCACGCAAACGGACTTAAACTCTCTTACTGGTGCTTACATATGCTTACTCCCACTCACTACTGCTTAATAGTGCTTACACTTGCTTACTATTGCTTACTCCTGCTTACCGCTGCATTAATTTAGACAGTAATGTCTATTGGTTCTTGGGAAGGTGGGGGATTTGAAGGCTGTATAGAGTTATCGTTCATTGCACATTTTACCTTACATTTGTATCCCTGATTCCTGTGTACATATACTGTATGGAGCACGTGTGTTTATCTGTGGACTTTGCAACATTATGACACTGATACCTCACATCTGCATTTAATGCAGTACTCCAGTTCACAAATATATGTTATTCCATAGGTTATGCATCTAAATATATTGGTCATAAAATGATTTGACATGTAAAATTAAATGTGCTGCAGTGAGACTCGAACCGGGAATGACTGCTCGTAAGGCGAATGCTCTGCCCACTGCACTATTGCTATACTGCTTCATTTGTATATATCTTGCTTTTTATCCTCTTGTGCCATTTTCACTGCATTAACCGTAGCTAAGTGATGGGCAAACCCGAGCACCTATGGTTAAATGTAATCTGATTCATAACAAAAAATATCTTTATATTGTTTGTGTTTACTATTGCTCTTGTACATGTGGGGGATGTTACTGGGGGTATGCGGACACCTACGAGCGGTCTCGTTCATTCTTTTAGGGCTTTCTGCTGTTCTTCATTGCAGGGGTGTGTATATTCTGAGAGCTCTGCTCTCAGACACGGCCCCTGCCCTCTTACACACTCCGTGTAAGATTAGGAGCTCAGGCAGCGCACCTTCATTAATATGCATGGCTCGCTGCTGTCCTGCTCCTAAATGGCCACTTCCATGCAGGACTAAGCTAGTCCTGCATGGAAGAATAGTAAATCAGGGGGATTGTGTTTGTTTCTCTTCTTTATGGAGTACACATTCTCAGAAATCCTTTTTCATAATTTCCTAGTAACATTGCTGATATTAAATGCTATATGAGAAAAGTAAGTAAACAACATTCATAGTATTGCAGTCCAAGAAAAAATTAAATATGTGAAACTTCACTGATGTTCAGAGGCATGAACTTGTATTTATTAAAATTATTTACTAGTTGAACATCTGTGACAGAGATATGTACTGATATTTATAATTTTACTCAACCTAAAACATTTAACTTCATAAATGTGTTCCCTAAATTACAAACCTTTTAATACATACATCCTAGTTTATCTGTCTGTAAAGGATCAATATTAGCTTTTAATATATGCCAAATATTAGATACAATATTATAAATGATCATTGTATTTCTTCTATACATGGCACCCTATATACTGTCATATTCAAGTAAGTTTTCATGCACTGTATATGTTGTTCCCTTCTTTATATGGAGAAGATACTGGTGATGATTAAGCTTTCAAAGAATACAGTTAATAGGATTCTGCTGTTGTCTTTCCTGATATTAATGATACTATCAATCTTGAAAATAAAGCTAATGAGAAGGCAATTAATGGGTTCATTAGTTAATTGAGTTGTGCATTTAAGCTGGCTTCCCTAAACATTCTGCACAAGTAAATATAGGAACAAAACTGATCACTGTTTGCTATGCTTTATGTTTTGTCAAGCAATAAATGGAATTTGATTTTATGATAATTTTTACATGAGTTTTTTTTTCAGATAGATTGCCTGGTAAGATGCTTCAGTCTATGTAGCAAAGTTAAATATTGTCAGCACTTTTTATGTTTATTTATTTAATTTGCATACGTTGTATCCTACTCAAGATGGGCTTCAAGGATAAAGCAGCATTAAGGCCTGGATGTTTATCAGCCATTAGCCTAGTTATCCATTCATACTCCTTCACATCCACAGGATTGCAGATGTCTCCACCCCTATTGGAAGTATGAATCCTGTCAAGTACTCTAAATTTAAAAATATGATTAACCCCCCTCTCAGCAATATGCTTATAGAGTGCGTTGTTCTCACACCCCCTCCTGATTTCTGATTTGTGCTCTATCATTCGATCTTTTAACTTTCTAGTCATTTTACCAACGTAAAACGATGGACAGATGGCACAGGTAGCAAGGTATATTACATTAGTGGCCAGAGTGTTAACAATAAAGATTTCACCAGTTACAGGGTGCTTAAAGTTACTACTCTTATGTGTACCGACGTCCACAAAAATGTCGTTGCAGCAACAATTCATACAGGGATATGTACCTGTTTTTTCAATATTATTCAAATTTATTCTATCTTCCATGAAATCCTTATAACACAGCATGCTTTTTAATGATTTCATATTCCTATAGGCAAAACATGGTTTCTCACCCAATATATTTTTTACATCTTGAGATGCCATAAGGACCATCCAGTATTTACTTATAATTCTCTTTACAGTATTAGTCATCACATTAAATGATGTTACATATCTTATCTTATTGTCACCACAATTAGTTCTCATAATAGATTGATGGTCAGATAACATTATGGGTGCATATAATGTCTTCCTATGCATTGCTACTTCATTTTTAATATTTACTAGGAGCTCCGGGTCATAGCCACTGTTAATGAATTCAATATACACATCTTCCAGTTGTTTGTCAAAGGTTGATTCCAGTGTGTTTAGCGTACTAATCCTAGTAAACTGCACTTTTACAATGCCCTTAAAGACATGGGGGGCATGCATGCTGCTTCCGTTTAGATATCTGCCTGCATTGATCTCTTTCTTGTACACCGTGGTATTAAATGTGCCATCCTGATATCCTACAGTTAGATCCAAGAAATTAATCGAACTATAAGAAACTACCATTTTGAATTTTAAGAATTCTGTAGTCTTATTCAAATACTCCAAATAATCATCTAACTCGGCCATGGTGCCACCCCATAACAAAAAACAGTCATCTACTAATCTCTGGTATAACAAGAGATTCGGATTAGAATGCTGTGCATCACCATAAAGATACTTCTTTTCCCACTGATATCAAACTATGTTAGCATATGTATTAGCTACTGGTGTGCCCATGGCTACACCAGTAAGCTGCAAATAATATTGATTATCAAATATAAAAACATTATTAGTTAGTACTAGTTCCAGCAAAGCACAAAGATTCTCAATGTGACTGACCAAAAAAGATGAATTATGTAATAGAAAGTCACATATTTCATCAACCCCATACTCAATAGGTATTACTGTAAATAAAGAGGATATATCAAGTGTCACTAGTAATGTTTTTTTTACTTCTAATTATATCAGATGACAAATACCATTTTTTTAACTTTATAATAAAGTCATTAGTGTTTTTTATGACAGTCTCACATTTTGATAAAAAAAGGTTGCAACGGTGTATGTAAATAGACTGATATAGGCTCAGTAGCCCATCCACTGCCTGAGACAATAGGTCTCATAGGTGGATTTTCTATGTATTTTGGGTATCCCATATAATTGAGGAGTTCTAGGGGAAGAGACAGTGAAATAGTGAAATAAATCGAGATCTATTTCACCTGATAATTGTAAATCATATACACACATATTAATGTTACGTATACATTTCTTTATGTCTAAGTAAGTTATGGGTTTAAACGCAACAGGATCATTCACAAGTTTTAGAACAGATTCTATATACATTTCTCTATCCATCAATACGATGACACCACCCTTATCTGCCTGTTTTATAATAATGCTCGTGTCCTGCTTTAGTTCTTGTAAAGCTTTATACTCATTAAATAAATGCATATTACTATTTCCAAACATCATCTTTAAGCTACCATCTGCTAGTGATAACATCGTGGAGGCGTTAACTGATTTAAAGTTATTTATAAGGAGTGTTAGCTTAAAGATGATGTTTGGAAATAGTAATATGCATGTAACTAATGTGTGTAAAAGACGAAGCACTTTTATACCTTTGAATACACCTGTATTAACAGCATTCTATGACCTTTGTGATAGAGATCTTAGGGATGTATATTTGAAAAGAAGGATTACTAAGAAATATAATTTAACGTTTAATGAGTATAAAGACATGAGACATAAAGAAATGTATAAGTAACATTAATATGTGTGTATATAATTTACAATTATCAGGTGAAATAGATCTCGATTTATTTCACTATTTCACTATTTCACTGTCTCTTCCCCTAGAACTCCTCAATTATATGGGATACCCAAAATACACAAGTGTCTAGAAAATCCACCTATGAGACCTATTGTCTCAGGCAGTGGATGGGCTACTGAGCCTATATCAGTCTATTTACATACACCGTTGCAACCTTTTTTATCAAAATGTGAGACTGTCATAAAAGACACTAATGACTTTATTATAAAGTTAAAAAAATGGTATTCGTCATCTGATATAATTAGAAGTAAAAAACCATTACTAGTGACACTTGATATATCCTCTTTATTTACAGTAATACCTATTGAGTATGGGGTTGATGAAATACGTGACTTTCTAGTACATAATTCATCTTTTTTGGTCAGTCACATTGAGAATCTTTGTGCTTTGCTGGAACTAGTACTAACTAATAATGTTTTTATATTTGATAATCAACATTATTTGCAGCTTACTGGTGTAGCCATGGGCACACCAGTAGCTAATACATATGCTAACATAGTTTATATCAGTGGGAAAAGAAGTATCTTTATGATGATGCACAGCATTCTAATCAATCTCTTGTTATACCAGAGATTTGTAGATGACTGTTTTTGTTATGGGGTGTACGATGGCGAGTTAGATGATTATTTGGAGTATTTGAATAAGACTACAGAATTCTTAAAATTCAAAATGGTAGTTTCTTATAGTTCGATTAATTTCTTGGATCTAACTGTAGGATATCAGGATGGCACATTTAATACCACGGTGTACAAGAAAGAGGTCAATGCAGGCAGATATCTAAACAGAAGCAGCATGCATGCCCCCCATGTCTTTAAGGGCATTGTAAAAGTGCAGTTTACTAGGATTAGTAGGTTAAACACACTGGAATCAACCTTTGACAAACAACTGGAAGATGTGTATATTGAATTCATTAACAGTGGCTATGACCCGGAGCTCCTAGTAAATATTAAAAATGAAGTAGCAATGCATAGGAAGACATTATATGCACCCATAATGTTATCTGACCATCAGTCTATTATGAGAACTAATTATGGTGGCAATAAGATAAGATATGTAACATCATTTAATGTGATGACTAATACTGTAAAGAGAATTATAAGTAAATACTGGATGGTCCTTATGGCATCTCAAGATGTAAAAAATATATTGGGTGAGAAACCATGTTTTGCCTATAGGAATATGAAATCATTAAAAGGTATGCTGTTTTATAAGGATTTCATGGAAGATAGAGTAAATTTGAATAATATTGAAAAAACAGGTACATACCCCTGTATGAATTGTTGTTGCTGCAACGACATTTTCCTGTAACTGGTGAAATCTTTATTGTTAACACTCTGGCCACTTGCGTGACCACTAATGTAATATACCTTGCTACCTGTGCCATCTGTCCATCGTTTTATGTTGGTAAAATGACTAGAAAGTTAAAAGATCGAATGATAGAGCACAAATCAGAAATCAGGAGGGGGTATGAGAACAATGCACTCTATAAGCATATTGCTGAGAGGGGGGTTAATCATATTTTTAAATTTAGAGTACTTGACAGGATTCATACTTCCAATAGGGGTGGAGACATCTGCAATCTTGTGGATGTGAAGGAGTATGAATGGATAACTAGGCTAATGGCTGATAAACATCCAGGCCTTAATGCTGCTTTATCCCTGAAGCCCATCTTGAGTAGGATACAACGTATGCAAATGAAATAAATAAACATAAAAAGTGCTGACAATATTTAACTTTGCTACATAGATATTTTATGTTTTGACATTTGTATAAAAAAGTTTCTCTGTATTTTTTTAAAGATGCTTCAGTCTACAGCAGAAAATTTTACCTAAAAAATACTTCTCAATATGATGTCCTTTAGGCACACTCCCTGTTCAGTTGCAAACCAAACCAAAACTACATGTCAGAAAAAGAGTGATGAATTTTAGACTCATCACCAGCGGTAATTGTTGCTTTTAACTTTGTAGAAAATTATGAAAATGTTTTGTCAGATGCATGCATGGCCAGTGTTTTGGTATGCACAATGTTACTAGAAGTGACATGCTATTCATTTTACATTGTTTAGTTTATTTGCTTTTTCTGTTATACTTCCTTTAAATGAATTAAGTGTTCTTGGTTAGGCTCTATTAGCAGAGGGAACACAAGGAGAAAACCTCCACTTTAAATCTAAGCATTCGGTGTTAAAAGGATTGTTTAACAATTTATCTCTGCATCTCCAAAATCAACAGTAGATTAGGTCATAATAATCAGAAGCTGCAGAAGTAGAGGAACAGAAGAAATATGAAATTTAAGTGAAGTATATAGTTATGAATATTAATCTTTAATACTAAGAGAGAATGAAAGCAATAAACATTACAAGATGTTAAGAGTGAGCCACCTATTTTTTATTATTATCATTCATTTGCATTTGTTAACCTTGTAGACGAGTTGGACCAAGTATCCTTTTCAGTTTTGACCTGATTCAAAAGGTATAGACATTGGTTACATCATACATCCTATCAGAACTATACAGATGATGAAAAAAAGCATATGAAGAAACTATGCACATAGAAATGAATAGTTAGCAGCAGCAAAATAAACACACTTTTTCTGTGGTGTGGCAGATAGATATGCAGCAATTCACAGTAATAACACAGGGGAGCAAGGCTTCATGGCACAACAGCAGATAAGCACATATAATTTCTTATAAAAAAAGTAACATCATTATACAAATGTATTGCAATGGGGGATGTCTAGCTGTGGTCTTTGAAGCATGTTCAGCCTCTGATAGATAATTTTTGGATTTAATTCTGAATTTGGAATAATAATTGTTAGACTTTCTGATGCGATAAGGAATGCTGCCTCAGCAGAGACATGACCTTTGAAAATTTTTTTATTTTGCAATAGCTAGATTAAACGAAGGTCAGCATAGTACGGATCTTCTAGATTACACAGACGTTATGATTTTTTTTTCACTTTGTTTGCTAAAGGTGAGTAGTACTCATTGCTGACAAATTTGAAAATTAAAGACTTGATTAAGAGGGTAACCTACTATTTGTAGCCAATTTTCTTTCTGTGCCACATGACACTGGTACTTCTATTGTAGGAAAAGCAGGAAAGAAAAAAGGTTGTGCGATACGGATGAAAAAAAGGGATGAAGTAATGCAGTTTTGTTGTAAGGACATAAAATGAAGATTGTGATAATATACACAGACACAAAAAAATATACAAATATATATATATATATATATATATATATATATATATATATATATATATACGTATGTAAATAATCAATTTTCACTTGTTTCTGGAATGCATTGATCTTATTTGGTTGTTGTGTGCAGAATCAAGCCAAAACAGATCACTTGTCAGCATATTTAAATATGCGTTTGCATGTGTGTGTGCGTGTGTGTGTGTGTGTGTGTGTGTGTGTGTGTGTGTGTGTGTGTGTGTGTGTGTGTGTGTGTCTGTAAGTGTGTGTGTTTGTATTTTAATATACACACTTGTATGTGTGGGATTTGAGTGCTGGTCCAGTTGCCAGCTGTTAATGTGAGATCACTAACAGTCATGTAAGGAGTTTTTCCTTATTCTTCACTATTGTGTGACCTCAGTGTTAGTATATTTAATTAACAGGGTATGATGGGAGGGAAGAGCTTCCCTGAAAAAAGCTGTTTTATTGTTTTTGACTTTTTTCAGTGTGTGTTAGTTTTAATTTAATGGGTTCAATATATTTAAAAACTGAATTAGTGATATTTGATGTTTCATTATATAAATATATATATATACATGCACACACACACACACACACACATTGTAAATAAAACTGAAAAGCTCAACAACAGCTGACCAGTTTCATCAATGATCAGTTACACTAAAAAGGAGACTCATCAAGGAAAAAAGGATTGCAAATGAAAAGAACACAATTATATCTGTCATCAGAAAATTAGTAGAAACACCATACAATAAAAAAATAGACAAACACATCCTTACTGCAGTACTGGCCTTCCTCCCATGCACAAATATGTAAAATGCTTGTTTTTGCATACTTTATACATCTTACACAAAACTCTTAAAAGTAAAACGCTTCCTTTGCTTTTTTAGACTATTTTTTTCTTTCTCTTTGCAATATGTTCATCAATACACCATGAGACACTCAGATCAAGTTTTTCTGAGTACTGGTAGCATTATGGAAAAATGCTGTTGAAGGCAGGGTGCAGAGTTAAGGTTAGGGGCAGAGGTTGGGTTAGGATTAAGGGTGGCACGTAATATTAAGGTGGACAGGGAGATTTTCTCCGTACTTAGCCCTTACTCTAATTGTAACCAACAAACACTCCCAGACCCTAATGCCAAAACTTTCAATACATTTGAAAGTTTCAATAATAACATCCTAAACCCAGACATACCTTAGCCACATGCATGTTATCCTCCTACTTCAGAAACCTTTAGCATTTGATGAATGGAACACTCAACCACATTTTAAAGTTATTCCCACGGTCAAAGCACTGCAGACTTGGCAAGGTAAACTACACCTACATATGCATATAATATATAATCCACTCCAAACCACACCATACCCATTACCTGATGAAAAACCTTTTCCCTAACACTAGCACTATAAAACACAGTCAGATACATCTCTCCCCTTCCCTAAGCCGTACTCTAACCCTAACCTGAAAACACTGACACACACACACACACACTCCAACCCTAATACCTAAACATTAAATATATCTGAAAGCTTCATCATTAGGAAAGGAAAAAAAAATACCAACCGTCATACAAGCACACCTCACACAGCACAGAAAAAGTCGATGTTACCAGCATCAATATTTCTGCAAGTCAAGCACAACTAACCTACCCTTGATCAAAAACAAATCTGTAAAATTTGCTGATAAAATGAGGATTCAACAAATACATATATATATATATATATATATATATATATATATATATATATATATATATATATGTAGATATATACAGATATGTACATAGATATATACATATCTATATATCTCTCTGTATATAAAACTATTGATAAATGTAGAAAGATATTCCTGTAGCTATAGACAGAAATTTAACAAAGTTAATTGCAATTATATATCATCAGCAGTAGCAGCAACCCCATTTTTTTTATTTTGTACATAGGGTCAGGGTGGCATCTCAACTGTCACTATCTATCTGAATTCACTGTCATTCTCCTACCTTCTTTGACAGGTATGCTTGACTACCACAGGACTTCTTTAACACAATCTATTCATCTCTATGATAGATATCACCTTTCCTCTTCCCTTCCTCCTGCCAGTCCCAGATCTTCTTCATTAAATTGTCTTCTGTTTTCCTATGTATCTGTCTAAACCATTGTAATCTGTTCACAGATATGACATCTCTATATATCTCTATAGCACAACTCTATATATCTCTATATGTCTATATATCTGTATAGCAAAACTCTATATATCTCTATATGTCTATATAGCTCAATAGCACAACTCCATATATCTCTATATGTCTATATAGCTCAATAGCACAACTCTATATATCTCTATATGTCTATATACCTCTATAGCACAACTCTATATATCTCCATATGTCTATATACCTCTATAGCACAACTCTGTATATCTCTATATGTCTATATAGTTCAATAGCACAACTCTATATATCTCTATATGTCTATATAGCTCAATAGCACAACTCTATATATCTCTATATGTCTATATATCTGTATAGCACAACTATATGTATCTCTATATGTCTATATACCTCTATAGCACAACTCTATCTATCTCTATATGTCTATATCGCTCAATAGCACAACTCTATATATCTCTATATGTCTATATATCTCTATAGCACAACTCTATGTATCTCTATATGTCTATACATCTGTATAGCACAACTCTATATATCTCTATATGTCTATATAGCTCAATAGCACAACTCTATATATCTCTATATGTCTATATACCTCTATAGCACAACTCTATATATCTCTATATGTCTATATAGCTCAATAGCACAACTGTATATATCTCTATATAGCTCTATAGCACAGCTCTATATATATATCTGTGTATATATATATATATATATATATATATATATATATATATATATATATATAAAAAGCGTTACTAGTTTTACTTTTAATAATTGCAAATGTAACTGATTGGTTTAAATTTGTGATCAGTTTTGGTGGTGATTAATGATTGCTGCTAAGTTTGTTCAATATTTTGTGTTTTACTCAAACACACCAGAGATTATTCTTTATAAACTCATTAACTATATCTATCTATCTATCTATCTATATATATATATATATATATATATATATATATATATATATATATAAATATGTATGTATATATATATATATATATATATATATATATATATATATATATACATAGATAGACATGGAGTGCTCTGTAGGGAAGTTCTGAAGTCTGCTAATTTATCACACTCCCAAAACCTAGCCACCTCTTTTTTCCCTGTCACACCGCCAACATTTGCCATCTACTTGAGGAAAAGGTGTTTTGATGCCTACTTGGTGTATAGGTTTATAGGTTCATAGGTAGGTACTAGGCTATTGACCCTAGGGCCTATATAAGCCTAGCCAAAAAATGTACCTTGGCTTTCGCCACCCAAGAATATTATTTTCCTGTGCCCTTGTCGAGCAGAGCCACAGAAGTGATCCCTGGGGTGAATTTCCCATTTCCCATCCAATCATCAAGATTTATCTTGAAGAGTGCTAATGAGGAGCTTTGTTTGACATAGATAGGTAGTCTGTTCCAGAGTATGGGAAGTCTCTGGGACAGGAATCTATCCCTCCAGCATGTTCTGTTTATTGTGATGACAAGGCTTAGGTCCCTAGAGCATGTAGCTCGGAAGGATTGGGGTTTCTTTAAGTGGAGCATGTCCAACAGCTCTGGGTTTGACTTAGCTTTGTATGTTAGGCAGAGATCACCCCTGAGTAGGCGATATGCGATGGAGTAAAGCTGTAGTTTTGTGAGACAGTCTGCGTAGGGCATCTGTTTGAGACTAGTAATCCTTTTTGTGTGGTATTTCTGTGGTCTTTCCAGTTGTTGTAGATGTCTTGTGAGGTACATACCAAAAGGGGCATTGTACTCTATAATGGGTCTAATGAGTGATGAGTAGAGGGGAACAATGACCTCTTTTTTCTGGATGAGAATCCTTTTGTGATGAGATGAGCCACGTAGAAGGATTTCCTGACCACTGTGATGATGTGATTATCAAAGGAGACTACTGTCCACCTGTGTCCCAAGGTCTCTTATCACATTTTAGGCATTGAGTAAACTACCAGCTATGTGGTAGTTCATGGGTACAGAGTTTTTACCAACGGGGATGACAATACACTTTTTGGCATTGAGCTTCAGGCCATGGCTTTGACACCAGGTATCTGTCTCAGTGAGGTCCTTTAGTAGTTTGTCCA
This sequence comes from Protopterus annectens, assembly GCF_019279795.1. Classification (NCBI taxonomy): domain Eukaryota; kingdom Metazoa; phylum Chordata; order Ceratodontiformes; family Protopteridae; genus Protopterus; species Protopterus annectens. The sequence continues at coordinate 1,312,490,855 of NC_056737.1, read as the reverse complement.
CATCGTTAGGAGTTTCGATTATGGCACTTAGTTTGCAGTCATCTACAAACTTTGTTAGCCAAAGACCTTCTGTGTTAGCCTGCACTTCAGAGAAGTAGATACCAAACAGGAGAGGACCCAGGACTGAACCCTGTGGTACTCCACTTGTCAGTGGTCTGAAGTCGGATTTGGAATCCGCTACTTTCACAGTGTGGGTTCTGTCCGTGAGCCAGTTGGCAACCCATCTTGTGACATAGGGATTTATACCTAGTTTAGTGAACTTATCTATAATTCCAGAGTGGAGGATGGTGTCGAAAGCCTTGGCCAGATCTAGATAAGCTGTGTGAACCATTTTACCCTCATCTTTGGCTTTGGTGACTGCTTCAAAGAAGTCAATCAGGTTTAGGAGACATGATCTGCCTTTTACATATCCAAACTGGGTAGGGTCCAGAGTTTGGAGATTACCAATGTCTTTGTTTATGAGTTCCTCGATGATACGTTTCATGGCCTTGCAGACCAGGCTCTTCAGGCTAATGGGGCGGTAGTTCCCAGGGTCCATCGTGACTCCCCCTATGTGGAGTGGGATAACCGTCATGGTGCGCCATTCAGTGGGTACAAAGCCTAAGGTGAGGCTGTGATTGAACATGGTACTTGGGTAGGGTGCCAGTTCATTCTGTAGTTCTTATAGAATGCAGCCTGGGATATTGTCAGGTCCCATGGATGCTGTGTTTTTGGCTTTGGAGAGTGTGTGTTTTACCTGCGCAGCCGTGTTTATAGGAACTTTGCATTCTTCCAGTATAGAGATGGGCCCACTAGGGGGTGAGTGAGGGGTAAAGTTTTAAAGGTATAAAAATACCTAAGCAAATACTTCCAATCAAAAATCCTAAATCTTCTAGACGTTGTTGCATACTTGGGAGACATACATACATACATACATCCTACCATTGTTTCCTTGTGAATTGCTTATGCAGTCTCTCTTCCCAATCTTTTCTGACCTCCTCTGATTGATTCCTATAGTTATTGTGCAATATTTAATATGTCCTGCTAATTATCCCTTTTTGAACAGCAGCTTCTTTTCTAGAGTCTGCTAAAAACTATACCAAATCAGGTATTTCACTTAGGATTCCCTTATCCCTTTTTCTTTGTTTATACTCTGATATTAATCTATGATAGGGAAGGCAGTCTCTAGCCTGCAGTCCAAATGACTTCTTAGCCTCTTTACATTCTATTACCTTTCCCTCTCTAGCTATTTGTTACTAATACCTTGGTTCCTTTGCCAGTTTTCTCCAGTAAATGTTAGCCCTCTCTTGGCTATTCTCTGTACCCCTAATTGCAGTCATCCCTAATGGCAAAATCTCCTTTCTCCATTGTTGTGTTGGCTTGGTTCTTATAATGCTTTCATTTCTGAATATTATATTCTGTATGTCTTTCGTTATTCTCATAGGTACATACTAGGCTAGCTGCTCTTTCGTGCCATTTTCAGCCTAACCACTTTCCCTTTCTGTGATCAAAATATCTTATAACATTTGCTTATAGACTGTCATACCCATCCCATGGTCAAGTTTTGTATATTACCCCTAAAGAGAATAACTGGGATTATACCATGGAGAATTTGAGGGGACCCATGCACTGGATAAAGCATTTAGAAGGTGTCTTTGTCCATTAGTAGTACAGGAAGCAGCCCTTGGCTATTTTTTTGTTTCCCATCCATAGCTCTCAGATGGTCTTGAAAATGGACAGGGATGAACTTTGTTTTATGTACATGTGAAGCCTGTTTCACAGCAGCAGTACCACCTGTGAGACATACCTGTCCCTCCAAATCATTCTAGTGATGTTGTAGAAGAGGTTTAGATTCCCTAGAATGAGTATTTCTGATGTCATTTGACCTGCTGATGTGCAGTAAGTCCATCAATAATAGATCAGATGTTGGCTTGAGTGCCAGACACAGGCTGTCTCTTAGACATCTGTATGATACTGACTACAGTGACAGAGCTTTGATTTGGTCCATGTAGGACATTTTGTTTAAGCCTTGTATCCTTTTAGTAAGGTATCTCTTTTGGTGTTCCAGTTGTTGCATGTGTCTGGATAGCTACATGCTGAAGGGGCCGTTATAGTCAATGACTGGCCTAATGTGGGCTGAGTATGGGAGCATTGACATCCTTACATCTTGACACAATCCCTTTACTTATAAGTTATGCATTATAGAATGATTTGTATCCAAAAATCCCAATCTCTCCTTATTTCTTGAATTTCCTTGTTTTATTATCACTAATTTCCACTTTGAATGATAGGTTTCTGCTTGTGTTATATATATGAGCCTTAACTGTTTAGTTTTAAAATACCCCTTCAAATCAGGTAAACCTAAACCACCTTGTTCTGTTGGAAGGCTCAACTTACCCCACTTGACCCTTGCCTTCTTCCGCTACCAGATAAATTATTTCAACTCTTATTTATTTATTTATTTATTTATTTATTTATTTATTTATTTATTTATTTATTTCAGTTTGATGATCAGCAAAGTCTACTGGGCCAAGAAGAGCCTGTTTTCAGTGGAGGCCTGGGGAGAAAAGTTCCATTGACAATGACAAACATGCACAGATCAAAGTAGTCACATACTTCATCTTCATGCTGAGAGTACAAGACAGCACATTTGTAGGATGTAAAGTCATGTACAGAGTAGCTGTAATGACAGTGAACAAAACATAAAAGCAGAGAAGTCATCTTCTGTATTCAGACTCTACTCTTCAACTCTTTATTAAATATTGTCCACAAGTTCTATTTTGGTTGATAAAAATTTGTCTGACCTGTATATAAAGCTAAAGGGACTAAAAACATACTCACTGTTTGTATCTTGTTATGCATATCCATAAGCAAGAGAGTTCAGTTTCTCAGTTTTTGTATTATCCTTTGTTTAGCCTCTTCCCACATATCATTAGCTGCTGTAACAGAATTATTTTTAATCCATACTCCTAAATACTTCATTTTATCATGTCCACATAAATATGGGTAGTGCTGTACCAATTCATGTATGTGAACTTAGTTTACAGCTATATAGTTTTATTTTATGTTCATTAAGTTTATATCCTGAAAAGACATTAAACTGTCTGAAGATGTTTCACAACACTGAGGTGTCCTTTTCTTATCAGGTACAAAATAATATAATTTGCAAATAAAGCCACATTTTTTTGATTCCATGACAATTATATCCTTGAATTTCTGAGTCCCTTATTTTCTTTGCCAATTGCTCTAAATATAAAGCAAATAAAGTGGAAAGAGGACATGCCTGCCTGATTCCTCTTTTCACACTCAACTTGTCAGAGAGGAACCCTTCCACTTTATTTTTTCCTCCGACCCCTCATATATCCTCCTAATCAACAATTTACTGCCAATAATTAGCGGACCGGAGTTCCGCTGTGGTGACCTCTTAACCGGGAAAAGCCGAAAGACACAACAACATTTTATCAGGGAATGTAAGTGCTTCTATTGCACTAGTCAGAAAATCCCAGCTTACACTGCTGAATGCATTCTTTGCATCAAAACCCACCAACAACACTAATATTTTCTTACACTCTGCTTCCCTCTGGATCATCATTCTCCTGTTAATATTGTCAAATGTTAGCTTCCCCTCCAAATACCCCATTAATCCATATCTATGAATTTTGACAACACTTTTACCATACTTGTAGTTATTATACAGGTAAACAGTAAACACAAACCCTTTTATCAAATTGGGGGGAACCATATGAAACAACAGAAAAGGATGATGCAGATAGGCATTTATGAAGACAGTATGTATGAAATGATGTGTTTTCATATTACAAAGTGTAATAATGTGGAATACCTGCCTTGTGCCAGTATTTTTGTACATTAATTTTAATGACATAAAATACCCTCTACTGTAATGCATTATACAAATGTTATACCGGTAGAAAAAGGTGGTGAATGCATAAATTATACCAAAATAAAAACAATAATGAGTTGCTTCATAACTCATTTTATGTCAACATTTTTCTAAAAGTACTTTACAGGTGCAAAATATCCTGCCACCTAATTTGGAAGTTAAAGATAATTGTGACTACAAAATAAAATGACAATATATTTTAAAAAAATCCCTCAGATTTTATGTTATGGTATCTGAATTTGCATAAAAAATGACCACACTCTGGGTGAGGGCAATTCAGAGACATTGTGAGTGTGATTACGGAAACCCAAGGAATTCCATGGCTTGTATAATATGTAGAGTGTAGTGTAATGACATGAAAATGAGAGTGTGATTACGGAAACCCAAGGAATTCCATGGCTTGTATAATATGTAGAGTGTAGTGTAATGACATGAAAATGAGAGTGTGATTACAGAAACCCAAGGAATTCCATGGCTTGTATAATATGTAGAGTGTAGTGTAATGACATGAAAATGAGAGTGTGATTACGGAAACCCAAGGAATTCCATGGCTTGTATAATATGTAGAGTGTAGTGTAATGACATGAAAATGAGAGTGTGATTACGGAAACCCAAGGAATTCCATGGCTTGTATAATATGTAGAGTGTAGTGTAATGACATGAAAATGAGAGTGTGATTATGGAAACCCAAGGAATTCCATGGCTTGTATAATATGTAGAGTGTAGTGTAATGACATGAAAATGAGAGTGTGATTACGGAAACCCAAGGAATTCCATGGCTTGTATAATATGTAGAGTGTAGTGTAATGACATGAAAATGAGAGTGTGATTATGGAAACCCAAGGAATTCCATGGCTTGTATAATATGTAGAGTGTAGTGTAATGACATGAAAATGAGAGTGTGATTACGGAAACCCAAGGAATTCCATGGCTTGTATAATATGTAGAGTGTAGTGTAATGACATGAAAATGAGAGTGTGATTACGGAAACCCAAGGAATTCCATGGCTTGTATAATATGTAGAGTGTAGTGTAATGACATGAAAATGAGAGTGTGATTACAGAAACCCAAGGAATTCCATGGCTTGTATAATATGTAGAGTGTAGTGTAATGACATGAAAATGAGAGTGTGATTACGGAAACCCAAGGAATTCCATGGCTTGTATAATATGTAGAGTGTAGTGTAATGACATGAAAATGAGAGTGTGATTACGGAAACCCAAGGAATTCCATGGCTTGTATAATATGTAGAGTGTAGTGTAATGACATGAAAATGAGAGTGTGATTACAGAAACCCAAGGAATTCCATGGCTTGTATAATATGTAGAGTGTAGTGTAATGACATGAAAATGAGAGTGTGATTACGGAAACCCAAGGAATTCCATGGCTTGTATAATATGTAGAGTGTAGTGTAATGACATGAAAATGAGAGTGTGATTACGGAAACCCAAGGAATTCCATGGCTTGTATAATATGTAGAGTGTAGTGTAATGACATGAAAATGAGAGTGTGATTACGGAAACCCAAGGAATTCCATGGCTTGTATAATATGTAGAGTGTAGTGTAATGACATGAAAATGAGAGTGTGATTACGGAAACCCAAGGAATTCCATGGCTTGTATAATATGTAGAGTGTAGTGTAATGACATGAAAATGAGAGTGTGATTACGGAAACCCAAGGAATTCCATGGCTTGTATAATATGTAGAGTGTAGTGTAATGACATGAAAATGAGAGTGTGATTACGGAAACCCAAGGAATTCCATGGCTTGTATAATATGTAGAGTGTAGTGTAATGACATGAAAATGAGAGTGTGATTACGGAAACCCAAGGAATTCCATGGCTTGTATAATATGTAGAGTGTAGTGTAATGACATGAAAATGAGAGTGTGATTACGGAAACCCAAGGAATTCCATGGCTTGTATAATATGTAGAGTGTAGTGTAATGACATGAAAATGAGAGTGTGATTACGGAAACCCAAGGAATTCCATGGCTTGTATAATATGTAGAGTGTAGTGTAATGACATGAAAATGAGAGTGTGATTACGAAACCCAAGGAATTCCATGGCTTGTATAATATGTAGAGTGTAGTGTAATGACATGAAAATGAGAGTGTGATTACGGAAACCCAAGGAATTCCATGGCTTGTATAATATGTAGAGTGTAGTGTAATGACATGAAAATGAGAGTGTGATTACGAAACCCAAGGAATTCCATGGCTTGTATAATATGTAGAGTGTAGTGTAATGACATGAAAATGAGAGTGTGATTACGGAAACCCAAGGAATTCCATGGCTTGTATAATATGTAGAGTGTAGTGTAATGACATGAAAATGAGAGTGTGATTACAGAAACCCAAGGAATTCCATGGCTTGTATAATATGTAGAGTGTAGTGTAATGACATGAAAATGAGAGTGTGATTACGGAAACCCAAGGAATTCCATGGCTTGTATAATATGTAGAGTGTAGTGTAATGACATGAAAATGAGAGTGTGATTACGGAAACCCAAGGAATTCCATGGCTTGTATAATATGTAGAGTGTAGTGTAATGACATGAAAATGAGAGTGTAATTACGGAAACCAAGGTATTCCATGGCTTGTATAATATGTAGAGTGTAGTGTAATGACATGAAAATGAGAGTGTGATTACAGAAACCCAAGGAATTCCATGGCTTGTATAATATGTAGAGTGTAGTGTAATGACATGAAAATGAGAGTGTGATTACGGAACCCAAGGAATTCCATGGCTTGTATAATATGTAGAGTGTAGTGTAATGACATGAAAATGAGAGTGTGATTACGGAAACCCAAGGAATTCCATGGCTTGTATAATATGTAGAGTGTAGTGTAATGACATGAAAATGAGAGTGTGATTATGGAAACCCAAGGAATTCCATGGCTTGTATAATATGTAGAGTGTAGTGTAATGACATGAAAATGAGAGTGTGATTACGGAAACCCAAGGAATTCCATGGCTTGTATAATATGTAGAGTGTAGTGTAATGACATGAAAATGAGAGTGTGATTACGGAAACCCAAGGAATTCCATGGCTTGTATAATATGTAGAGTGTAGTGTAATGACATGAAAATGAGAGTGTGATTACGGAAACCCAAGGAATTCCATGGCTTGTATAATATGTAGAGTGTAGTGTAATGACATGAAAATGAGAGTGTGATTACGGAAACCCAAGGAATTCCATGGCTTGTATAATATGTAGAGTGTAGTGTAATGACATGAAAATGAGAGTGTGATTACGGAAACCCAAGGAATTCCATGGCTTGTATAATATGTAGAGTGTAGTGTAATGACATGAAAATGAGAGTGTGATTACAGAAACCCAAGGAATTCCATGGCTTGTATAATATGTAGAGTGTAGTGTAATGACATGAAAATGAGAGTGTGATTACGGAAACCCAAGGAATTCCATGGCTTGTATAATATGTAGAGTGTAGTGTAATGACATGAAAATGAGAGTGTGATTACGGAAACCCAAGGAATTCCATGGCTTGTATAATATGTAGAGTGTAGTGTAATGACATGAAAATGAGAGTGTGATTACGAAACCCAAGGAATTCCATGGCTTGTATAATATGTAGAGTGTAGTGTAATGACATGAAAATGAGAGTGTGATTACAGAAACCCAAGGAATTCCATGGCTTGTATAATATGTAGAGTGTAGTGTAATGACATGAAAATGAGAGTGTGATTACGGAAACCCAAGGAATTCCATGGCTTGTATAATATGTAGAGTGTAGTGTAATGACATGAAAATGAGAGTGTGATTACGGAAACCCAAGGAATTCCATGGCTTGTATAATATGTAGAGTGTAGTGTAATGACATGAAAATGAGAGTGTGATTACAGAAACCCAAGGAATTCCATGGCTTGTATAATATGTAGAGTGTAGTGTAATGACATGAAAATGAGAGTGTGATTACGGAAACCCAAGGAATTCCATGGCTTGTATAATATGTAGAGTGTAGTGTAATGACATGAAAATGAGAGTGTGATTACGGAACCCAAGGAATTCCATGGCTTGTATAATATGTAGAGTGTAGTGTAATGACATGAAAATGAGAGTGTGATTACGGAAACCCAAGGAATTCCATGGCTTGTATAATATGTAGAGTGTAGTGTAATGACATGAAAATGAGAGTGTGATTACGGAAACCCAAGGAATTCCATGGCTTGTATAATATGTAGAGTGTAGTGTAATGACATGAAAATGAGAGTGTGATTACGGAAACCCAAGGAATTCCATGGCTTGTATAATATGTAGAGTGTAGTGTAATGACATGAAAATGAGAGTGTGATTACGGAAACCCAAGGAATTCCATGGCTTGTATAATATGTAGAGTGTAGTGTAATGACATGAAAATGAGAGTGTGATTACGGAAACCCAAGGAATTCCATGGCTTGTATAATATGTAGAGTGTAGTGTAATGACATGAAAATGAGAGTGTGATTACGGAAACCCAAGGAATTCCATGGCTTGTATAATATGTAGAGTGTAGTGTAATGACATGAAAATGAGAGTGTGATTACGGAAACCCAAGGAATTCCATGGCTTGTATAATATGTAGAGTGTAGTGTAATGACATGAAAATGAGAGTGTGATTACGGAAACCCAAGGAATTCCATGGCTTGTATAATATGTAGAGTGTAGTGTAATGACATGAAAATGAGAGTGTGATTACGGAAACCCAAGGAATTCCATGGCTTGTATAATATGTAGAGTGTAGTGTAATGACATGAAAATGAGAGTGTGATTACGGAAACCCAAGGAATTCCATGGCTTGTATAATATGTAGAGTGTAGTGTAATGACATGAAAATGAGAGTGTGATTACGGAAACCCAAGGAATTCCATGGCTTGTATAATATGTAGAGTGTAGTGTAATGACATGAAAATGAGAGTGTGATTACGGAAACCCAAGGAATTCCATGGCTTGTATAATATGTAGAGTGTAGTGTAATGACATGAAAATGAGAGTGTGATTACGGAAACCCAAGGAATTCCATGGCTTGTATAATATGTAGAGTGTAGTGTAATGACATGAAAATGAGAGTGTGATTACGGAAACCCAAGGAATTCCATGGCTTGTATAATATGTAGAGTGTAGTGTAATGACATGAAAATGAGAGTGTGATTACGGAAACCCAAGGAATTCCATGGCTTGTATAATATGTAGAGTGTAGTGTAATGACATGAAAATGAGAGTGTGATTACGGAAACCCAAGGAATTCCATGGCTTGTATAATATGTAGAGTGTAGTGTAATGACATGAAAATGAGAGTGTGATTACGGAAACCCAAGGAATTCCATGGCTTGTATAATATGTAGAGTGTAGTGTAATGACATGAAAATGAGAGTGTGATTACGGAAACCCAAGGAATTCCATGGCTTGTATAATATGTAGAGTGTAGTGTAATGACATGAAAATGAGAGTGTGATTACGGAAACCCAAGGAATTCCATGGCTTGTATAATATGTAGAGTGTAGTGTAATGACATGAAAATGAGAGTGTGATTACGGAAACCCAAGGAATTCCATGGCTTGTATAATATGTAGAGTGTAGTGTAATGACATGAAAATGAGAGTGTGATTACGGAAACCCAAGGAATTCCATGGCTTGTATAATATGTAGAGTGTAGTGTAATGACATGAAAATGAGAGTGTGATTACGGAAACCCAAGGAATTCCATGGCTTGTATAATATGTAGAGTGTAGTGTAATGACTTGAAAATGTGAGTGTAATTACGGAAACCAAGGTATTCCGTGGCTTGCATAATATGTAGAGTCTAGTGTAATGACATGAAAATGAGAGTGTGATTACGGAAACCCAAGGAATTCCATGGCTTGTATAATATGTAGTGTAGTGTAATGACATGAAAATGAGAGTGTGATTACGGAAACCCAAGGAATTCCATGGCTTGTATAATATGTAGAGTGTAGTGTAATGACATGAAAATGAGAGTGTGATTACGGAAACCCAAGGAATTCCATGGCTTTTTTTT